>NC_143396.1:193324874-193627547 GCF_052110815.1 Crocodylus siamensis
ACACAGCCTGGAGTTCCTGGTGTAAATATCTGCGTCCAGACTTAATCAAATATGTACCTTCTTTGTACAAGTGGTTTTTGCATTTTGTTAAAAAAAAAAAAAAAAAAAAAAGATTGAGAAATATGAACAAAAATATGTTTATATATAGAAAGATATTATTTAAAATAAATCTATTAACATGTAGTACAATACATGTTACTTAAACTTTTCTGTTAAGCAGTTCATACTTATAGGTAAAAAATTCAGACAAGTAACTGTTAGAGAAGAAATTTTCGTTGCATATTTTTAACACATTTAATGTATATTCCCCTTTGTGCTGCTGAAGTGCTCTTCCTTGGCAATTGAAAGAAAATAATATAACAGGTAAAAGGAAGGTAATGGTAGGGAAAAAAGCAAGAAAACGCATGTGCAAATGCGCATATGTATGTATGTCTATTTTACTTCCCTACGGGTACTAAAAAGCACTTAATTGGCTTAGTCTGCTAATTCTTTTAAATGCTTCTGAAAAATTACCTTAGATTTCAGGTGAGTAGGCTTATTAAACAACTCAACTGTATACTATTTCAGAAGTTTTTCTTTTATTTCTGCAGCCACACAACCTCAACATTATAAACAATTCCTGTATTGCAGTGATTCACTACTTGAGGCCCTCTCCTAGTAGGAACTGAATATGGAATGTGTTTTTTCAAGCAATCAAATGTTGAAAGCATGTTATATAGTGCACTTAACAAAGGGAGTTGTGTTTTTACATTCTGTAAGATCAGTGAATATGCTAATGTTAAAAGCTAAATAAATCTTCTTAATAGACTACTAAAATTCCTCATTATTAAGGACAGATTGATGTAGGACAAGACAAGCAGCATTTAGTAGTAGAAAAAGAAGATTTTCAGCTGTGTGAACACATGCACATTTAGCATCTGTTTTACCTCGTCACTTAGAAAATGCCTCAAGACAGAGGCTGTATTAAACAACGTTCTCTCTCTTTCCTGCTCCTCACCCCCTCTTGTGCAGTGTTGTGGCTGCTAAGTGAATGGAAAGCAGAAGTGATTGTTTATTTGCTTACTTCAAAATTGTTTGAGATTTGAAACTGCTATATCTATGTAAAAAGAATACCACTTTCTTTCTCTCAATTTTCTTGGTCTATAAGCTTAAATTTTGTTTCTTTAATGCATATGTGGAATCAACATCTGAGTCTTTTCCCAGAAATCTTTGTGAAAAATAATTTTGTTGTAGGATTTTTGCTTCTGGTCCCTGGCTCTAAAGATACATTGTTGCTCTTTAAGGCAGTGAAAGCATAAAGGAGCACAGTCTACATCCTCCACAGTGTTTGTGAAATACCATGAAGCCTAACTCTTGCCCTTTAAATGTTCCAGTCTGTCATCTTGCCTGCTGTCAGCAGTGGAACTCCATGCCACAGCTGCACTGCTCAGGTGGCCAGTCCAGCTCTTCTTCATTAGACTCTAATGTCATGGGTATCCATTACTTTTGGTCTTTTCCTGCCTTCTTATCAGGTCTGATTCGTTTTTTCCTACAGTTGTTAGTGTAGAAGCATTGACATGTTGCCAACCTTAAGATATTATGGAAGTTAGTCTGTAAGTACTGGTGTTATTTATAACAGCATGGTCCAGCTTCTAAGTGGGGGCTGCATGCTGCTCAGGATGGACCAGGTAAGTTATGGGGTACAGGAATGTACTCCCCAGATGTCCCAAGCACCTGTATGGGCACCCCCCACTGCTGTCCCACAAGGACATGATCTCCCCCTCCTCTGCACAATCCCAATTCTTTCCCCCTCCTGTCCCTGCCCCCACAGTGTGGCCTGTACTTACTTTTAGCTCCTTGTGCCACTGCACTGCCAGGCCACCTGAAGGCAGGAAGTGGCAGCCAGAGGAAGGAGTGGGAGCCCAGATACTTTGGCTGCTCTTGCAGCTGCAGTGAGGGAGGAAGTGATGGCTGGGTAAGAGCCTGGGGGCCACAGTGTGTCCCCTCTTGGGCTGCCATTTGGACAGACTGGACTTTATAGTACAGGAAATCTTAGTTATGCGCCGGTTCAGCATTCATGGTTTCAGATATTCACAAATGCCGAACCCGCATTTTAAGTACACTATAAATACTTACTGGAGCTTGTATATGGCACCACCGGAGCCATGCTGCCCCAGCCGCCAGGGGCACTGTTCATGAATGCAGTGCCTTATTAGCAGATTTCACCATTTGCAAGGAATGGCAAGGATTGCTTGTACATTATTTTGTGTTTTCTGTCCATGGTTCTAAAGCCTTTCTTTTTACTTTCCAGTTTTCTTGATTTGCTTAGTTATTGCTAACTTTTTCTAACATTCCACTTAAACTCAGTCCAAAAACCAGTGGAATAACTCTGAGTTTCTGAGAGGTCGTCAGGGGTTCTGCAAAGAGATTGGGGGTAATGGCAGAGTGGGCCAGGATGCGGTGGCACTGCAGTTGCCAGGCTGAGTTGCCTGGCTCTGTCAGCTCACAGGATAGGGGTAGGAATCCATAGCAGAAGGGATATGAAAGTTCTGTGACTTCAGAAATTTTTAAAACTACTGACCTATTTATTGCCTTTAGTGTTCAAAAGCTTCAAGCAGTATCAGTGTGGCAGAAAGTTAATGAATGAACATGTTTGTTGTGTATCTGCTTTGGAGTGGAGCATGTAGTGAAGGGCTGTAATCTATCGTATAAGAGATGATAAGAGTTCCCTCCAGAACCACATTAAGGCTAATCCAGGCAGTTCACAAAGACTGGAATTTCTGATAAATTTTCACTGCTAGAAATCTTTCTGGGAAAGGAGTAGTATAGGGGTTCACCCTGCAGCTGCCCCCTCTGCCCTGCTTTCCACATCTTCACCAGACGAGGGTGATTCTTGTTTGGGGAAGGCATGAGAAGCAGCAGGGAAAGATTCCCTATGCCTTCCCCAGGTCAAGGTCTGGGGAACAGCCTCCTTGGTTCTACTTCCAGTCTCTGGATGGGGAAGGGAGGGAGGAGTGGGTCAAAGCCCCTAGCCTGTTCTCTAAGTCAGTCAGTGCTTGGTTTGGGGTAGTGATGGGGAGCAGTAGCAGTTGCTCTTCTCCACTCCCTTCCCCTCCTAAACCAGCCTGGGAGTAGAGGGGAGCAGTGAGGCAAACTCTCCAGGCTGGTCCAGAAGCCAGGCAGTGCCCAGTTGTCAAAGAGGCGGGAAACAGTGGCATCTGCTTCCTTACCCTTCTGGGGAAGGGATACACCGAGATAAGCCCCTGCTTGCTCGTCGGACTGGGGACCCTGGTTTGAAGCTGCTTCTTCCCTCCCTGCCCCGCCACCAGCCTAAGAGCGGTATGGCAGTGCCGCCTGTTCCTTTTCCAGACCAGCGTTTGAGGATGGCCTGGGGAGCCTTTCTCTGGTACTTGATTCCTCCCAGGACACAGCTGAGTTGCTGCTGTTCCCTGTGCCTTCCCTAGGTGGGGGTACCCTGGTCAAGGGAAGGTCTGGAGAACCTTTTTTCTCTCCTCAACTCCTCCCAATCCCCCAGGAGTCAAACAGCAGGGAAAGTAATACAGGCATTCTTTCCAGATTTTTTTTTTCAGCAGAAGGCATGTTTCCTGAGAGAGAACCTTGATGAACTCCTGGACACTTGTGGCTTTTATTGGGAGAGTGGCAGTTTCCCCCAGTAGGTTACATACAGGCATTGCATTTCTAAGTCTTTGATGTTACGGAGCAGCCTCATTTCAAAGGAGAAATCCTTGTGAAGCATAAGAATGAACTGCAATTTCTTTAACAACCAAGTATTAGGATGGTGCCAACCTATTGTCTTTAGGTATACTGAACTTCAGGAGGTGGCTGCCTTATTTCATGAGCAAATCCCGGTGCTGGCTACCATTTCAGTGGGCTGAGCATTGTAGGATCCTCCCCACTCCTCTGGTCAAGGGACCTCTGAAGCCCTACCCTTCCCTACAGATTGCCACATGGCCAGAAACCATGGTTTAGTTGCTTAAGTGTTTCCCTTAGTGGCTTCCACAGGCTAAATAAGGGGATTAAGCCCGTGGAAGCCATTAATTGATGCATTATTAAGCAACCTAAGCACTTAAGATATTCAGTTCAGAGTTTATTAAAATAAATCTATACACAACATGAACTTTAACTAATACTAACTATATACACTTAATATATAATACACATTATAAAAGTATGCTGAAGTTGAGTGGTAACCTTGAGACAAGCTGTTCATGGTAGCTATTAAATGTTAGCATGCTGTATTCAACTATCTCTGTGGGATGAACATTTGTTTGTACACTGAGATGGCATGTTCAGCATCCACTCAGTTAATTGGAATAGTAAGGCAGTGTTTTGCCAGGGTGTAGAAATATGGAAGTTGGTCACAGACAGAGTCCCGGAGCACAGACACAGGCAGCCAGAACTCTTTGACAAAGTTCACATAAGCAGCGAGTTCGCTGTCATGCTCTTTTCCCAATCCTGAAATTGCTTTCAGTAGCTGAGGGGCACAACTCCGAACAGGCACCTGGTTGGGGTCCAAAATGCCAACAGCACTAAGGACGGAGGCGGTCAAGTTGTCTAAACCACAGTGGTAGTGACGAATCTTACCTGTAGTACTGGTCAGCTTCACAGCTATTGCCTGGAACGGGTCCCTTCTCCGCTGGTTTTCAGAAGGTTTCCTGTGATGCCTTGTCTTCAACCCAACTTATCAAATCCATCAGCTTGCGTGTGTGGTGGATCACAGCCTGCTGGCCTTAAAACCACATTAGAAGCTCCATGAACCAAGAGGCATTTTCAGCCACAAACATCACTTGATCTTGAATGTCATCCGATTTTAAGAGATTGCAAAGCTTAAGCATGCAGAATGTGCTGGATGTGATTTTCAGCTCCTCACTCTCAAACTCCTGGTATTACTGCATATGCTCAGCATTGTAATGATTCATATTGAATCATGAATTCCACATTGTGAGCACAGACTCTGGTGGCAGTGGCATGCGAGTCCCCACTTTGACTGGTGAAAGGCTACTTGTACTGGACCTTATGACCTGTACGGTGCTTGAAGGACGACACCAGGCTATCTGCATGCGTGCTGCAGATGTTGCTTACAGAATGTGCAGGTGACATGAACTGCATTGGGCAGCATTCTTTGAAGCACATCAGAGATACCCTTGCACATGTACGTGGCATTGTTGGACAGGAATGCTGAGATCTTGTTAAATTCTAAGGCCTTCCTGACAATTACCTTTGCTATGCCTTGGGACACAGTAGAAAAATTGACAGATGTGAGGTAGGCTGGCTCTTTTTGAAACAGGGCAGGTCCTGGCCTGTCCATCTCCCCGCTGCAAATAAAATGTGCAGCACATAGTTATCTTCCAGGTCGATGGCCTCATCAACCACAATGGAGTAGGATTTGTACTCTGCCAATGCACACTTTGTGGACTGTACATGTGAAGCAATCACTGCAAGGAGATAGTCTTGGTGAAGCTTATTGGCACACAGAAAATGTCTTCATTTGGCACGTTTTGGTTCAGGCAGTCCCTTAACTTTGAATTATCAAGTTTGTCCAGCAGGATGTTCACCACCATGAAAGCCTCCATGAGAGAAAATGCCACCTCTAGCCTTGCCAAGCTGTTTTCCATGGTTCTTTTAAAGAGCAAGGACACCATCGCTTATTTCTTGCTCTGACCTTCAGCCTTTGCAACAGCCTTTTGCTTCATGTATGCTTCAGACTCTGAGTCGATCTGTGCTGGTTTTCTTCAGTGTATCCAGAGTCGCATCGCAGGTGGTACAGAGCAGTCTGCCTTCATCTATGTGCAAGGCCCCTGCAGGATACTGTCTTACACAGTGTAGTGCTGAAACTTATTTGGCCATCTGGGACAGTGTTCCCTCTAAGCTGCACAGGCGTGCCTGGCAGCGTGGCTTGAGCACACTTGCCTGGCCGCACACACCACACAGCTTAGAGGGAATGCTGGGAGGGTTTGGGAGGGTTTCTTCTCAGTAGTCATGCTGAAGAATCCTCCTCTGGCTGATACAAGCATTGTTGTACCAGCATTCCTGTGGCTGCTTTTCAAAAGCTGGTGCCAAAACCTTCCCACTTACCTGTCTGTCTCCAGACTGGCTTCTGAACTGACCCTACCTCACAGGCTCAACTTCTAATTTGCCCCCCACCTCCCCACTTCAGGACTGCAGGGCTTCCTGCCCTTCTCTCTGCTTGTAGCTTGGTTTTTTGCAGCTGTCTTTCATAAAGCCTGCCCAATTTCTTGTTTTCCATGAAAATCACGCAATCGTGAATTTGATATGTTCTTATCCATAATGGTACTAATCCAACTTCTCCCTGAGCCTGTTGTTGTAACTGCATCCCAAAGTATTTTTGGTTGCTCCCCTTCCAGACTGTTAATTTGATAAAGCATTGCCTCCACGTTAGACACCACTGAGTGGAGTCTTTTATTAGCCCAGTCCATGGGCTGTTGCTGAGGCCCCAAGTCCACACTGAATGCCACACTAAGGTGTTTAATGTCAACAAGCTCTTCATGTTTAGGGCCATGAGATTGAATAGATATACCATCACAAATTCTCCCAAGACCAGACAATGCCCATCTACTTTGATCATTTCTGAGACTGTTTCAGTGGCTGTGGTACTGCCTATGATGCTTACCTAAGGTGTGATATTGAGACCCATCTGTGCTTTGTGTGGTTGGAGTGCTTTGTCAAGTTTAAACCTGTTCTCTGTAAGTTATCACTGCAGCGTTCAGATAGTTTAGGTGTATAAAAAATAAAATAAAATAAAAAAAATGCCTTACAACTCTTCTGAATCAACTTCAGTCATGGCTTCTTTATGAACTATCTCCACTGAAAAGGTGCAATCAAATATATTCCTCAGATGAGGAGTCCTAGGTATTTAAGAAGTTGATCAGTTTTTGGCTGGTTTCTGCCTGGCCTGTAATAGCCATCTAGGCCAGGAATGCTTGTCAGAATTTTGGGCCTAATATTGGTTTGGGTGTAGCATGTTTACTGTTCTCCAGTTTTCCCTTTATTTTGTGGAACAGCAGGCTTTCCTGGTTGAAGGGTAGTGTGATAGTTGTTTTTGAGTCCTTAATGTTTATCCTTGGCAACAAATTCAAACTAGATCATGAATAGGTGGTCCAACTAGTACCTTTATTCTACATAAAATGTGACTTAACATAAAGAGTTCATTTGACAGCTATTCATGAGATAAAGGTAGGTCTTCAGCATCTCTTGTCAGATTCATGGAAAGTTTCATGCTTTCAAAAGTTAGATTAAAAAGCTAACCATAAAATATATTATTTTCTCAACTTGGGATCACAGTTTTTAAAGAGATTTTTAGGGAAACAAACTGTAGCATGTTCTTTTTTTTATACTGTTAGCATTTTGAAAGTGTAGGTTAGAGAATTAACATATAAATCTATTTGGCCCACAATAGAGGTGTACTGATAAAAACTTTTTGGCCGATAGTCAAATACCGATGGTCGATTATTAATGAGCCACATTGGCTGATACTGATCTTATTGCTAATATGCAGCCTGGCAGTCTGTTGAGAAAGGGACGGTGTGGGGGGTAGATCAAGTCCCTTTCAGTAAGGGAGAGATTGGGGCTGGCAGGGGATGTGCTGCCCAGCTGGTGTGAGGTGTGGTATGGAGCTGTGGCTCATCCAGGGACCCCTGCCATTGCGTACACCCCTGGGAGAGGCATGGGGGATTTGTGTGTGGGGCGAGGACAGACTGGCACTGCACGCTCTGTGTGCTGCGTTGGATTCTTCCTGGTGGAGGGACTGGGTTGGGGCTGCACTTGGATCAGATAGCAGTGGCATTGGGAAGGGAGGCTATAGGCAGCAAAGGGTTCACAGCTACCCAAAAATTTGCTGTAGCCCCCCTCCCACCGCTGCCCACCCCAAACGCAGCCTGGGCCCAGCCCCCCCCCCCCGGGAAGAGCTATCACAGAGCCCACCCTTGCCCAATGCTGAGATCTGGGGGGAACATGCTCCCCATGCCTCCCCCAGGGGTATGCGGAGCAGTGGGAGCTGCCCCCCATGGTGAGCTGAAGCTCTGCCCTGCACCGAACCCTGGCTGTGCAGCACCTGCCCGTGCCCCAGCCCCACTCTCTCCCCCACAATGGGGGTTTTGATCTGCCCCTACACGCCTTCCCTCCCTCCCTGCCTTCTACCCCCAACAGACTTACTGGTGAGATGCTGCTCTCCAAACCATCGTGGCTGTTGTGGTTGTGTGCATAGATGTATCATTTATTGGCAACATTATTGGCCATATCAAACAAAAGAAGATGAT
This sequence comes from Crocodylus siamensis, assembly GCF_052110815.1. Classification (NCBI taxonomy): domain Eukaryota; kingdom Metazoa; phylum Chordata; order Crocodylia; family Crocodylidae; genus Crocodylus; species Crocodylus siamensis. The sequence continues at coordinate 193,333,151 of NC_143396.1, forward strand.
TCCCCATGTCAAATTTGGTTTGATTAGTGCTGATACAATATAGATAGATGTATTGGTGCACTTCTTGTTCACAGTGCAGAGATAGAAGTAACTTAGCTTGCATCTCTGTTCTTTTTTTTTGTGGTAAAAGCACTTTGAGGTTTAATTTGTCTTTTTGCAGATGTGTAAGATCATCCTGTCTGGCATTTCTGTGTCATCTGTGTGTCCACATTTGCACTCTTTTCATATTGGTTTGTGGATGCTGTTCTTCCTACTACCAAAGTTATTGTAGCATTAATGCACTACTTTATTTATATTTACTTTTGAAAGTGACATGTTTAATGAATGCAGTGTCCTAAACACTTCAGTTGTATTTTGAATATTTAATAATGATTCACTTCAACAGTTAGGTTGATCTAGATGGGAGGAACATCAGCTAAGTGAAAGCAGAATGAATGACCAAACAGATACAACATGTGCTACATTTGGTGATATGGTTAGAAAAAAGTAATTGTTAAACATGAGATTTATTTTGGCAGTGGCTTTATTAACTTGTGTGAGAATTCTACCCAGCAGTAAATCTGCCTTGTTGGTCTTGATTCTTTCCTTGATCATTTCCAGATACTTGGAGGGCTGCCCATAGTTCTAGCCTGTTGCTGTCCTCTCAGAATAGGTTAGGGAAGTATTAGGTTAATAGATTCCATAGATTTCTAGAGTTGGAAGGGACCTGGTAGATCATCAGGTCCAACCCCCTGCTCCAGGCAGGAAAGAGCGCTGGGGTTAGGTAACCCCAGCCAGATGCCTGTCTGACCTCCTCTTGAAAACCTTCAGGGTAGGGGAAAGCACCGCCTCCCGTTCCATATTTTGGCAACCCTTACCATAAAGAATTTCTTCCTTATGTCCAGTCTAAATCTGTTCTCCTTCAGTTTGTGGCCATTATTACTGGTAATGCCAAGGGGCACCCTGGTAAACAGAGTGTTCCCTATTCCTTGCTGTCCCTCACCCCAGTGAGTTTGTAGGCAGCCATAAAATCGCCCCTCAGCTTTCTCTTGTGGGGGCTGAAGAGATTCAGATTCCTCATTCTGTCTTCATAGGGTCTTAACTGCAGCCCCTCAATTATACGAGTAGCTCTCCTCTGAACCTTCTCAAGGTTGTCCACGTCCCTCTTGAAGTGCGGCGCCCAAAATTGGACGCAGTACTCGATCTGTTCCAATGCCGCATAGAGGGGAATTATCACTTCCCTAGACCTGCTCGTGATATTCCTGCTGATGCAAGAAAGACTGTGGTTAGCCTTGCTTATTACCTTGTCACACTGGCGACTCGCGTTCATTTTTGTGTAAGCCGGGACTCTGAGATCTCTTTCCCCTGTTGTGGTGCTCAGAATGGTACCCCCCAGTCTTTAGGTGTGTTGGGGATTCTTTCTCCCCAGGTGCAACACCTTGCGTTCATCCTTGTTGAATTGCATCCTATTCTGATCTGCCCACTTCCCCGGTCTGTTCAAATCTGCCTGAATTTGCTCTCTGTCCTCCAGTGTGTTTACTGTGCCCCATAGTACACAAGGGTCCTTCAGGGGACTGCATGCTCAGGGGCAACCAACATGGGTTCATCAGTGGCAGGTCCTGTCAGACCAACCTGGTGGCCTTTTACGATCAGATCACCAAATCATTAGATGCAGGGGTAGCAGTGGACATAGTCTTCCTGGACTTCCGGAAGGCTTTTGACACTCTGTCTCACCCCGTTCTCATTAAGAAACTGGGGGACTGTGGTGTCGACGCCCACACAGTCAAATAGGTCGCTAACTGGCTGGAGGGCCGCACCCAGAGGGTGGTAGTGGATGGGTCCTTCTCAACCTGGAAAGACATAGGCAATTGGGTTCCGCAGGGCTCGGTCCTCGCACCCGCACTGTTGAACATCTTCATCAGTGACTTGGACGAGGGGGTAAAAAGCACCCTGTTCAAATTTGCTGATGACACTAAGATGTTGGGGGATATGGGCACACTAGAAGGAAGCAACAGGCTACAATCCGACCTGGACAGGTTACAAGGGTGGGCGGATGAGAATAGGATGGGTTTCAACACAGACAAGTGCAAAGTGATGCACCTGGGGAGGAACAACTGGCACCATACCTACAGGTTAGGGAATTCCCCTCTTGTCAGCACAGAGGCGGAAAAGGATCTTGGAGTCATCATTGATTCCAAGATGAACATGGGCCGGCAGTGTGGGGAGGCAGTCAGGAAGGCCAACCGTACCTTGTCATGCATCCACAGATGCATCTTGTGCAGGTCCAAAGAGGTGATCTTCCCTCTCTGTGTGGCACTGGTCAGGCCGCAGTTGGAGTACTGTGTCCAGTTCTGGGTGCCGCACTTCAAGAGGGATGTGGATAGCATGGAGAGGGTCCAGAGGAGGGCCACTCGCATGATCGGGGGACAACAGGGCAGGCCCTATGAGGAGAGGCTACGGGACCTGAACCTGTTCAGCCTCCAAAAGAGAAGGCTGAGGGGGGATCTAGTGGCCTGTTACAAACTAGTCAGGGGGGGTCAGCAGGCATTGGGAGAGTCCCTGTTCCCCCGAGCTCTGCCAGGAGTGACCAGGAATAACGGTCACAAGCTGGCAGAGGGTAGATTTAGGCTTGATATCAAGAGGCGCTACTTCACAGTCAGGGCAGCTAGGGTCTGGAACCAGCTTCCAAGAGAAGTGGTGCTGGCTCCTGCCCTGGGGGTTTTTAAGAGGAGGTTAGATGAACATCTTGCTGGGGTTGTTTGACCCCAGTACTCTTTCCTGCCGTGGCAGGGGGTTGGACTAGATGATCTACTCAGGTCCCTTCTGACCCTAGAGACTATGAAACTATAGTTTAGAGTCATCTGCAAATTTGGACAAGGTGCTTTCAACACCTTCTTCCAAACTGCTGATGAAGATATTAAACAGTACTGGTCCAAGGACAGCCTTGGGGGACACCACTGCCCACATCCCTCCAGGGAGAAACCAACCCATCCACCACCACTCTCTGGGTGCGTCCTATAAGCCAGTTTTTCACCCACCTTACTGTGGAAAAAATCCACATCACAGCTACTCAGTTTGCTCATTAGAGTTTGTTGTCCTCTTGCTGTATCAAACCTTCAGAAAAGCATTTGGGGGCTTGGAGGCTCCTAGCTTTATTAAGAGCCATCCGGGGGACACATGCTCCCCATGACTTCCCCAGGGGGAGCTTCCCCCCCAACCAGCCACAGCTCTGCCCTGCATCCTGCCCTGGCTGTGCAGTGCCTACTTCTGTCCCAGCCCAACTGTCTCCCTCATGACAGGGGGGCTTCGATCTGCAGTTACAGGCTGAAGTCCAGTGCTGTTGTACCCTGCCCTCCCCATCTCTGCTCTGGGCGAGATGCAGTGCCTTCTGTTGCTATAGCTGCTGCAGGGCAAGGTGCAAGGCGACTTCCCTGGGTCTGCTGCCCAGTCTCATGGCATGTACCCACCTGCCTCATCCATGCTCTGACCCGGGCTTGGGTAGGACCCACGTGCCTGCCTGGCTTGTTGTGAGGTGTGGCTGGTCGGGGGGGAGTGCTTGAGTCCCTACTGCACCTCAGGGGGCTGAAAGTACTAGTAATCCCCAGGTTCTGGGCAGGGTCACCCCACAGGCTGGGTTGGAGCAGCCCTACAGGAGCCAGGGTGGGGGCTGCCATACCGTTTATTCATTTAACCTGTTGCAAGTACAACAGATTAAACAAATATTTAATTAGTATTTACATCCCTACTCTGATCCCCAGGGTAGGAGCATGGGCTTTAGGTAAGTAGGGAAACAGGAGACCTGGAAGAAGATCAAGGAACAACAATCACTCTGACATTTGCTGGGAGGGCAAGACAGCAATGCACAGGTAATCGTGAAAGTTTTTCGAGAGTGCTGGGGACAACTTTCTGGTGCAAGTGCTGAAGTGACCAACTAGGGGCTGTGCTTACAAATGGGGAAGAATTGGTGGGAAATGTAGTGGATGGCAGCTTGGGCTGCAGTGACCATGAGATGATTGTGTTCAGGATCCTGAGGAAAGAAAGGATGGAGAGCAGTGAAGTAAGGATCCTGGACTTCAGAAAAACAGCTTTGACTTGATTAGGGAACTCATGGGCAGGATCCTCCAGGGAAGCCAGTCTGAGGGAGTCCAGGAGATCTGGCTTTAAAGAAGCCCACCCCCTTGCTGGGAAGAGCACAATGCAGCTTTGGCCCGGGCCTGCAGTGGCAGCCTGCCCTGCCCTGCATGCAGATCTGGGGGCACACCGCACCCGTGTCCTCCTGCGGTGTGTGCAGTGACAGGAGTCGCCCTGTGCCCCAAACGAGCTGCTTGTGGCTTCATCCCACTCCCTGCCCCAGCCCCACTCTCTCCCTCATTGCGGGGGCCTCAATCTGCCCTCTCCCTACCCCTTCCCCCACAACAGACGTACCAGCCTGACACTGGTCTCCATGCCACAGGGCTGCAGCTGTGGCTGCATGCATGCACGTGACATTTATCAGCCACATGAGCCCAAAAAAGGCCAATTGCTGATGCTCTCAATTTTCCTTATATAAGTGCTGATCCAATATGGGACTGAATTAGAAGTGCACTGATACAGAATAGGGAGGAGTGTAAGAGCATTGCCTGGGCATGCAGGGATGAAGTCAGGAAGACCAAAGTTCAATTGGAGTTGCAGCTAGCAAGGGATGTGATGAGGTAACAAGAAGGGTTTCTGCAAGTATGCCGGTAACAAGAGGAGAATCAGGGAAAGCGTGGGTCCCTTACTGAATGGAGGAGGCTGCCTTTTCTGCATCCTGTCACAAGTTTGAAGTGCTCAATGCCTTCTTTGCCTCAGTCTTCACAGGTGAGGTCATCTCCTAGACTACTGCACCAGGCAGCCCAGTTTGGGAGGAGGTGAGCCATACACCTTTTTACTTTCTCAGTGGTGAAAGAACAGGTTAGGGACTGTTTAGAAAAGTTAGACATATACAAGTCCATCGGGCTGCACCCAAGGGTGCTGAGAGAGTTGGCTGATGAGATTGCAGAGCCATTGGCCATCATCTTTGAAAACTCGTGGTGATCAGGGAAGGACCCAGATGATTGGAAAAGGGAAAACATGGTGCCTATATTTAAGAAAGGGGGAAAAGGAGGATACAGGGACCTACAGACCAGTCAGTTCCTGAAAAAATCATGAAGCAAATCCTCAAGGAATCCATTTTTAAGCACTTGGAGCAGAAAGTGATTAGGAGCAGTTAGCATGGATTCACCAAGGGCAAGTCATGCCTAACCAACCCGATTGCCTTTTATGACAAGGTGACTGGTTCTGTGGATGCGGGAGACTGGAGGATGTGATATACCTGTGAATGGACTGTAAGGTGGATAGAAAACTGGTTGAAGCATTGGGTTCAGAGAGTAGTAATCAGTGGCAGAGGTGATGCGTAGAGGGTGCACGCAGGTGCACTTGCACCCCACAAGCATAGCAGTGCACCCCCTACAAAAAGGCGTTGCCAGCTGTGGCTGTGGGTGGTTGCTGACCCTTGGTCAGTACTTGCCAACCCCTCCACCACTGACAGTGCCAGCAGTGTCTGCGGGAGCTCCCCTGCTTGCCGCAGCCACTGTGCCCCCCCAGCTGCCAGGGGAATGATCAATGGCTTGATGTCTGGTTGGCAGCCGGTATTAAGTGGCGTGCTCCAGGAGTCGCTTTTGTTCAATGTCTTCATCAATGACCTGGAAGATGGCATAGAGTGCACCCTCAGCAGGTTTGCAAATGACACCAAACTGGGAGCAGTAGTAGATGTGCTGGAGGGTAGGGCTAGGATTCAGTGTGACCTAGACAAATGGAGAATTGGGCCAAAGGACAAATGCAAAGTCCTGCACTTAGGACAGAACAGTCCCATGCACCAGTACAGGCTGGGGGCTGATTGACTGGACAGCAGCTGTGCAGAAAAGGTCCTGGGGGTTACAGTGAACAAGCTCAGTATGAGCCAGCAGTGTGCCCTTGTTGCTAATGGCATACTGGGCTGCACTGGTAGGTATGTTGACAGCAAGTCACAGGAAGTGGTTATTCCCCTCTATTCAGCACTGATAAGGCCACATCTGGAGTACTGGTGTTCAGTTTTGGGGCCCCCACTATGGAATGGATGTGGACAAATTGGAGAGAGTCCAGCAGAGGGCAGCAAAAATGATGAGGGGGCTGGGGCACCTGACTTACGAGGAAAGACTGAGGGAACTGGGCTTATTTAGTCTAGAGAAGGGGAGACTGAGAGAGCAGTTAATAGCAGCTTTCAACTACCTGAGGGGGGTTTGAAAGGGGATGGAGCTAGGCTGTTCTCAGTGGAGTCAGATTACAGAATAAGGAGCAATGGTCTCAAGTTGTAGCAAGGGAAGTTTAGGTTAGATATTAGAAAGAATTTTCTGACTAAAAGGGTAGTAAAACACTGCAACAGGTTACCTAGGGAGGTGGCGGAATCTCCATCCTTGGAGGTTTTCAAGACCCAGCTAGACAAGGCCTTGGCTGGGATGATTCAGTTTGGAATAGTCCTGCATTGAGCAGGGAGCTGGACTAGATGACCTCCTGATGTTCCTTACAACCCTAATTTTCTATCATTCTATGATTTGCTTGGTGGTAAGGAAGTTTATAGCTGGGAAGAGCAGAATGTATGTCCTGTCCTCATCCAGAATGACCACTGGTGAGCTGCTTCCCTTGTAACTACTTCCATTCAGGTCTCCTAAGAAAGCATCTCCACTACTACCATAATCTGAAGGAAAAGGGAGCTGTAAAGAAGCTATAACTCATTTTCATCTTGCTGGTGAAGCACCTGTCATTCTTCAACCACACCACAATCTTTCCCTAAGCCATTCTAGTTCTGTTTAAGAGAACTTTAAACTCAAGTTTAGAGAGATTTATATGTGAGCAGGAGCAAAATTTGACTTGTACATCAAGCCAACAGTGCAGGGAGAGCAATTGGCAATCAACATTTTGTTCCAGGTACCTGAATTAGCAAAGCGTGGGTGTGAACAGCTACATTATAAAGTCATACCTGTGATACCTGCTTCCTTGTGTTACATGTCTACATGTGTGTTCCTTGCATTTCTTAAGAGCATATCCCATTTGTCTTGGTGTTCTGGTATAGTGAGCTGCTCTGTCTCTTTTCCCAGCAGAAATACTGATCTCTCCTTTTGGGAAATCAGGAGAATCAGGGGTCATTGGAGGGGAAATGTTACTTAGCCAAGGGGCTGGAGAGGAAAACTCCTTTTGTCTCTGGAGGTTCCTCAAGACAGTTGAGCACACAGGACAGACTTCATTAGCTGTCTACACTACCCCTGGTAGTGGGAAGGGAGTGGAGCACTGTGTGATGCTGAGGATCACTGAATGTCTAAACATTTTGCAGAAAGATAGTTGAAGTGTTTAAGTAGTTTGGGGCTGATATCGATAGCTGATATTTAAGAACACATATCAGCCAGGGCTGCACAGGGCTCTTCTCAGCAGGGGCTGGGAGGATGCTGTAACCACCCCAAATTTTGCCGCCATTCTGCTTCTAGCACCACTGTCACCAGCTGCCCAGCGCAGCCCCAGCTCAATACCCTGCCTCCACTTATGCTCCGGGAAGAGCTGTGGCTGCACTTGGTGGCGGCAGCACTGGGAGCAGAGCAGCAGCAAAATTTGGGGTAGATGAAGCATCCTTCTAGTGCTGTCAGTGCCCTGCAGCCCACCCCGCCCCGCCCCACGCAGATCAGAAAGTGGGAGCAAGCAGCAGCGGGAGCTACCTGTCTTCCTCCCCCCCAAGCTGCGGCTCTGTCCCCACCCCACCTGGGCAGTGCCTGCCCCTGCCCCCTCCCTCACTGTGGGGGGCATTGATCTGGCCCCCCCATGCTCCTTCCCTTCCCCCCTCCCCTTCTACGACACCGGATTTACCAGCTGGAGGCACCTCTCCATGCTTCCTGAGTGCTGTGCTGTGGCTGCGGCTGCGCACAGCACAGGCATGTATTGGCCAAATTATCGGCCCCCATTGGGCCAGTGTCCGATACAGCTGCTTTATATCAGTACCGATTCAATATCAGACCAGTGCATCGGAGCACTTCTAACCATTATCTTCATAGTTTTGTGTGGATAGAAGGGAGAATAAAGGCAGTGGCTCAGTAAGAGCCCAGACTGAGTGAAGATGTAACCTAAACATTTACACTTTCTTTTAATTACTCTTGTATTTTATATTTGAGGATAAATATATGATACTCAATTAACTGTACACTAGGTAATGCTTTGGCTACAAGGAAGAACAAAGGGTGTGTTGGTTGTATTTTTGTTCACAAGTAGTTTTCTGGTGTTTAGTGTGTGGATTCAGAACTAATTAGACTACCTTGCATATTCTTGGAGGAAAGCAAGAAAAGAGTAAAATCTGTTCCCTGACTACCTCCATGTAGTGTAACAAGTGTTCTTTAATCACAAATTAATGAATTACAAAATGTACTGCTATTAATGTGAATGAATGTAATCCTTATGTGGTGCCAGTTGAAATGTATGTTTAGATGTGGTTTTTTTTTTTAAATGGCTGTTTTATATATATTTTGTGAAGTAGAGGGATCAGCATCTACATTATACATTAAATGTTCTGATTTTTGGGGGCTTATTTCGTTTGTGAAACCTCCTTCAGATGTAAATTGCCTTTGAGTACATAGTACCTTTGACATTTAATATGTTTTTGTTTGTCATGCTGTACAGTCTGTAACATTTTTATTTTTAGCTTCATATTTAAATCATGAAAATTGTATCATTAAAAGTTTAAAAATACTTGTTTTCCAGTGTTTTATGCACGTGCATGTTAGTTTATTTCAGACATAGAAATCCAGTTTCTGGAATCTCATGGTAATTTCTTGAGTAATGAGAAGTAATTACTGTAACTAAAGCTGCATGAGCATTTTTATTTTTCCTATATCTTCTAGTAGCATATAACTTTTAGTGATCTCTACTGTTTGGGGCTTAACGTTTATATATTTGGTTTCTGATCGTTTGTTTTGGAGCAGGATATTTGTACTGAAGAGGGGACTATTTCTCATTATCAAAATACACTTGAAATCTTTCTCTTGAATATCTGAATTGCAGAAAAATTTGGAAGCAGACCTATTTCCAGGGCATATTAAAACTGGCAAAAATGTTTTTATTGATTATTCTAGTAATATTTAGTTTTGAAGGGAGGATTGCACCCTGTATAGACATAATTGAGCTAGTTTCAGTGCTGATGATAGTAGGGTTGGAAAGCTGGTCATTTGATTACATATTATTTGACTGCAGTAAAAAATTGTCCAATGTTCCATGAGCAGCCAAAAACTGCTTCCAGTCTGAGGACTGCTTAAAAGTGTTAACACTGAACTGTACCCCTTATGCTTGCTGGCAGGGGGAGAGAAACGACCAGTCTTTTTGAAGCAGTACTTCTCATCCTCCATGCTTCTATTCTGGTTGAAAAAAAAATCAGTTTACCCACTTAAAACAGACACCCCAGTTTTGGAGGGCTGATTTTTGGGAGAAGGGTGCATATGGTATACAAGTAAATATAGGAATGAATTTTTCTTGCTATTATAAGGGTTCTAATGTGCAGGTTAGTTAGCTTCATTAAACATGTCTCTCTTCCTGGATTAGTTGGTCAGCTCTGTGAAAAGAAATGCTCCTATTGTGTAATCTAAGTGTCTGCAAGAGATCTTCAGTTTGTGAGCTGGAATAGTATTCCTGTCTCTTCTGTATCAGTTGTGTATGACACTGAGGACACAAACCCTCCTCTAGACTTTCAGCGGGGCCTGAAGTCGCCAGGATATTTCAGCTGTATCCCTGTGCCTGTTCAGTTGTTCAGTCTCCTTTGATGCACCCACATGCAGAGGACCTTTTGCTAGCATTCTTCATGAAGGGGAAATTTCTAATTGCTTGACTTTACTAGGAGAAAAACACTTAAATATATAACCATTCTGATGAGGGAAAAACAGTTTGTAGTCTTCATGTCAGTTAGTAGGTTAAGGGAACCAATAGGCTTCTTTCAAAGAGTGTACCTTTATGTAAAAATTATGAATCACTTTGTTTTCACTAGGTTTTTACTCCTTGTTGGTAGCTAACAAGAAAAAACCTTTTTTTTAATATGAATGAATATATAGGGAGGATAAAGAAAGCACCAGGAAATGTGGGGCCCCTGCAAGATCCTCTGGGCAATCTGGTGGTTGCGCCAGAGGAGAAAGCAGACCTCTTTAACCAGTTCTTCACCTCTGTTTTCTTGTTCAGGGACTGAGACTTCCCCACTGTGATGCAAGACAGACTCAAGGGGAAAGCTTCCAGACCTTAGGTTGGGGAGGACCGGGTTAGAGAGCTTCTGGAGGGGCTGGACATGTTCAAGTCAGCGGGTCCAGATGCTCTCTACCCCAGGGAGTTCAGGGAGCTAGCAGGAGTTATTGCAGGGCCCTTGGCACAGCTTTGAGAGCTCGTGGTACTTGGGCCAGGTGCCAGATGATTGGAAGATAGCCAATGTGGTCCCCATCTTTAAAAGAGGGAGGACCCGGGCAACTATATGCCAGTCAGTCTTACCTCAATCCTAGAGAAACTCTTTGAGAAGATCATCATGGAGCACATCTGCAATGCACCAGCCTCAGGGATGATGCTCAAGGGCAACCAACACGGTTTCATTAGGGGCAGGTCATGTCGGACCAACCTGATTGCCTTTTGTGATCAGGTCACAAAAGCATTGGATGCAGGTGTTGCCGTGGACATAGTCTTTCTAGACTTCAGCAAGACCTTTGACACCATCTCCCACCCCATCCTCATTAAAAAACTAGGCGACTGTGGCATTGATGCCTACACAGTCAGATTGCAGATTGGCTGAAGGGTCGTACTCAGAGGGTGGTGGTGGACGGGTCATATTCGACCTGGGGAGAAGTGGGTAGCAGAGTCCCCCAGGGTTCAGTCCTAGGGCATGTGCTGTTCAATTCCTTCATCAGCGATTTGGACGACAGGGTGAAAAGCACCCTGTTTAAATTTGCTGATGATACCAAAATTTGGGGTGAGGTGAGCATGCTAGTAGGGAGGGAAAGATTGCAGCAAGACCTGGATAGGTTACAGGGGTGGGCTAACAAAAACAGGATGCGTTTCAACACTGACAAGTGCAGGGTGCTGCACTTAGGCAGTAGTAACCAGCAGCACACTTACAAGATGGGAAACTCCCTTTTTGAGAGCACGAAGATGGAAAGGGATCTTGGAGTCGTTATTGACTCCAAGATGAACATGGGCAGACAGTGTGAGGTCACGGTTGGCAGGGCTACCGGACCTTGTCGTGCATCCACAGGTGCATCTCAAGCAGGGCCAAGGAGGTGATCTTCCCCCTCTGTACAACACTGGTCAGGCCACAGCTGTAGCACTGTGTCCAGTTCTGTGCGCCCCACTTCAGGAAGGATGTGGACAACAGTGAGAGGGTCCAGAGGAGGGCCACCCACAAAATCTGGGGACAACAGGGTAGACCCTACAATAAGAGACTGCGGGACTTGAACCTGTTCAGCCTTCACAAGAGAAGGCTGATGGGGGACCTGGTGACCATCTATAAACTCACTAGGGGGGACCAGAAGGGTTTGGGAGAGGCCTTGTTTTCCCTAGCACCCCCTGGCATGACAAGGAACAATGGACACCAATTATTAGAGAGTAGGTTTAGATTAGACATCCACAAGAACTACTTCACAGTTAGGGTGGCTAGGAGCTGGAACCAACTTCCTAGGGAAGTGGTGCTGGCTTCTACCCTGGGGATCTTTAAGAGGCTCGATGACTACCTGGCTGGACTCATTTGAGAACTGGACGCAGTACTCCAGCTGCAGCCTGACCAGTGTTGCATAGAGGGGAAGGATCAGCTCCTTGGTCCTGCTTGAGATGCACGACCATGGATACAAGACAAGGTGCAGTTGGCCTTCCTGACTGCATCCCCACACTGCTGGCCCATGTTCATCTTGGCATCAGTGATGACTCCAAGATTCTTTTCTACCTCTGTACTGACAAGAAGGGAGTTCCCTGGCCTGTAGGTATGTTGCTGGTTCTTCCTCCTCAGGCGTATCACCTTGCACTTGTCAGTGTTGAATCCTATCCTGTTCTCATCCGTCCACCTCTGTAGCCTGTCTAGGTCCTATTGCAGCCTATTCCGCCCTTCTAGCGTGCCCACATCCCCCCACATCTTAGTGTCATCAGCAAATTTGAACAGGGTGCTTTTTACCCCCTTGTCCAAGTCGCTGTTGAAGATGTTGAACAGTGTAGGCGTGAGGACCGAGCCCTGCAGAACCCCATTGCCCACATCCCTCCAGGCCAAAAATGACCCATCCACTACCACACTCTGGGTGCGGCCCTCCAGCCAGTTAGTGACCCATTTGACTGTGTAGGTGTTGACACCACAGTCCCCCAGTTTCTTAATGAAAATGGGGTGAGAGAGAGTGTTGAAGGCCTTCCTAAAGTCCAGAAAGACTACGTCCACTGCTACCCCTGCATCTAAGGATTTTGTGACCTAGTCATATAGTCATATTAGGCCACCAGGTTGGTCTGACAGGACCTGCCTGCTGATGAATCTGTGTTGGTTGCCCCTAAGCATAACCTTCCCCACGAGTCCCCTCGTGGACATGTGCCAGAATAATTCTCTCAAAAAGCTGCCCCAGGACTGAGGTAAGACTAACTGGCCTATAATTTCCTGGCTCCTCCTTCCTCCCTTTTTTTGAAGATGGGAGCCACACTGGCCCTCTTCCAGTCCTCTAGCACTGGACCAGAGCAACAGGAGTGCTCGTAAAGCCGTGCCAGGGGTCCCGCAATGACCTCAGCTAATTCCCTCAGCACTCTGGGGTGGAGATCGTCAGGACCAGCTGATTTAAATATGTCCAGTCCCTCCAGAAGTTTCCTGACTAGGTCCTCACTGATGCTTGGCCTAGGTGCGCCTCCCCTGGGGCCTGAGGGGGTCCCGCTGGGGGTGCTGATCTGGTCCCTGCTCAGGAAAATGGAGGCAAAGAAGTCGTTAAATATGTTAGCTTTGTCGTCTGGTGTAATGACCAAATTTCCTAGCGTGTCTTGCAGGGGCCTCACATTACCCGGTACCTTCTTTTTACCCCCTATGTATTAGATCAAGGACAAGAAGTCCTTTTTTAAAGTAGATATTCCCAGTTCCATCTCTGCCTTGGCCTTCCTTACAGCCCCTCCTGCATCCCCGAGCAACCGCAGTATAGTCCTCCCTGATGATGGCCCCTCCCGTCCATTGGATGTATGCCTCCCTTTTGGCAAGGAGACATTCTCAGATGCTTTTGGTGAGCCATGGGGGCTTTAGCGCCCTCCTGCCCCCTTTGATCCATGTAGGGATTACCTCCCTTTGGGCTTGGAGGATTGTCTCCTTAAGGAGCGACCACTCTCCTTGGACACCTGACTCCCCTTCTCTCTGGGACCTCCGTGCCTCCCCAACTGTTCTCCTTAGCTCATTGAAGTCTGGCCTCCTGAAATCAAGGGCTGCTGCCTTGCTGCAGGCCTTTGCCACCTTGCGCTGGATGGTGAATTCCAGCAGGCGATGATCGCTGTCGCCCAGGTGGTCGAGCACCTGCAGCCCCCTCACCAGGTCATCACCCGTGGCCAGCACCAGGTCCAACAAGGTGTCTTCCCCTGGGGGGGCTGTGCACCTCCTGGGTTAGATGGAGGTCCTGCATATTGGCTAGGAATCTACGTGAGCGGTCAGATACTTATGAATGCCAAACCTGCATTTTAAATACACTTTATACCCTTACAGGAGCTCCTCATGAGCTCTGCACTTGCTACCGCCGTGCTCCTGCCATCGCCAAGAGAGCTGTCCCCATCTCTCTCCCCCCCCCGCTGCTGGAGGCACTGCGTTCATGAACGCAGACTGCATTCATGAACACAGTGCCTTATTCATGGATTTTGCCATTCGCAGCAGATACAAAAACATATCCCCCACAGATGGCAAGGATCACATGTATTTCCTTGCATAAATCACTGCCTGAATAAAATACCCACCTCTTTTGAAAGGCAAGGTGAAGGGGAAAAAAAATCTTTCTTTGAAAATACTAGTATGTTTTTTTTTATGATGAAAATGCAGGAAGCTGTGTGTGGGGACAGGGATGGAGAGCAAAATCCTGTGGCATCTATTAACCCCCTAAGCACTAGACAGGCCAAACACTGCCAGCTCTGCTCAGCCCCTCTTCTCTTCTCCATCTAAGCTCAGTGGGCATCCAGCAACACCTGACAGGTCAGCTGATGCCTAGTCTTACTAGAGCCAAATTACATGTCTCTTTTTGAGCCTTGTGAGTTTTCATCTGACTTAGTAGGTGCTACTGGCCACTCACTCTACTTGTAAAGAGCAGGGTAGTTCAGCTCCAGCACAATTGGGCCCCCTGCTCTTCATGTTTCCTTATTTAAGACAACCCCTCCCCAATTTTTAGGAGCTAATTTTTGGGAAAATTGTGTGTGTGTGTGTGTGTGTGTGTGTGTGTGTTAAGTAAATATGGTAATGAATAATCAGTTAGCTTGTTTTTAAAGTCACAAGTGATTTTCTTTAGTATCTAAAATAATAAAATCTGACCAGGTAAAATTTAGGAATTTTCATAAACAGTGTAGGTTGTCTCTTATGGGAACTTGAAGTTAACAGGCAATTTTTAAGTTGAAGGGTAAAAGGTGCAGTTGTCTTGAAGTACAATTGTGCAGTAAAATGTACGCTTGATGTTTAGATGAAGGAAATTTGGATAACAATATTTGAAAAATAGAGACTTGCATCTAGCAAGAAGTTGCTTACTTATATCCCAGGTCAGTGGAATTAAGAAAGTAATATCAATGAATAATGGAAGACACAGCAACTTTAATTACACCGAGTACTTGTAAAATAGAAAATGTAGGTTTCAATGCTAAGTGTATAGGCTTAACTGTCTATTTAAACATGCAGTTCATATCTTAGTGTCGTTAATACCGTGATCTGTGTCACGAAAGTTGTGACAGGTTCCATGTCTTGATTTCTCAGTAAGCACATAATAATTACAAGGGTTTTAAAAAGGATTGAGGAACTGGGTTAGACTAGACACAGAGTCTCTATCATAAACCGTAATTACAAAGTTAAGATTCCTGAAGTTTCAATATTATTTTTGACAGACTACATTTTTTCACAAAATTAACCTGGATTTCACATGCCTTCTTGACAAAGCACATACACAGCAAAATAAGGAGTGTTTGGTAGTTCTTCATAAATAATTACTTGTGTTAGTTACTCTGCTCTTGAGAAGCAATACTTTTTGTAGCTGTTTTATCCAGACTAGCCAGTAACTAGTCTAGATAATCTTTCAGTTTGGGGGGTTTTCTTTTCTTTTATTTATTTTTTTATTTGTTGCATATTAGTGCAGAATGGGAAGTTTCCACAGCAGTTGTAGATCTATTTGTAGGAATGGCCTCTCATCATGGAATTCAGGTGACTCTTTAGTCAGTCCTTGGGCTATTCTCACTTTGCTGCATTGCAGTTTTATAGATGCAATGAGCTACAGTACCATACATCTTGAACTGCTAGTAGCTTTCCTCCTTTCAGAGGAGAAAGTATAGCATGCTTACAGTATATTTCAGTATTGCACCTTTTTTTTCAAATAAAAGGTTTGGATCTTTTTGGAGACAGTAGCAGGGTATTTTTTGAACCAACGCTATTAGTCTGCTCCCAATCAGAACATTTGACATTAGAGGTTGGCAGCCTGTGGTTCCTGATGGATTTGGCCTATCAAGAGCTTGGAGCAATCTGTGGAAAGTCTGACCATAGTGTGCAGCTGTGCAGAGCTGCCTGTCCCTTCTGCAGTACTGTCCTTCACAGCCCTTTGCTGCTTTTTTGTGCCTGTGCTTACCTTGCTGGAGGGGGTCTGGGTATCGGCAGCGAGGGAAGAATAGGCAGCTTGAGTTCTCCAGGGAGAAAAGATTTTTTTTTTTCTGCCTGCAACAGGGATCTGGGTTGCAAGCTCCTGCCTAGAGCCTTAAAAATGGAAAGTTTTAGGTCCAGGAAAATGTAATTGATTTCCCCCTCCCCCCCCCCCACACTGAAAGTTCAGCAATTTCTGAGTGTGCTTTATTGCCTGCTGCTGAAGCCTTGTATTGGATTTGTGGCAAACTATAATTTAGTCAAAATTTACAGTAAAGCCATATATCAGAAAGCATATTATATTTATTAGAGGTACACCAGTGTATCAGTTGCATATTGCATTGGCAC
Organism: Crocodylus siamensis; assembly: GCF_052110815.1. NCBI lineage: Eukaryota > Metazoa > Chordata > Crocodylia > Crocodylidae > Crocodylus > Crocodylus siamensis. The sequence continues at coordinate 193,349,328 of NC_143396.1, forward strand.
TGATGAAAAGAAAATTAACATTATAATTTTTTTTGGATGGTGTAGCTGATAATGTCACTGATAAATGCCATGTGCATGCATGGAGCTGCACACGTGCATGTGGCTAGGGATGCAGCCCGGAAACTTGGAGAGCAGTGTCCTGCAGGTAGGTCTTTGTAGGGGGGAAGAGGCATGGGGGGGCAGATTGAGGGCCCCATGGTGAGGGAGGGAATGGGGCAGGTGCTGCCCAGCTGGAGCAGTCAGTGAGACCGCCAGGAGTAGGAAAGAGTCATGGAAGGGAGGGGGAGGCTCCCTGTTGCTATGTGCCCCCCCCAGATTTGTGCGTAGAGCGGAGGTGGGCTGCCCATCTGGGCCAGGGGCAGCGCCAGCCTCTTCCCAGTGAGGGAGATAGGCTGGAGTTGGGCTTGAAGCAGGCAGGAATGGGATGGTCTCAGCTGCGTGGTGTGAGCGAAGGCAGTGGCGCTGCTGTGGGGGGCGCTACAGGAGGGCTAAGGCAAATTTTGTGGTAGGTATAGCACACCACCCCCCACCCTCCCAAACCCCATCAGCACCACCCCTGCTTAGGGCACTCCACTCTGCTGCCTTTCCCTCTGGAGCCCTGCACCAGCCATTATGTCCCCGGCCTGCCCTGCAGCGCAGGTCTCCTGAGCAAAAGGCAGCAGGGTGCCCTGAGCAGCAGCGGTGCTGGGGGGGAGGGGAGGGCTATAGCCACCCCAAAATTTGCCCCCCATAGCCACCCTTCCCAGCACCACCACCACCACTATTTGCCTGCCTGCTCCAAGCCTGGCCCCAGCCCAGTCCCCCCACCAGGAAGAGGCTGGCACCATCCCTGGCTCTGAGCCCAAAGTGGGCAGCCTGCCTCTACCCCGTGCACAAATCTGGGAGGGCACATGTCGCCCATGCCTCCCTAGGGGTATGTGCAGCAGCAGGGAGCACTCCGTCCCCATCTGCCTGCAGCTCTCCCTGCCCCGGAGTCCCATTTACCACCCTGGCTGGGTAGACCCCCTCCACACTCCACTCCCTCTTTCATCATGGGGGCCTGCCCCTCATGCCTCTTCCCTCCCCCACACCCCTTCCCCTCCACAGACTTATGTATGGGGCACTTCTCTCCAAGTTGGTGGGCTGCATTCCTGTATGTAGGCTTTTGGACTGGTATCAGTCAATATGGCTGGTTAATAATTGGCAGTTGGTATTGGCCAAGAAAATCTTTATTAGTACACCCCCAAAATTTATCGGTTAACTTTATTGGCTACCCGGCCAAAAAAAGCTGGGCTCAGCTTTTTGCACTTTGTTAAGGATCTTATCTAGTTCCCCTGAGTGCCTCCTTGAAATAGCTGGGGGCCTAGTCAATTCAGTGGTGGTTTAGAAGCCTGGAAATAGCTTTCTTCTAATCAGCTTCATTACATATGCAGTTACAAAGAGAAGAGTTATGGTATAGCAGTATACCAGTATGGTATAACCCTTTTAAACTCAAAACGCCCTTCAGAAAATGCCAGCGTTTAGCTTTGATTTGTTTGTGACAATGGAAAAAATAAGAATAAATCTAACTGGGATTCCTTAGTGGCAAAGAACTTAGGAAGGCTATAGCATGTCAGAATGTTTTGTGAATTCCTGTTTGATATCTCTGGGTTGATCTTGTTTGCACACCTAACTGCTAATATTGCACAGGACTTCTCTGGTTGAAAATAGCTGTTACAAGGTAGAGAGTAGGGTCTGAGCAAAAGTTGGGACCAGTGTTATTTGCTTGAGTCAGTTATTCTTTTGTATGGTATGCATATATGTGGTGTACAGTTTGGTTTAAATTGAAATGTAGTTCACCAAAAAGGCAGCAAAACTGCTAATAGTTATAGGCATGGGGTTATTTCATCTTTGTATGACTTAATACCAGTCTTATTTTGTTCTGTTTTTCAAATATTATACTGTATAATCTTTTTCCTAAACAAGCTCTGATTAGGATTTTGCAAACCAATTTTGGTTAGCTGAAGATCTTCTAAAAGAAATTTTCAAAGCTCTTATGAACATTTTAAAAAAGCTAATTTGATTACATTAACAGAGTGATTATCTGTACTTTACAAAGTTGATTTGTTGATTGTAAAATAGAGCAGAGTTGTTTACTGGTGTTCAGAGAGAAAATGCATACTTGATCTTTTTGCCTCTTCGTAACGTATCGTTCCGTTTGATTACTGAGGCAGTGATATATTAAAGGATTTTCCCACTCTGATATTGTTGTTCCATGTGCTGTGTGCTATATTAAATAATTCCTTGTCACTGGTTTAAGTCTGTTTTTATTAAGTCTGCAAAGTTGTACATCTTTGGAAATGAGTCCAAATTTTCTGATAATGTAGAACTTGCCTTAGAATTATTATACTAGATTGGAAAATGGCATTTAAAATAAAATAAAATATATATAATATATAATGAGGGGTTGATATTCAGCAATGGCCTCTACACTGAATGAGTTTTTCCTCTACAAGGAAAACATCTTTCATAATAATTATGATTTGTTAATTTTGTTTTTTATATACCATAGGATATGTTTTGGAGTTGCAGACAGAGTATCTTTGATGAAATGAAGAAGAAATTTTCACAGGTAGACAGCTGAAGCCACCTTTTTAAAGTGATAACCAAGATACTTAGTAACAGCATGGTACCCTTGTTTTTGTTTACTTGTTAATATAAGCATGAATTCCTTAAATTCTTTCTGCATGTTTTTGAATTTCAAAAAATATTCTCTACATGCAGTTCTAACAACAGAAGCTTTGAAATATTCAGCTTCCAGTGTTACAATTATGAATTGTTCCTTACAAGCATTTAGCCTTGTGGGAGTTTTTAGTTCTTTTTTTACTGCAAAGAATTAAAAGCATGGCTATGATACTCTGGAACCATATCATTAATGAATGATTAAAATTTAAAAGCATGGTGTTTTATATGCTGACTTAATCATGCAGGGTCTTACATCTGTCAGAATCATTTGGAAATGTATGGCCCTAAATACTGACTTTGCAATGGACTTATCAACAAGCCAGAAGTGTATGCTTAGGTTGCTGGGTGGAGGAAATGAACAGCCTTCAACAGTCTGCATAAGTACTTGTCTTGAATAAATTACCAAGTGCTTTTCTATATGGTCAGAACATCAGTTTGGGATCAGTAAATACCATGCTGAGATTGTCTCTCCATTAGACTTTTGCTTAATCTCTTTATTAGAACAAGTTGAAAGTGCAAGCACTCAATGTTAGCCTTGGCTGAATCAATTTGCTGTTCTAGCCCTGTAATAAACCTGTTCAGTCTAGTAGCTTACATATACCAATGAGAGATGGCTTGACAGCTGCCCAGCTGGCAAAGCTGTAGTTCACCAACTGGAAGTCCCCTTCACCTGTGTCACTAATGTTTCTTCCTGGTAACTCTCCACCCCTGGCTACCTCCAGTGCCTCTGGCTTGAGTACTGTGCTAACAAACCAATTGTGCTTTGTTAACTTGCAACTCCTGAAGTGAATTACTAGTCCACAGGCAAAGATAGTGGGACAGAAGATGATTTGTGAGTGGAAGTACAGCCAGGTAGGCCTTTCTGAGAGAGTTACTTTGTTGGGCATAAAAAGGGGACTCGGGACTGGTGGCCTATACAGTAGAAGGACTAGCTTTGCAGCTGACACTTCCTGGGAACATGATCAGTTTTAGGTGTGTTGCAGCACTACCTCAAAATGGACTGAAATGGAATCCATTTGGCTTATCTTTTTTAGGTATAACTATTAATACCATAAATTGTTTCTTGCCGCCTTCTTTTCCTAGAAGTGGGAGTTAATGGGATTACATTACATGCTTCCTGCTTTATTCCAGGGAATTAGGTAACAGAGCAGAGCCAGATATAAGTCCAGCCTATAGCCAAGGAGCAGGGACATCAGAAGGGGAGGTTGGGTTGCTTTGTGAACATCTGCCACAAGACCCAGCAAGTCAAAAAAAAAAAAAAAAGAAAAGCGCTGCTGAATAGGCTGAATAACTCTTACTTCTGCCATGACTCACTTAGCCATGAGAGAGGTGAAAGAAAGAGGCACTGCTTGAATAGTGTGACAGCCAAGGCCCACCAAGTAGATGCAGAAAATATAGTGGATAAAACCCATCCTAAAAAAAAAAAAAAGAAAACTTACTGAAATTCCTAAAATCTCATGTTTGTATTGCATCTAAAGGCCATAATTGGGGCACAGAGTCAGAATGAGAAATGGTGAAAGAATATATTAATGCTGCCTAACAGTTTGGTCCTAATGTATGGCAGGGTAACTGGGAGTCCTGCAGTTTCAGGCACTCTTGTATCAGCCCCTCAGAGATGTGAACCTCTCCCCAGGAAAATGTTTGGTACACTACTTCTGTTGTTAGCATGTGTATCCTGCATACTTTTTTTGTGTTGTGTGTGACCATTTGTATGGAAATAAGTTTTTGGGGGTTGTTTTCTTTTTAAATCGGGTTTTACCTGTAAGTCTCTTTTCCAGTGGGTTTTAAGTCCTGGGTGACCATTTTAACAGTCACTTGTTAATGGCGTCTTTATCAAACAAAAGTGCTGATGACTCAGCATGGAGGTTTTTGATAGTGAACAGAGATTTTTTTGGTGTCTTGATGTGTAGTCCTTGGGTGGAATTCACTTACACTTTCCATACATTCCAAGTTCAGGAGGCTGTTTACCTAACCTAGGCCTCATTCTTCATATGATCTGTGATTTAGTAGGACTGATTCTTTTATATTTTAGAATTGAAATCCTAGAAATCATTTTGAGCAGATTTGATTTTTGTGGTCAGTAGCTCTTTGGCTTTCCACTTCTTAAATAGTACCTGTTCTGACACTGGAAAATACACTTCTCTTTGGAGAGTGATGTACTGGTGCTGTAGTACTTGAGCTCAATATGTGTGCCTGGACCAAAGTTACTCACCTTCTGATTTTAATAATACTTATACAGTGTACTTTCATCCCACTTCTCCTTAAGCTCTATGTCAAAGAGAGAGAGGACAGTTCACAGCACCCATTCTTCAGTTCTTCCTGAAACAATTGCCTTGAGATGTAGTGCTCTGTCAGTTTGCAGTATGAGGCTTGCAACCATGGTAAAATCCTTTTTTTGAGATCTGCTACCCATTTTTTGTTTGGTATTCTTCAGAATATTTATTCTGGTTTTGTTTTCATTTATTTTTAAAGCGAAACAAAAGCAGAAAAAAAACCCAAACTCAAACCTTATATCTGACGTTTTATCTGCACCACGACATGCCATTTGAGGACATTGTACTTGTCTGCTTTTGCTTTCTTTTTGTTTTTTTCTTTTGTCTCTTGTTCTTTTTGCTTTTGGCCAATAGAGAGCAACAGCTTGTGCCTGATATCCTGTTTTTTTCCTGGACACTGGGAGTTGAGATATGCCTGTCTTAAGCTGGAGAGAGGTAGTGTACTTGTAATGTTCTAGATTTTATGGATTACTTCAGAGAGTCCTGTGTTCCTAGAGATGCTTCATGGACAGCCTTTATACCTAGGCCCAGAAAGAAGAACAAGACTAAGCTGTAACTCTTTGCTTGGCAAATCAGGGAGATTCTCCTTCCATCACAATTCTCAAGGGTGCTCTAGGTCTCTCAATACCGGCTTCATGTTCTGTTCTGTTTGTTCACAACTTTAAGCTTCAGTAGCAGGCTCATGAGACTAATGAGCATCTGATTTCAGAACCCACTCTAGCTGATGTTGAAGCGCCTGGAGACTCAGATACTGGTATTCCAATACTGTTATTCCAGTGCTGCTTCGTTGATTATGTTCTGTTGGTTCATACGAAGACCATAATGCATATGTTAAAGATTTCCTTGGTTTACCCTCAAAACGGACTAGCCTGATGGCTGCTGTACTGACTCCTGCTAAAGATCTTCCTGAAGAGAACCACAGTCTTGGGTACTGTATCTACCCCATGCATTGGAAGTTTCCTTGGTTAGTCTGTGTCCATTGCAGCACCATCCTTGTCTTTAGAAGTGATGCTGTCTAACCTGTCAAAGGTCTGCTAGTATTCAGGTTCCTGTCTTCTGATCTAGCTCCTGGGACTTCTACAGAACTTGGCTTGTCAGTCTTTTTTTCCGGTTCTGACTGCCCATTATGTCTGTGGTTCCCACTTAATGGTCCAGAAGGCTCTGGGGGACTCTTGTAACTGTGTCCCCTTCCCTTATGTACAGAATCATTTCTTTCTGCCAGTTTGGTCACAGGATCTGATGAAGTAGGTGGTTGCCTATGAAATTCCATGCTTTTTTGAAGGTAGGTATCACCCTGCCCTACATTCTGCCTTCAGATTAACACAGCTGTCCACCTTGTTCTGCCTATGCTGAAAGACTTCAGAACCAGTTTGTGCCCTTGAAGTGTTCTATTCAGTTTCAAAAAAGGAGGCATAAATACTACCATATCATCTCACATATACACCAACTCCTCCCCCCTCCCCCCCCAGCCCCTTTTCTCCCCAGTGCAGAAGTTGTTGCATTACTGTTCAGGCAGCTAAGGGAGTTAGCTTAATAGATCACTGTTCTTCACTTCAGCAGTGTTAACCATTGTCTGTCCTTTTTAATGGTCTTGATATTCCACCAAGCAACCTAACCTTTCTTACTGCAGTTTTACTGCTGGCTGCTCCTGGTCTCTCTCTGATTCTACAGCCTTAGAGACTAGCTGTTTTCAGAATCACAGAACCACCCCATGAAGACTGGTCTTCAGTAGCAGCTTGAGTTCAGTGAGAGGGAGGGTGAATCAGGTGAAGATTAGGCTCAATTCTTCCTCTATACAGTCATAACTTTGGAAAAATGTGTTCATTCTGTCTTTGAAAAACAAGGGGCCTATAATATTCTTGGGCACGTTTAAGTGAGAAAGTATGGTATTTTGAGTTCTGCTTTGCAGTAGTTCTTGGCCGCATCATAGCTGAAACTTTTGAATGAAACTTTCAGGTATTTTGTTTCTCTTTGTACTCAAATTCTAACCACTTTTCATTCTATGTCAACTAGATTGGGCTCTGGTATATAGATCACCAAAAGCAGTTTAATTGTTAAAAGACAGGCATATAGCAGAATTTATGAAGTCATTTATGTGATCTATAGCCATTTACTGTGTGCATATATATGACCTAAAAGACCGTTGCAGAGGGTGTTAGTAATGGTAGAGGTACAGTTTTGTTCTTTCATGTTAATATTAAAGATGCACAACTTTTCTCTAATGCATTATAAATACTTACTCATGGTAAATATACCTGAGACTATCTAAACTCACACCTTACTGTAGCATGTCTCATAATTTATACAAAATGTTTGTTTTCCCATTTCTCATGGATATTACAGTATCAGTGGTGTTATCAATAATTTAAATATTTTTTTAGGAAACAATTCTACATAAATACCATATTTACTCAAATCTGAGATGTGGTTTGTTTGGTTTTTTTTCCTTCAGTCACTGTGGAGGGAGAAGCCCTTTGTCTTAGTTGTGTACAAAATAGGGGAGGGAGCAGATGGGTGCCACAGCTTTGACTCTAACCCTGAGCTTAGGTTAGGGCTGGAGTCAGACCCACAGCAGCTTCTTCCCCCTTTTTGCCACCCCCCAACCCACTCCCTCCCCCCGCTTGCCCTCTGCAGTTTGTGCCTCCTCCTTTCCCCTCTTCCCCATACCTTACCGTCAGGTGTAGCTCAGCCCCAACTGGGACTGAGGGTGGGTTTCCCCATGGATATGGAGCATGTGGAATCTGTTTCCCCTCCCAACCCAGTCAGCAGTGCCAACATGGCCTGGCAAGGGCTGAGCTTTTCCACGTGCTGTTGTCAGGGAGAGAACAGAGCCTGAGTAGCATCTGACAGGAAGTGGGGAAAATGGGCAGAAATTTTGGGGAGTAGAGGGGGAGGGGCAGAGCTGTAGGGAGCTAGGGATGTGGGGGTGCAGGTGGCAAGAGGGCAGGAAGTCTACAGGGGAAAGAAGTAGGGGAAAGGGCAAGGGGGCCATCTAACCCCCCCAGTCACTATTTTCCCCACTGTAGTAGTGAGAGGGAGATTAATTTACAACAATCCTCTGATAATTAGCTTCTATACCTGGAAAATTATAACAAATTTATAATTTTTTTGTATATGGGGCCTAATGAGGTTTCATTTAAATTCTGGGTCAATTTACGTCTAGTAAATATGATACAACACTATGATCTCTTGTGTTAGCTACACATAATCCAAGCTGATCGACTGAACAAAGTACTCTGGATGCACTGTTCTTGCTTTTATTTTCTGCTTAATATTTATAAAGACTTGTAATGGATTTATTTTTGTAATATGCTTAATTTCTAATACTTCAGACCTCTCATTGGATCTTCTGAATTTCTAATGATTAATACTTAGTGTTTAAAATCACACGTATATAATTTTAAAAAAAAGACTTGCTAGGAGGTTCTGGGGAACCAGAGAGATGCTCTACAGTTAATACAGCTGTCATGATGATTGGAAGTTCAAAAGGACCTCCACAGTTCAGTGCCACTGAATTTAACATGGAGTTAGCTTTCCATGCTTCAAAGACAATGTTGTTAGACACAAAGTTATATTTAAAATTGTATTATTCTGGTTTTATGCACTTTTCCATTGGGTAGATTCTGAAAATAATTGTTTTTGACCTAACCACTTGAATTTTCGCCTGCTTTCTTTTCAGATAGAAAGTGCCGCTGATGAACCCAGAGTGCTCTGTATAATACAAGATACCACAAATTCTAAGACAGTAAATGAACGTGTTACTTTAAACCTGCCAGCTTCCACTCCACTGAGAAGGCTGTTTGAGGACGTGTCCTCTAAAGTGGGCTATGTTAATGGAACTTTTGATTTAGTTTGGGGAAATGGAGTCAATGTTGCTGATATGGTAATGGCAAAAAAATTGCCCATTTTCTTTAATTTTTAGATGCTGAAATTTTGTTTTGTTTGTTTTATCAGGTTGTTATTTGCAAAGCAGAATGTTTTTGAATTTTTCTTTTGTGTCCATATAGTTAATGACATTACTTGACTTGAATCCTGAATTTTTGCTTTTTTATTTAGACTGTTTTCAAAGTATCTTCAAGAAGATTCACTTGTTGAATCACTTAATGAATTCTTAATATGGCCGTTCAGTTAAATCTCCTGCCAGCTCCTATCATCAGTATCTATTTTGTAATTAAAAACCCCTCAAATATTTCAATTAAGAGACTTTCCTCAATTTTATAGTGCCCACACAGCTTCTAGAATGAATATTCAGTTGTTCAAAAGATTAATTTTCAGAAACATTTCTGCAGTGCAGAATATTAGGAGCAACTTGCTTTGCAGTGAGATGCTCTGACTCTTGTTACCTGTTTATGATACAAAAGAATTATAATTTAAAATACATATCATGTTTTTATTGTACTAGATCCCTCAGTGTTAGTTTTAGCTGTGTCACTGATTTCATAAAAACTATCTGAATACTTTAGACAAAAATAGGCATTGAAATTGAGGTAAATCAGTTTAATCACTTTTCTTAAAAAAACAAAAACAAGGTAGCTGTTGAGACCCATTTTTCAGAAGTTTCTGCATGCTAAAACTCTTGTTAACTGCCTTTGTGGTCAGCTCAATTTACCAATTGGGTTCTAAAATCAAACTTATAAAGGTTTGGGTGCTGAGTACTGAACAGTTTGCAAATATTATTAAAATATTTAATAGGATTTGATTTTGTCCGTTGTTTTTCTTAAATCTTTAATTTTCCAAATGTTACCAGTATTAAAAGCTACTTATTTTATATGGAGCAAAATTATACTTTCATTTTTGCTATAAAGGAAGATACTAGAAAAATTCTTTTGAATGTTATTGGTTAGGTATAAATGTGCTTGTGTGGGGAAACAACCACTTCGTTTTCTTTTTACAGACTCCATTAGAACAAAACAGTGATAAATCTATTCTTGATGCTGGTTTTGAACCAGGAAAAAAGAATTTTCTCCACTTGACAGACAAAGATGGTGAACAGCCTCATATAATGTCGGTAAGCCACAACTTGAGTATTCAGAAGAATAAAATCAGTTGTCTGCCACAGCAGTGTTTGAAAATGTCTGCCTCTTGTGCTTGGTGCTTAGGGAGATGTAAAATGTACAGCTGTATTTTGAGTCAGAGCAGATTAGTGGCATGCAGTTTCCCTTGCAACTCTGTTTAGCTTAACCCAATGATGCCCAACCTTTTGGCTCTGAGAGTCAGATTATGGTACAGGGAGGGTCTGAGAGTTAAATCTAGCACATGCTGGATTGGGCCTCTGTCACATGCCATATAATGTTCATAACCCCAGCTTCACACATGCTGGATTGGGCCCCACTGTTCCAACCCTGTCCCTGGTTCCTCACATTCCAGTAGGATCCCTTGCTCAGGGTCAGGTTATCTGGCTTACAGAGCTTTGAAATTTTGTCAGTGGGGGAGCAGTGGCAGCGTTAATTGCTACTGCTTCTTCCCCTTCCTCCTTCCAAGTTTCTGGACCCTTAGAGAGCCCCTCAGGCTGGATCTGGCCCAGGAATTGAGCATCCCTGGTTAGCCTAGTCTTAGCCTGCAAAACCTTTCTTGTGTAAGTATCATAAAACCAGTTTGGCACCAAAGTCGATATAAATGTATTTAGCATAAGAGTATCAAACTTGCTTTTTTTTATGACCACGGTCAAAATTTGAATCCAAATTGGAGAGGGTTTTTTTTCACTCTTTTGGAAGGAAATTAGGTGGTTTTGGAAGTATTTGGTTTATTCAACAATGGTCTAAGAAAATGTTTGTGCCTGAGTGTACATATTCTGAAAGCATGGTATGAATACATTTTAAGTTATTAGCTACATATAGTAATTTCCCCAGCGGGGTGGGGCCAGGGTGCAGTCACAACATGCTCCAGGCGCAAAGGGGCAAGCGGCAACAGGGCATAGCCCTCACTCACAACGCTGCTACACCCGCATTCTGTGCTGCCCTGTGCTGGCTGGCAAGTGGCAACAGTGCCCCCGCCCCCATTCCAGCTGGCAAGAGGCAGCAGGGCAAAGCCCCCGTTCCCAGCGCTGATACAGGAGCAGCAGCTCTGGAAGTAAGGGCTATGCCCTGCTGCCGCCCGGAGCAAGCCATGCCCACATCAGCGTTGGGAGTGGAGACTCTGCCCTGCTGCTGCTTGCCAGCGGGTGCAAAAGGGCAGGCGCTACCACTGCTTACCAGCCAGCACAGACAGGCATGGGATGCAGGTGTGGAATGCGGGCACGGTAGTGCTGGTGAGTAGGGTGTATGCCCTGCTGCTGCTTGCCCAGCTGGTGCAGGGGGGAAGGTGCAGTGCAGGCATGGCTTGCTCTGGGCAGCAGCAGGGCATGGCCCACTCCCAGTGCTGCTGCACTGTGGCAGCACTGGGAGTGGGGACTTGGCCCTGCCACTGCTTGCCAGCTGGCACGGAATGGTGTGGGATGCGGGTGCGGCAGTGCTGGGAGCGGGGGCTATGCTCTGCTGCTGCTTGCCCTCTTCCTCTGGGAGCAAGCCCTGCACACATCCCACCCCTGCAGCCCAGCTAAGCAGCAGCAGGGCAGAGCTCCCACTCCAAGTGCTGCCGCACCCGCATCACTTACCCCTCTGCCCCCCTCCCCCCCCCAGCTTTGCAGCTTGTCCGAGCCCCAATTCCACCCTCCCCCAACCCCAACAGATTTACCCATTGGAGGCAGTTGCGTCAGCCGCTTGTTTAGTCTATGGACAAATCTTTTCCAATACTTTTCTGTATCGATTCGAATGCTTCGAATCAATTCGGAGCTTTTAATTGGTCTCCGATTTGGTTCCTGAATTCGGCCGAATCTCCTTTGAATCGAATTGGCTACTGAAGCTTTACACAGTCCTAATATCTATTATATAGTGGCATTTCATTGTAATTACGGAAAAAAATTGGATTTGGGGTTACTTATTTTAATCCAAAAATTAGGGATTTTTTTTAATCAGAGAAAACCAGGATTCCAGCTCATGAGGTTATCTAGTTCTGCCCCCTTGTAGGATCATCCCTGACTAAATCATCCCAGTCTCTAACGTGTTCTTGAAAATTTCCAAGGATGGAGATTCCACAGCTTCTCTAGCTAGCCTGTTCTGATGCTTAATTACCATTGTAGTCACAAAATTTTTCCTAATCTCTTCTCTGAATTTCCTCTGCTGCAGTTTGGGGCCCTGTTCTAGTCCTTATGCTATATAGGCTGTAGTTGTCAGGGAGGTGGTTATAAATGCTTATGTTAGGTTCCCTGTGGCTTTCAATTTTGAAAGGATGTTTTTTTTATAAAACTCCAGCATCTTCCCCTGCTGGCAGTCTTCTCCTGGTACTAGCTGCTGCATCATGGTCCTGAAGCCAAGTGGTAGAAGAAGGCTGTGGTGCTGAAAATTTGGAATTTAAACCTTGCTAATGATATATTGCTAATTATTTCTCTAGCATATATATGCACACGCATACTTCTTGGATTTCATATGCAATTGCTATACAATTTTTAAGGTGTTTTTAAAGGGAAAGTGTGCATGTATGTTATCTTAGTATACACGCACATGCATATTTTCCCTTTAAAAACACCTTAAAAATTGTATAGTAATTGCATGTGAAATCCAAGAACATTTTAAATTCAAACATTTGAAAACCAGAGAATGTTAGAATTCTGGTTGTCCACGCAACTTTATTTTTGCCCATTTGTATACATGTATTATAGCAGTCTCTAATGTCATAGTCACATGCTGCATTGTGCTATCCATCTGTCATCTTCAGGAAAGAATGGGCTTTAAAGGTGGGTGGTGTGGAGATTTATGTTTCGGAAGCAAACAAATCTGACATTCTCTGAATTTTGTGTGCTTGACTTGAACAAAATTGAATTGTTGATACTTAAAAATGGTGTGTGTGTGTGTAAGCCCATGGTAAGACTATAGAAGTGAGTTTTAACTTGAAAAAATTGTTTGATTTAAATATTTTTGCCTAAAATCATTGTATACTCACATTTTAGCAGGAATCTAGTTCAACAGATGATGGTACGCAAGATAGATTTATAGGTCCTCTTCCAAGAGAAGGCTCTGTTGGTTGTACCAGTGATTACGTTAGTCAAAACTACTCATACTCTTCAATCCTGACTAAATCAGAGACAGGTATGTTATTGTTTTGTCTGCTTTATTTTAATCTGCTTGAAAAAGATAATTTAAACAGCTAATTCTTAAAAAAAATTTTAATTGTATTAAGGATGCAGGATTTCAGTTTATTTTGAAGTCAGTTGCAGTTTTCAAAAAATACATTTACATGTTAGATTAAGTACTTCATTTATAGTATTTACTCAAATAGAAGATGATCCTGATTATAAGACAACCCCAAAATAATTAGATTCTATTTATGTAAAAATTATAAATTTTCCAGGTATAGACTCCAGCTATTGGAGGTTTGACTTGAATTTGTCCCCCTCCCACTGCTACAGCAGAGAAAATAATCTGGACGATCATGTAGCCCTCTTGCTCTCTGCTCTGCCCCTTCCCTGCTTCCTTACTATTAGATGCTGCTCTCTCTGGGACCATGGAAGTGAGGGGCAAATTAGGAAATAAACCTTGAAATAAATATATGGGCAGATATATTTTATGTGCTATATTTGAAATATCAACTTATGAAATCATTTAACAAACAACTTGGTTCTGTCCCTGTTCACAAAAATCCTCTTATGTCATTGAAAAGTATAGTTGCCTGTTATGCTGTGAGTATGGCATTGACCTCTTGGATTTCTTGCCACTTACAGCTTCAGCATACAAAATTTAATGGTATAAAAATAAACATTCAAAATGTCTATGTAGCTGTGTGTATCAGTATACGTTTAACTTTTTAATATTGACCAGAAACTTAAAATCCTCAACGTGCTACAAATTTTAGAGAGTGCTGAGAGCTGATCTTACTGCTGCATCATATAGTTCATCTAGGTGAATATGCTTTATGAGTTGAGGAGAAAAACTTTTGATAGTGAATATAGTAGTTATTTTTAACCAGTCATTACAAGAGAGAAAGTATTGCTTTTATCTTTGCTCTCCAGAGGGGTACCAGATAGAGCTTGTGCCTTTAGGTGTCAAAACAGAGGCAAGGGATATGAACTTCAAGGCCCTGCAGAGTGGAGTGGATGTAGGACATTATTGTGATAAAGGAGGTATCGCCATCAAAAGCGAGGCTAACCCTTCTGTTTTCCCACAACTGCCACAGTTTTATGTGGTGATTGAGAATTCATAGCCATGAATTTGGGGGAGGGAAGTTGCAGGGCTAGGGAAGGGTTAATTTGGATCTTGGCAGTGACACCTGATGCCACCTCTCACAGCAGCTTCCTTTGGCCTTTCCCCACTCCCTAGCACTAATGCCTCTGTTTACTGAATCCCTCAGGCTTGAATACCACTTACTGCAGCTGCCTTTGCCACTTGTAGCACTTGCCACTGGTTGGCCACCTGTGCTCTAGAGGCTATTTATTCATTAATCAGCACAAAGTGTTGTTCAGTTGGTGGACAGTTGCTATACTATACAGCAGACTTGCACTGAATTCTTGAAGTTTCATTCAAAACTTCATTCAAATACTCTTTTGAAGAATATCCCAAAACAACCAAGCTTAACTGTGCACCTAGTAAAATCTAAATGTATGAATTTTGCTTGACAGAATCATTTAAAAATATGCTGCTGAGTCCAAGAAATGTTTGTGTGAGAAGTTCACAACTTTTTGCCTTTAGTCTTAATATTATCCTAGGTGAATGATTAATGACAAATTGTAGAGCTTATGTCATTAATTGCTGATTGGTTCAGAGACATGGGGTTTTCATGACAGCATTTGTCTTTGGTTTTTGATCTTCAGTCATTCATTCATGTCATTTGGCTTCTGAGAAGTGAAAAAAAATTACTATTTTTATCTTCAACTTTTATCTGTATCTTCTTAGGCTATGTGGGATTAGTAAATCAAGCAATGACTTGTTATCTGAACAGTCTTCTACAAACACTTTTCATGACTCCTGAATTCAGAAATGCATTATACAAGTAAGTATAGTCTATGTATTATTCAAGTTATATAGTCTAGGCCAAGGGGTTGGCAACATGACTCACAGTCCACATCTAGCCCACAGAGTCATTGGATCTGGCAGGTGGAGCCAGGGAACTTTGGCATGTTGGTGGTCGGTGGGGGCTTTGCCTGTGCATGTACTGGGATCAGGCAGCGAGGAGCTGTGATGTGTTGGCAGCATAAGGCTTTGCCCATGCTGGAGGCTGTTCTGGCCTGCAGCTCCAGAATGTCGTCGGCTGCTGCTCTAGGCTTTGTTTAATGTTGACATATTAAAAAATAACGGTGGTAATTTACTGTGCTGCAGGTTTCGGGGATTTTTTTTGTGTTGGCCTTTGTTTAGAAATGCAGATTCATTGAAACGTTGGCAGCTTTGAGTGTTCAGGGAATGCAGGGTTTTTTCCAAAGTGGGCAGACTCTTGAGATCAAAGGAACAAACATTTCAAGGAAAACAAGAGGAGAACTTGCTTTTGAAGCAAGTTCTAGTGTTTAATTAATTAATTAATTAATTTTCTCCTCTTTTTGACCCTCTAAGCCAGGGGAAGTTTGAATTAACCTGGGGCCCTGGGCTAGATTTCGACCCTGGGCTCATGCACTGATTGAGCCTGGGGTGTAGCGATAGGGTGGCCACTGACACATCTCCAGAATACAGGACAAATGGCAAGGCTCCACAGGCTGGATGTTTGACACCCTGGCTCTTGATCAGAGGTAGGCAGTTATTTGGGCCCATGGGCCATATAAGCAGTTCTGGGAAGCTGCTGTGGATTGGTCAGCTCTTTGCCCCACCCTCACAATAGCCTAGAGCCATGGGCCCTGCTGCTTCTTACAGCATACAGCCCCAGCCCCTGCCCCTGCCCATCCCTTGCCTGCTCCAGACCCACCCCTGCCAGAGTGGACCAGCCAGAACCCACACACACAGCCCCAAACCCAGCCTGCCCTGCGCATGCTTTGGACTACCTGCCTATGCTGACTAGTGGCAGCAGCACCTGTGGCTAGGCAGAAGCTGCTGCTTGGCGCAGGGAAATAGCAGCTGCTCCCCCTCACCACTGCCGGGCCCTTCTTGCCACAGCCACCTGGAGCCTGTGCCTGGACTGCCCTGCAGCTTCTCCCTGCCATCTCAGGGCCATCCAAGAGGGCAGCACTTGCAGTGCGAGGAGCCACAGGGCATCCCATATGCGGGCTGTGGGCACCTGCAGCAAGAAGGGCCTGTGAAGGGTAGGCAGTTTCTTTTCCCTTGCATCTAGCAGCAACTTCTGCCCAGCTGCTGCCACTGCTGCTCAGCATAGATGGGCAGGTCTGGAACAGGCATGGGTCTGGCTGGAGCTGGGGCTGTGTGCACAGGTCCTTGCTGGTCCTCTCCACCAGGCTAAGTCTGGAGTGGGTGCAGGGCGAGCTGAAGTTGGGGCTGTGTGTGTGGGTCCCTGCCAGTACCACAGGGCTGGGCTGTTGCATCCCTGCTGCATACCCAGGGGGTGGTGGGTTTCTCCACAGGCAGGATGCTTCCTGGGCCAGAAAGGACCAAGGGACCCGCTGTGGGCTGAGCACAAAGTCCTTCTGTGGAATGTATTCTGCCCACCCCTGCTCTAGGCCAAGCTAGAAGCATTCATATTAATGTAGCCTTTAAAAAAACTTCTGAGTACTATATTCTACTATACCATGCTTCATTTGAAGTGGTTTTAAAAATTGAGTCACGCATTGTGTGTTACATGAAAGGGATAAGTATGTTAAAGGTTCTTGTTTCCTGGGCATTTCAGATATTGTCTTGTACTCTTATGTAGTTTGAATAATAAAAAGCAATAGAGCTAAATCCAACAAGTTGTTACTCTGGACAGGTTATTAAGCAAATTTTGAGCAAGTTTAGTTTAAAGTAGATGTATCTGCTTTTAATATGAGTTTGTTGTATCAAGAAGCATAAGGCAGTTTTCTAAATTAAGGTACAACTATAGCTTTTGTCCTGTGAATGTCTGGTGACCGCAGCAAAGACCTGCAATAACAAAGTTACCATATCCAATGGCCATCAGATTTAAAAATAAACCTTACCTTAAAAAATAAGCAGAAATAATGTTCAGCAGCAGTGAAAATGATGATTCTAAAATAATTGACCTTTTTTAAAACTTTGGTTATTTTCAAAAATGTGCCTAGTGTTGAGGTTGGCTGCTGGGGGTGTCTTTATGAAACTTAAAGAAAAATTATGATTCTTGTTAAGCTAAATTATTGGGCTTCAGTTAATTCTTATAATCTTGCAAACTTTGATGAGCAAGATAATTTCTCATAAATTAAATCCTGTTATGCAAAATGTAACTGCTTCAGCTACTACTCCAATGTCTTTTATATTGTTAATAGGTGGGAATTTGAAGAGTCTGAAGAAGATCCGGTGACAAGCATTCCTTACCAACTTCAAAGACTGTTTGTTTTATTGCAAACCAGCAAGAAAAGAGCAATTGAAACTACAGATGTTACACGGAGTTTTGGATGGGATAGTAGTGAGGGTAATGTTTGATGTCTATATAAAGTACAGTGATTATAAATTTATGCTTTTTCTCTAGAGACTAGGGATTAAACTACTGTTGATGTCAGTTTATAACAAATTATACAAAGAACTCCTGCCAGTAATTATGAATACAGCAGATTATATGGCTTTTTATTTCTAAGAATTGCTTTCTTTTAGGTAGAGTTGGGTTATTAAACAAGCATGTGAAACTTCCATGCAAAATTTTACTTATTTTCCAAATGCTTGATTCTGCCAAAATATTTCAAACTTCTCTTTCAAGCCAGTTCTAAATTAAATAAATGTTGCCTGATTAAAAGCATCATTAATCAGGACTTAAAGTTCTAAATGTTGTTTTTAAAAGAGAGTCCTTTAAATCTACTACAGCTATCTTAAAGGCTAAATATTACCTGGAAATGCAGATATTTCTTCTAATAGAAAACAGTATAGAGCATTCCAAAACAGGCTTCCTTATTTTGAGATCTAGGCAACGTAATTTATTCTCTTCCACTGATGCACTTTGCACTGAATCATCCAAGAAAGTGTCCTCGTTTTTAAAGATAAATTTGGGGTTTAGTTAGCTGTGGGTGGGATGTGTCATAGTTTCGTAGTAACTAGGGTCAGGAGGGACCTGAATAGATCATCTAGTCTGACCCCCTGCCACAGACAGGAATGAATGCTGGTTTCACAAGAACCCAGACAGGTGATCATCCAACCTCCTCTTGAATTTGCCCACGATAGGGGTGGCGACCACTTCCCTCGGAAGTTGGTTCCAGATTTTGGCCACCCTAACTGTAAAAAAAATTGCCTTCTGATCTCAAACCTAAACCTATTCTCCGTCAGCTTATTACCATTGTTCCTTGTCACCCCAGGTGGTGCTGGGGAGAAAAGGGCTCTACCTATTTGCTGTTGATCTCCCCTGATGAATTTGTAGGCAGCCACCAGGTCCCCTTCCCCCCCCGCCCCCCCCCCCAGCCTCCTCTTGCTGAGGCTAAACAAGTTCAGGTCCCTCAGTCTCTCCTCGTAGGGCCTGTCCTGCTGCCCTCTCACCAAGTGGGTGGCCCTCCTCTGAACCCTCTCCAGGCTGGCCACATCCCTTTTGAAGTGTGGCACCCAGTACTGGATGCAGTACTCCAACTGTGGTCTAAGCAAAGTCGCAAAGAGGGGGAGTATCACCTCTCTGGACCAGCTTGAAATGCACCTTTGGATGTGTGACAAGGTATGACTGGCCTTGCTGGCTGCGGTCTGGCATTGGCAGCTCATGTTCATCTTGGAGTCAATAATGACTCCAAGATCCTGTTCCACCTCTGTGCTTTCAAGAGGGGAACTCCCCAGCCTGTATGTATGCTGTGGATTCCTTCTCCCAAGGTGCAGCACCCTGCATTTGTCTACGTTGAACCCCATCCTATTCTTGTCTGCCCACTTTTGTAGTCTGTCTAAATCTAGTTACAGCCTCTCTCTCCCTTCAAGTGTGTCCACTTCACCCCACATCTTAGTGTCATCAGAAAACTTGGACAGCATGCTTTCCACCCCCTCATCCAAGTCGCTGATGAAGATGTTTAACATGTGGGCCCAAGAACCAAGCCCTGGGGTACCCCACTGCTCACATCTTGCCAGTTTGAGTACACCCATCCACCACTACTTTCTGGGTGTGCCCTATCAGCCAATTTTTTACCCATCCAACTGTGTAGGCATCAGTGCCACAGTCACTTAATTTATTGATGAGGATGTAGTCAAAGGCCTTCTTAAAGTCTAGAAAGACTACGTCCACGGCGACACCGTCATCCAAGGATTTAGTTACTTGGTCATAAAAGGCAACCAGGTTGGTCAGGCAGGACCTGCCTTTGATGAACCCATGCTGATTGTTCCTGAGCATGATCTCCCCTGCTGGCCCCCCACAGATGTGCTCCTTGATGATTCTCTCCAAGATCTTCCTGAGCACCAAGCAGAGACTTCCAGGCCTATAGTTACCTGGGTCCTCCCTCCTCCCTTTCTTGAAAATTGGGACCACATTAGCCAGT
Source organism: Crocodylus siamensis (assembly GCF_052110815.1). NCBI lineage: Eukaryota > Metazoa > Chordata > Crocodylia > Crocodylidae > Crocodylus > Crocodylus siamensis. Next base: position 193,368,852 of record NC_143396.1, read on the forward strand.
TTCCAATCCCCTAGCACCTGGTCAGATGACCACAAATGCTCATACGGCTGAGCCAAGAGCTCCGCAATGACCCCTGCCAGCTCCCTCAACACCCTCAGGTGGAGGGCATCTGGACCTGCAGGTTTAAAAATGTCGAGCTCTTCCAGAAGATCCCTAACTACATCTGCACTGACTGAATGCCTGACAGTTGTCCCCGAGATTGTCCCTACCTCTGGTAGGTGGGATGTCCTGGTCCCTGCTCAAGAAAACAGAGGAAATAAACTGTTAAAAATATCAGCTTTCTTGTCTGGCGTAGCCACAAGATTACCATTTGCATCTTGCAGGGGCCCTACATTGCCTGGTGCCCTCTTCTTGCTCCTAATGTGCTTGAAAAAGAACTTTTTTGTTGTTCTTAATCCTGGACTCTAGCCTGAGTTCCATCTCTGCCTCGGCCTTGCTAATAGCTCTCCTATACTCACAGGCCGAGGAGGAGTACTCCTCCTTGTGATAGCTCCTCCCTTCCACTGGTTGTACACCCCCCTTTTTGTCCTCAGGCATTCCTGAATGCCCTTGTTGAGTACTGAGTGCTGAGTTTCTGAGTACTCTTACCCTGCTTGCTTCTCTCGGGGACTGTTATCCTTTGGGCCTGGAGGATCGCCCCCCTTAAGGTATGACCATCCCTCGTGGACTCCCATCTCCTCTACCTTCTGGGCCCTCAGTGCCTCCCCCACTGGGCTCCTAAGATCATTGAAGTTGGCCTTTCTGAAGTCAAGGGCATTAGCCTTAGTGTAAGCCCTTGACACCCTGCAGGTGATGATCGCTATTGCCCAGGTGGTCAAGGACCTGCAGTCCCCTCACCAGGTCATCTCCCATGGCCAGGACCAGGTCCAGCAAGGCGTTACCTCTAGTGGGGCTGTCAGAAACAGTTTTATAACTGAATTGTCTGAAACAGTGTTATGTAGACTAAAATTTTCCTATTGTTTGCATTTGTGTTCATGTACATACCTGTAAGTGTATATTATTCCAGGACAGATTTTATATTTTCAGCAAGTTGCATGCTAATTTTCCAAACTTGTAGTTTTAAAAGTAAATCTGTTAGGGGAATCAAATTTTAAGTGCAGTAAAGAAATACCTTTAACAGAAAACACATCCTACATATAGAACAATATTAAAATATTTAAAGCTGATTTTTTTTTCCTTTTCTTTTCTGTTTTTAAAAAAAAAACAATGTGTATGTGCTACAGAAAATTCTGGAGTTGTAGATATTTTTTTTTATTCTTTAAAACAGCATGGCAGCAGCATGACGTACAGGAACTATGCAGAGTTATGTTTGATGCTTTGGAGCAGAAATGGAAGCAAACAGAGCAGGTAACCTGAAGCTTTTGTGCATGTGACAAGTTTAATGTGCTTTTCAGGGAAATGATGTTGGAGGAATGTGGTTTAGCTTTAGTTTCTCAACCTATCTTGCAAAGTAATTGAAAGTTTGCCACTGCCATCATTTTGTGTCTCATCTCTGGCAGCATTTAGCTTATTGAATGCTGAAGTGTATGACTTTTTAGGTCTGATTATTGACCTTAGTCCTTCAATGTAAAGCTAAATGTTCCACGGTTTAAATAGTCCAAAATAAATTAGATTCTTGGGCTTGATTTGCATTTCAGAAACCCAGTATGATTGACCAGTTGAAGATTTTCTCTTCCATGGGTCCCCATTAAGCCTCATAACTGACTGGCAGCTGGTTCCCACTGTGGTGCTTTACTTGAAAGCAGGGTGTGGCCAGGACGTTTCTACAATGTAGCAGCTCAGCATGGAATACCACAACTAAGAAGCTGTAAACACTTCAGTTACCCCATACGATACAGGGCACCTTCTCTCCCTTCACCCATTAAATATTAGCCATCTAAAATTGGGGCATGCATCTTAAGCAAGGAAACAGATTTCTGTGCTGGAGTAGAGACATAGGGATGCTGGGATGCCTGTCAAGGGCGGTTCTCTGTTCCTGTCCTGTGGAGCAGGGGAAGGTAGAATCAACTCTTGAGGATAGCTCCCCTGCCAGCTGATGCCCAATCAAAAGCCAGAGGTTAACAGTCTTGCAGCCACTGCCAAATGGGCAATAGCTTTTAGCTGAGCACTCTTCTTGAATGTAAATGAGGTCCTAGAACTGTAATCCTTAAGCACTAAGAAATACTGTTGTAAAACCAGCCTTTTTGGTTCACATATCACCACTAAAAATGTAGTGAAGTGAATTAATGAAGTGTTGAGCTCCTATTCTATTAGTATCCACACCACAGTTTGGTGGCTTCTACTTTTGACAACTGTTTTATTGAATAGAAAGTAGGAACCATTTTAATAGATCAAGGATACTCATGGACATAAATGTTTCTTGAAGTGTGCAGCTGTGAGTGTGAAATGTATTTAATTTTTTAATAGTATGTCCATCAGTGTTGTGTTAATGAGAAATATTGTCAGTTGAAGAAAACTACTTGGTTTTTTTTTTTTTAAATGTTTTAGTTATATCAAAATATCTGTTTTAGGCGGATCTCATAAATCAACTGTATCAAGGCAAACTGAAGGACTATGTAAGATGTCTGGAATGTGGCTACGAGAGCTGGAGAATCGACACTTACTTGGATATTCCTTTGGTCATCCGGCCTTATGGCTCCAACCAGGCATTTGCTAGCGTGGTGTGTACTCTTATGCTGACTGCTAGTGTATCTATATCCACATAGAACACAATGCAACAGTGGTATAATTTCTTACCTGGTAAGTATCATCCTAGATACTCTATCTTGGGGTGTTCGTCTTTGTGCAGTGAACCAGCTAGCAAGTTCTAGAAAATCTTTATTTATTTATTTATTTTACCCTTCAATAAGTCCTACTGGTGCATGTATATGGGGAGGGAAAAGGCAACTATACTGCTTCGTGATTATATTATTTTTCCTAACTGGAATTTTCAGCATTTACCTTAGGTTTCTTTTGTGAAATCATTTGCTGTTACTTTGGGTGCTTTTTTTTATTAGTACTTTTTAGATTTTCTTATCACTGTTGAAAGTTTTAGTAAAAGAGGAAAGCTACATAATGGACTTTATTTTTAGTTTTATCTCTATCTGCTATTATATTTTGAGAAAAAAAGGGTACTGAAATAACCTATACTCTTAGCAACTCCTGAAATGCTAATGATACAAAATTCCATTGTTTGCTTCCATTTTATTTTACTGTTTGTGCACCAGCATTGCTGATGTTGGCAGGCAAAGGTAGAATTGTTAAGGTATACTTTTTAATTGCCTCCCTTCTACAAGGAAAGCAATTTGTGTTATTTCAAACTAGTATTGTGGACAGGATAATTAAAATAACGGAGATGAGCCAAAATACATTCTCCAGAATTTAGTTTGATTAGTACAAAAGTCATGTTGGGTAAACTGTTTCCCAATATTTATTTACATTTCTTTTTAAATTTAGTGATTTCCAATGTGTATTTAATGCAGCACTATTTTAAAATATTAATATATAACTGTTTCCTTTACTTAACAAAGGAATTACAATTTTCATTTTAGTCAGTGTAGCTTCAGTTATAGGGCACTTGACATTTTAAAACATCAAATAAAGTCTTTAGAAGTGGTAGGGTAAGAATACCACCCATCATGTAATTTACAGACAGGGTGCAAGTGAGAATAGTCTTCTGAATGCCTTTAATTTTGATGGACATCAAAGTATTTCAGATATTTTTTACCTCTTTCCACCTACCTGGAGCTGTTTTTTAAGTTGCAAATTCATCATATTCCTGAGCTTACTATTTTTAAATAGATGGCTTCCTCTTTCACATTTTTAAGGTTATAGTTTTACAACTATGTCAGTAAAACAATGGATTTTGCTTTTTTGCATTTTTATTGATTCAGTGAGTTTTAAATAACATGGTTAAAAAACTTCGATTACATTTTAATTCTACTTTTTTATAGAGTGGTGTACTTGTCTCAGATTATTCTGAAATTATTTTCTTTGGTAGAGAAGTCTACAACAAAATATTATGAAGTTTTAAAATTTGCACATGTATATAAAGATACAGGAAGCTTGCACAATTAGGTCTTTAATATCAGACTAGTTTATTGTCTGGTATTTCTCTTGTTAATCATTGTTTGCTGAATTTCAGTATTTATATGACAAGGTAAACTAGTTTTAAGTCTTTGTTAGAGAGAGTTACATGTTGCAGTTATTGATGCTTCATTTATTTGAGTTATCTTGTAATTCTTTAACTATGTAGTTGATTCTCCTCCTCTGTATTTGCCTTATCCATAGTGGATGTTATTTTAGCTTTATAGTCTTCAGCAGTGAGGAGATATGGAGGATACTTGCTTTTGGAGAAGGGAAAAATCGCCTGTTTCTAAATGGAATTCTCTGAAGGTAGTATCCTCCATTGATCCATAGCTAATTGTTTTAGTAGGTTTAGGTGAATGGGTATGAAAAAAGTGTTAACACATGCGCTAATAGGGCTTGTAGAAGGGAATATAAGACTTTTTAGATCTTGCTAGTCAGCTCCTGAGGGAACTTGCAGCAGGCGACGCAACCCAAGATAGGGGATCTAAGGAGGATACTACCTTCAAAGAACTCTAGTTAGAGGTAAGTGATTTTCCATTACTTTCTAAAAAGAGAGGATGGATGAACAAGTTTATAAAATACTTGGCATACTGTATATTTCCTTAAGTTAATTATGCTACTGTGTGCAATTGTGTCCTATTGAGCTATTTTCAATATAGGAAATTTCATGCATTAAATTTTTATAAGCAGGTAGTGCTTGAGAACTTCAAAGAAGTATGCTTCTTTTTCACTGTTTTTTCTAAACAGAATAGAATTTAAGCCTTCTTTCTAAAATAATCAATTTGATATTCTCCTTAAATTTTACAATTTGAGGAAGCTTTCATTTTCTTTTAGTGTTTCCCTTTTTTTTTTCCTTTAGTTCATGTCATGTAGTGTAGCTTTAACATCATTAGTCCATGTTCAGGACATCAGACTTTCAGAGCATGCTATAATGCCATGAGAGTACTAGTTTAATAACTAAGCTCTGTTCAAGTGCTTCATTTAAAAAGAAAAAAAAACCAACCCAACCAATACATTTTATTAGGAGTTGCCATAGAGCCATTTCTTGAAGCTTCAGATTTGAGGTAATGAGCTATATAGTCATTAATCCTATTTAGATCCTAAAGAAAAGCCATGGAAAACATTAAGGTCTTTTATATTCACATCTTTGTTTTTTTAATTACAACTGCCTTTTGTGTTGGCTGTCTCAAAAGAACTAGACAGTTAAATTTATCTTGTTCAAATAGAATAGGTATAGAAATAGTATAAAATGTGGTATTAAAGTTGAACTACTGTCTAAATTCTAGAGGTATCATAGGTTTTCACCTGTACCGCTAGGGCTAAGTACAGACATTCAGGAGGTTAAAGCGGTTTCAGAATGGCCGCCCAATTTAAACTTAGCTCATCCCAGTGTTGACTGTACACGTACAGACCTGGTCTCAATAAACAGCAGCCACTCTAAACCTGTAACTGAACAGAAGTTTTATATACACAAACCAGTCTAAAAATTGCCGTACCAGCTTTAAGATAAACTGGATCTATGTAGTATGAAACTCGTTCAATTTAGGTGAAACTAGTGCATGGAACTTCTGTCCCCTTCCCTTCTGCAGCCCTGGAGCTGGGAAAACCCAGCCACTGGCCCCAGTCCTGGGGCAGCTCTTTTTACTCCCCCTTTCCCCAGCACTGGTCTGTTTTGCACTCCCCCCCCCCCCCCCCCCCGGCCCCTTGTTGCTCCTCAACCCCCATCCCACTGCTCCAGGTGCACCCACTTTCATCAGCGTTTGCTGCCACCTCTCATCCACCCTTCATAGGTCATGCCTCTCCTCCCCCTACACAGGTTACACCTGCTCCCCTCTCCCCGCCTCATTCTCCAGTTGACCCCTGATCACCTCCAGCCTGCTGGACCCCAGTGCCTCATCTAGCCCCTCCCCCATCCTGCCTTTCTTATCAGGCAGCTATTTTTAATCGATTTAACCTCCCCCTAATGCCCAAATGTCTGTATTTAGCCCAAAAGAAAATATAAGCCTCTTTGGTGCTTCATCAGCTGGCCCAGTTATGAAATGAATTGAGGGTCAGCAGATTGCTGTAGGAATTATTGGTGTGCAGGACCTTTCTGGATATTGACTTTCCACTGAAGATTCAAGGATATCATGAGTAGGCCTTTCCTTCTGTAGACAATAGAGTCAGACTGTCAGCTTACTTTGCACAAACAGCTCTCCAGTTTTAGTGATACTACCATTACTGGCCTGACTTGGATTTTAAAAGAAGTTACCTGAAAATTGAAAAATAAGTGTCATATTAACTTTTGTTTTTGTTTTGTTTTGTTTTTTGCACAAGTTCCCATTCTATCTTTTAATTTGGCAGTCTTGTTGTTGCTTTAATTGCTAGTGTAGTTTTGAGGGATGAATTAGCAAATGTACTTTGCATCAATTCAGCAGAATCTTACAAGCTAGATGGAATTTTTATTAATTATAGATTGGCTTACCATCCCAAATTTGCTATTGGCATTTTCAGGGGAAGTTTTATTACATTTCTGTTTTCCATCCATACTAAAACTTTTTCTAGAAGATTCTACCCAGAGTCCATGTTTTTTAAAAATGCGTCTTTACAGTAATCTCAGAGTACCTATCAGACCTATATGATAATGAATTTTTGTGAAAAATGAGAGTGTATTCCAAATGCCATTCTACAGCCAGGCAGTAACTAGTTTGGTTTATTGCAGTAGGTTTTAATATGTTACAGCTTACATTCATTCTTTTTATAAAAGAACAGGCAGAATTAGTTTGGAATGAAATTAGACTGCTTAAACTTTTTAAAACATTCTTGATTTCAATGATGATTAATTTACAGTGGGGATGTTTAAATGTTTCAAATGCACGCTTGCTATGAGATTGGATAATAATACATTCAGTCTCCTCATGGATAAAATCTTGCTCTTAAAGTATAGTTGCTGAAAGTAGGGCTCACATGATATTATCCACATGGTGGATGAGAGCCTAAGTTTATACCAATGGTTAATTCATTTTTCAGAGTAAACATATTCTAATTATAAGAGCGAATGGGGCCTGGCATGGTGCAGGCACTAAGGCACATGGTTGACAGCCCAGCGGTTGCAGGTTCAAGGCCATAGCTGAAGTGGTCATGATGTGGTGTGTCAGATTCCAACAAATTGGTGAATTCCATTAAATACTTTGTCACAAGGACACAGAAAGGAAAAGAAAGGATAAGAGATTGATCAATGCAATACTAATTGCAATTGAGAATATGTATGTTAACCAGCAGGGTAATTTGACATAGATATAGTAAAAAATTGTTAGTCTTGGAAAAATTAATAGATTATGCCTAAGGGATGGCAGCATATAATATTTCCACGTATAAGTGAAATGTTGGAAATGGTACCTAAAAGTATTAAAATAGTGCAGGAATTAAAATTACAGTAAGTTATAGGTCAAGCACAACTCACTATTTCTCTGGTAAGCAATTAAATCATTTAATGATGCATTATCTTTCATAATATTTCATTCAGTTTTTGGAGGTCCATAGGAGCATCACCTGTTTTTTCCATACATAAAAATATATTACAGTATGGTACTTGTCGACTTGCACGTAGCACCGAGTCTGCATATACTTTACATAACCACTTCTGTCCATCATTCACGTCATTTATTTGTTGAAGAATGAATTGCAATGATTTTCTTTTATTTTATGAGTATATTTTTATAGAAGCTGTTGCTTGTATCTTTCATAAACTATAGTAATTTCTGGAATGAAACAGTACCACAGAAACATTTATGGTAGCTTATGAAGAAGGTTTATAAGAACACTGGCTGGCATTTATTTCATAAGGGGCACCTTTGCAAGCCATAATTGTTTTGTCTTCTAAGTTTGGTATTTTCCATGTTGGCTGTTGACTTGTTCACTTTCATTTAAATTGCTCTGATTATTAAAACTTTTAGTCAGTGTTCAGAAGTCTAGTTGTCAGAACACAGTGGTCTCTCGTAAATCTAAATTTATAGTTTACTTACCATCTACATATTTTTGTTTATATTTGGAATATAGCTTGCTGCATTTCAATAAATAATTTCTCAGTACATTAATATTTTTGTTGCCTTTAGGTTAAAGGTAACTATTTTAACTTCTGCAATATGTAGGAAGTACATTGGTACACAGTCAGTTTACTCAAAGGGCTTTACAAATGTTTGGCGTATCTTGAAACCCTACCTTCTTCAGGCTTGGGATTCTTTTAGGCTTGGTCAGAGGTAAATTATTTTTTCTCTTGGTTTAGGTACAAAAATAGTGAAGCATGATAATTACTTATTTTCTCTGTGCTCTCTTTCTGAAGTTTGGCACATTTTTCATTTGTTAGGCATCTGTGGTCTATAGAATAGTCTTTTTGTAGAGTCTCTTCTCTTACAACAATAACAGAACTTTTGCTCATATGGAAAAGCAGGGGCTGTAAAACCTTTGTTTTGTTATTTGTTCTTAGTGCTTCCCTGAGTTCTCAGAAAGAAAAGGAGGGAGAAGGGATGAATTGGAGGCTTTTTGAAGACCTTCCCATATCCTTGATCTCCTCCCAAACTGGGATCCATCAAACAACATGATTTAGATAGTAATCTTATAAGCTCTGTGCCAGCCATTTTGCAATTGGTGAGTCTATTCTGCCCACTAAGCCCCGCTCTTATATTTATTCAGACTTTAGGGAACAGCTGTGGTTTATCACAGACAATGACTTTCAAGGCATCATTTATGTTTATTTGACCCTCTGCTCTTTCAAAATAAGAATCTCATTAACGTGCCAGTGATATTCTATTTTAACCTCCACAGGTGAACAGATAACTCCCAAGTACCATCTGGAGTTCATGAACCCAGGCTGGCAGCTTGCAAGCTAATTGGGTTAAAAGTTTTAGCATTATATAACTTTGGGTAAAATTTTTCATTGAATTAAGAGAAGAAAAATATATTTTTTTTCACAAGTGGATTTTGTTTCCACAAGTTTCTTTACTAGTATGTACAGTTTGTTCCCATTATTTCACTGATGAAAACAATGTTGAGAAGAGCAGAAAAATGACCAGTTGGTTATATTTAATTGTTCCTTACTACTCAGAAAAGCTAGATGAAATCACTAAACTCTATATAAAAGGTTTAATAAAAGATCTTGCATGCAGCTGTTGGAGGACATAATTTATTATTATTTTCAGTTTGTAACCTCATAGTTGTGTGCTAATAAACTGAATATATTCTTGCAAGATGGTGTTTATATTCTTCATTACACTGGAACAAACAGTGATGTTTCCATACATTTAAAAGAAATAACAGATTTTTTTTCAAAAGAAGCTTTAGAGTTCCCTTGTGAATTGATAGACAACCAATTTCAATAACAGCATTGAAGAGCCAAAATATTCCTTTTCTTCATTTTATGTTCTGCATAAGGTGATGCATGTCAGAAGAAACTACTAATCCTGAAGGGATATACCTCTTCTTAAATTCTGGGAGAATGGAAATGGGGCTATCTGGTTGGCCAAAGCAGAATAAAGAAGATCAATTTTTCAGCAACTGATTGAACAGAAGTGGTTAAATGTGATGTGCAAGACGATAGGAATATATTTCATTGTAGATTGTATGCATAATCAGGACTTGGTGGACCTATACAATGCTGAATGAAATATGATAATTAACAGTAATAATTTGTCACTTATGATTTGACTGCTTACCCTGGGGTTGGGCAGAAAAGTTGGCTTCCCTTGATGTTTTCCCCTTTTTTTTGACTTTGTTTTCTAGACTTTAAATCATCTTTGATTATGAATATTAATTATAGCAATATATCTGTGTAATTACAATCAGATCATAAACTTAATGTGTTAGATTACACAAGTACAAAGTAAACATTCTTAAAAAGAAGGCAAAATACTTTTTTTTTATTAGGAGGAAGCTCTACATGCGTTTATTCAGCCTGAGATCCTTGATGGTCCCAATCAGTATTTCTGTGAACGCTGTAAGAAGAAATGTGATGCCAGGAAGGTAACTACATGAAATTTATGGGGAAAAACCATTTACCTATGTTATAAATAAAGAAATACACATTGATCTTGTTTGTTTGGATTTTTTTATATAGGGGTTACGATTTTTGCATTTTCCATACCTGCTAACCTTACAGCTGAAGAGATTTGACTTTGATTATACCACTATGCATAGGATTAAACTGAATGACCGTATGACTTTTCCTGAAGAGCTAGATATGGGTTCATTCATTGATGTTGAAGATGAGGTAAATATGTACATAGTCTCTTTCTCAGAAAAGGTTTTTCCCTGATTTCTCTAAAACCCCATGTTCATAGGAGAAACTAACTAAATATGAGTTCCTGCATTGTTTATAAAATTATCTGATTTTTCTAAACTGCTAACTGTCCCAAACCTGCTTCAATTACTAAGCAGCTGATCATTTCTGAAAGTCAGACCATGACTCAAAGCACCTTAAGGATATCGTATTTTAAATGTGTATATCTAATTTTTTTCAAAATCTGAAAATGATACTGAAGTTAGAAGCGAGCACAAGCCAACTGCAGAAACTTCCTCAGCCTGACGAGGGTTTTTAAATCCAAAAGCTTGCTTTTAAAATTTTTTTCCAACTATTTAAGTTGGTCTAATAAAAGAAATCGGATTCACCCAAAGAACCTTGTCTGCCTATGTCCTTAAACCAACATGGCTACAACCTACACCACCGAAGATAGAATGTATTTACACGGTTAGTCTGCCAGCAAGTATGTAAGCTACCTCATTTAAGTTACAGTTCGGCTACCTCTTTCTCTTTTTCTTAACACTTGAGAATAGTGCACTGACAGCATAATTCACAGTATGTAAGGAATTTTCATGGTTTTTTGCACCTTTAAATTCCACCGCCTTTATTTTGTGCTAGTAAAACCCATGTCCTCTTCGCTGAGGAAGACTATGGTTTTTGATAAATGAACTTAGAGCATAAAGTAAGATCAGATGGACTTTCATGGGCATGTGGACTTTCATGTTTATAAGTTAGCTATTCCTGTGGTTCCTTTTTTTTCCTCTTCCAAATTTAGAACAGAAAACAACAACAAACATATACCTGCTAAATATTACAGCGTAAAGATCAAATATTCTATATTTGTCTTGGGATATCAAGTTTTCATGGCTTACCCGGTGCCTGAGTACTGTATCTTAAATTATACTTTCTTTTCTTACCATCCTCACAAATATATTATAGATATGAATTGAGTACTTTGAATATACGGTGATATCCAAATTTGAAGGCGTGGAGGTACTATAAGACTTTAAAAATGCCTGCTTACTTTTAAAATGTTCTTTGTATCAGAGCATGCTGTTGTACCAAATCACTGTCTATCAAGTAAAGTTTATTAATAATTTTTTGTAAAAAATAAATAATAAATATTTTTATAAGTGGATCAACATCTAACTATTTTATATCAGTATAGTAAACAGCATTCATAAACTGACTTAATATTCCTAAATCGGTTGCTTCATATTTATAACTTATATGTAACAAAGTTGACTGAACAAATTTTAAAAATTGTATCTAAATAACTAACCAAACCTAATCTGGCAAAGTAAAATTTACCTGAGCTGCTTTTTTTGCAGTGTTTTTAAACTCTTATATTCAAGTAATGCTAAATGTGTCTAAAAAAATTTCTTTAGGAAGGTGTATTTACTAGTCGTCATGAGAATGACCTCTTTCCATAAAGAATTTGCAGACTTATATAACTACAAGAAGACACTTTCTGACGTTACTACAGAAATTTTTTCTCCATAGTAAAAACACATAGTGATTGATCCTTGAATGCAAGTAACAATTGAGACTTCTTTGAACTGTCTCCTACCAGTCAATTAACACTTGTTACAGCAGGATCTGATGGATGATTGGAATACATCTTATTCCGTTTTAGTGGTTAGTTTAAAGGAATAGGTTAAAGGAAAGAGTTCTAGTTATTCAGTGTACACTTTTATTTCAAAATAAATGACAATATTAATTTTGAGAATTAGAATGGAGTATTAACAGAGTGGCTAAAACTTTTTTTTTTTTGCATGCAAGTTGTATCTGTTTTAGGTTTGGGTAGTAATTTTGCATAATTTGAATTTCTTTTAGTCTGCAATTCCTTAAATGTTTAAAAGGCATCAGTGAATGCATTGTACCAGAATGAGACAAGAACCATCAATAAGATTTACATTTGAAAGGTGCCTCACCTAAATTGTAATGCTTAAATTAAAACAGAATTGTTGTTTTGAGATCTTTTTCCTTTGTTTTTCTTACAGTTGCTCTTTCCTCAGGTGATGGGATTTCTGGATTTGGATTTTTGTCAGTAAATTATCAATATTGGATTTTCCATAGTTTACAATGGTTTCAGTCTTTTGGAATGTGTGTAGTTTAAAACTCAATGGAATACAGCTTTCCAGAGTCCATGAAAAGATGGTTCTTGCAGAACCTGGGTCATTCCCTGTAAAAAAGGAAGAAGCTGAAATCTGTTTCACTTTACCACATGATGGTCTAACCTCAGTTTTCAGTAGCAAAGTTGATAATGTGCTATATTTTAAGGCTGTGCGAAGTTTCAGTCACTGATTTGAATAAAAAAAGATTCAGCCCATTCTGGTGGCCGAATCTCCGAATTGAATCAGGAGACCCATTAATCTCTCTGAATCAAATTAGAAGCCTCCGATCAGAGAGATTTGGAGAGATTCATCGATTCAGCCATAGACACAGCATTTTATGTTTCTCTGTGTAGTACCTCTAGGTACCAGGCATGGCTTGTGAACACCAAGATGGTAGGGCAGATGGAGCATCCCATGGGAGCACATGGGGGCTCCTCTGCGTGCTCAGCAGCAGACCCAGAAGTGGGCCAGAAGTACTTCCGGTCCTCTTCCAGGTCCACAGTGGAGCATGCAGGGTGGGGGAGCCCTGGCCCTCAGCTCAGTGACTGGTGCCTCCTGAGTCTGGGGGTGCAGCTGTGGTCCCTCCATGATTAAACACTGAGCTGGGTGGGGGGGTGGGGCACAGAGAGGGATTTTGAGAGGGGGGGAGGCATTTTTCAGCTGCTTTTGTTCTGGCAAAAAGCATTCATGTAAAAGATGGTTCTTCCTTATAACCAGTGAATTCTTGTTGAAGTAGATTATCAAATCTGTGGCAGGTTTATATTTTGCAAGTATCTTATAGCACAGAGGGCTAGTGAAGAATTATTTTGAAAAGCTACAGAGATTCTCACAGCTGGCAGAATACTGGGAAATTGAGAGAGACCAGAAATCAGAGATGGTATTATTCTGATGCACCACCACCATGTAAGCGCATAACTTTCTTCTGAAATGCTTTTGATGCAAGACCAAGAGTGTGTAAATTATTTTGGCATCAGTGTCTCAGAATGTATAGTCTTACTGCTTTTCTTAATGCCTCCCCCCTCTCTCAAAAAATCCACTCGGATTTTGCTGAGTGATCCTCCCATGAGATATCCAGGTAACTGAAGTCACCCATGACAACCATGGTCCTGGAGCATGTGGCCTCACCCAGTTCCCAGGCGAACTCCTGGTCAAGCTCTTGACTTTGGGTGGGAGGTCTGTAGTAGGTTCCCACCATTGTGTCCCCTGTGCCATGTTCCCCATGGATTTTAACCCAGAGGGTCTCCAGTCATCCATCCTGGTCGCCAACATCAGCTAGCAGGGATGTCTAGCTTTCCTTAACAGAGAGACCCCCTCCCCCCTCACGTTCCTGTGAGACAGTCCATCTGCTCCACCATCTCAGTGTTCACAAGCCTGGTACCTCTAGGTACATAGAAAAAACATATAAAGCTGTGTGTACAGCCAAGTAGCTGATTCTCTGAACCAGAATCGAATCTTCAGATTCAGATTTGGCTGAATCGAATTGGGACAGCGATCCAAATCAGTGAATCAAATGACTGTCCCCTGAATCAGGCCGAATCAAATACTGTCTGCTTCACACACCCCTACTACATTTCTTCTAGGCTATGTTAAGACATCGGTGTAGCTTAACTTTTTATGATCGTGAGGATTGCAAAGTTTGTTACAGTTGTAAATAGCTCCGCTTCATGTTTGCCATGTGTAAAACATGGACAATATTCAGTTCTTCACAGATCTGAGACTACTTTGATTGATTATAAAATGTTCTATAGATGACAGATGCTAAGAATGTGGAGTAGTTATTTTGTTAATTCATTGTCATCTCATGATATCTGCATGCAAATTTTTAGCCGGTTATATAAAATTAATATTTATGGTTTATTTTTAAGAAGTCTCCTCAAACAGAGAGTTGCACTGATAGTGGAGCAGAGAATGAAGGCAGTTGTCACAGTGATCAAATGAGCAATGATTTCTCAAATGATGATGGAGTTGATGAAGGAATCTGCCTTGAAACCAATAGCGGTGCAGAAAGAATTTCAAAAGTTGGCAGTGAAAAGGTATATTAGAGTATATAAATAAGAACATTCAATTTTAGTATGTTCCTCAAATGGGGGGGGGGTGTTGTTGGGGTTTTTTTAAGGTTGATTCTCTTTTAAAAGTTCAAATGCATAAAACCACAGTATGGCAAGAAGTCCAAAGGACTTGTCGATCCTTCTAGAATGAGAGAATTTCCCAGATGTTGATTTTTGGTTTCAGCTGCTTTTGTTCTGGCAAAAAGCATTCATGTAAAAAGATGGTTCTTCCTTATAACCAGTGAATTCTTGTTGAGGTAGATTATCAAATCTGTGGCAGGTTTATATTTTGCAAGTATCTTATAGCACAGAGGGCTAGTGAAGAATTATTTTGAAAAGCTACAGAGATTTTCACAGCTGGCAGAATACTGGGAAATTGAGAGAGACCAGAAATTGATCGGAGATGGTATTATTCTGATGCACCACCACCATGTAAGCGCATAACTTTCTTCTGAAATGCTTTTGATGCAAGACCAAGAGTGTGTAAAGTATTTTGGCATCAGTGTCTCAGAATGTATAGTCTTACTGCTTTTCTTAATGCCTCCCCCCTCCCCCAACCTGGTACACGAGTAAATGACATACATTTCAGAGAATGGAGATCTTGTGTCAAATAGGCTAAAATAGGTCAGTCAGGTGTTCCGTGCCCTCTGGAAGACACTGGTTCCCTTCTAGTTTGCACAGTCTGAGTATAAGGCATAGTTGTATGCCTTCATGCTTTACTTTGCGCATGTACATCCTGGTTTATACATGGTAACTAGTCTTGTATGGACTGCGACTTAATTCCAAAATGCAACTTGTTTGTTGCTTGGATTGCACCCACAACCAGCTTGTAAACTAGTGGTGAATGGTGATGAATACTTATAAGTTGATAAACTAATGGCAAATAACACCACATAAACATTCTGCATAGTAATGAAGGCTGCATAAATTATTTTATTAAGCTATAATTACATATACTATGGTAGTACTCAGATGATCCACCCAGATCAGAACCGTGATGGAATTCATATTAACATGGTAAAAGACAACAAAAACGACAAGTAAAATAATTCTGTTTTATTATAATGAACATCAGTCACAGCACAGTTTTATATAGTTGTTTCATAGTGCGTTGTATGAAGCAAAGCAGAAATAAGTTAAAGGCTAAGCTTCAAGGAGGATTTTGTAGTAGGTATGTATTTTTATATTAAACTTCTTATCCATAATAAGAGGAAGCAAGAGTGGACTTGAGAGGGGGAAATGGACAAAAGACTAATGACCAGTAAGCAAAGGCATATCTCTTATTGTTCTTGATAGTCCGGTAGTGTCTTGGAGCTGACAGAGCATGGGTTTTAAAGCTGTGAAAGACCTTAAATGCAAGATAAGCAACATGCATTTCATGCAATAAAGGAGGAGCCCAAAAAGTATTTAGAGAGAGAGGGGTTCAATAGTTATAGCAGCAAATCAGAAAGATTGTCTTAGCAGTGGGGTTTTGGAGAGAGAGATTGCAATTGGCAAAGACAGATTGGTAATAGGATGGGGGATGGTTGAACCAAGCATCTTTCCAAGACTAGATCTTGCAGTATCATCAAAGCCATCTCTTTAACAGTGTGTGCTGGTAACCAGCACAGTGTTAACCTTACACTATTATGCAGAAGGAACTGTTTGTATAGTTCTTAAAACAATTTTCTGAGTAGTTTCTTAGAATGATATTGCAAACTCCATTTTTCATATTGATTTTTTTCTTTTTCTTTTTTTTTTTTCTTTTTTTCCTTTCTTCCCCAGAATTCTTTATTGTATGAACTCTTTTCTGTTATGGTCCATTCGGGAAGTGCTGCTGGTGGCCATTACTATGCCTGTATAAAGTCCTTTAGTGATGATCAGTGGTACAGCTTCAATGATCAGCATGTTAGCAAGGTAAAATAATATTTTAATTTTCTTGTCCTCAAATGAAAAAGGTAGTTTGTAGTATTTAATGAGGTTACATATTTTCAGTTTTGAAGTGATGGTGCACAAACTTGGAGCTGCTTATTTGTTATCACCTGACATTAGCTTCTCATCTTTTCCTCCCCTTTTTGTTTGGGTATAATTTTATTACTATATATAATTATTATAATTATATTATTATTATTATTATAATTAATATATTCTTAACTTGAACTTTGCTTTTAAACTTGTTTTTAAAAAGTTCAGATGGAGTTATGTGTTGCTGCTTTTACATTAGCCAGCCTCCTATTTCCAGTGAATATTAGTTTAGAGTACAGATTTAATGCCTCCATTTTGTGAGGTGCTACTGTTTTCCTGTTGAGACAAGAAACATCATAATGTGATTCCCTGTTTTTTCTTTTCATTTTTTTTCTCTTTGCTTTTTGTATTGCAGTTGGAAGTAGTAATTCAAATCAAATGTCAAGAAAATAATGTTGGTGAATTCTCTGTGATAGCACACTACAGGTCTTTGTTTTCATCTCATTTTACATTACCGGTCATAAGGTCGCTTTGTCAGTTTGTCTGCTCCCCAGAGCAAGTCTGCTCTCTGCATCAGGGACAGTTATCAGTTAGTATAATGCATTAAGTTGACTGGAAGCAATCTTGCTATTCCTCAACAAATTTGGGATGTTAACGAACATGGGAAGAGACAAAGCTACCTAGCTTGGCAGCACAGTGAGATGGTACCATATTTTCTTGCATGCTCCCATATAAGACATGCACCTTGTTTTGGGAAGGCAGAATAAGGAAAAGAGAATCTTACCTGCCATAGCATGGGCTTGTAATGGCTGAATGCTGGCAGTATACAAGAAAGGCAGAGTCCCATGGTCAACACCACTTAACCTCTGGCTGCAGCTGGTCAGCTCAGAGTTTGAATGATGATGGAGTTGATGAAGGACTCTGCCTTGAAACAGATAGCTATGCAGAAAGAATTTCAAAAATTGATAGTGAGAAAATGTTGGAGCATGTGAAAAAGAACTTACAAATTATGTTCTCCAAATGCAGGGTTTTTTGCTTGGGCAGTGGCTGTGACAGAATTAAACATAAAGCTGATGACAGGACTCCATCTCTCCTGCAGCAGAAGGGAGCAGAGTCCTTTAGCCATTCCAGTGTCTCCATGCCTCCATTCCACCTTGGAATTTTTCTTCACCACTTGAAACATGCATGTCATTTCTGGAGGGTGAATTTGGGTGGAACGTGTGGTATGCGAGTAAAACCAGTTTGTAGGAAGACATATTATTACCTTAGTTATCAGGAGTGTGTGTGTGCGTGTGTGTATGACCCTAAACTTGCTCTTCCATTATCTTACTCTCCTCCCTCTTCTCTAAATTTCCATTCTAAAGAGAATTTAGCATACTTCAAGCTCATTCTTTTTTGTTCTTGAATGTAAAAGTTTCTTCCTGTAAAGCTTCAGATGATGGTTGTGCCCATCTGTCAAACGACATTACATTTAAGGGACAGGGCAGTGTGTTAAAAGAAGTTAGGTCTGTGATTATGTGCAAGCACTGTCAGCTTTGTCTCCTCTCTGCTTATATAAGGGAAGCTCCATGCTTTCTTAACAGTCATACTGGAAGGCTTCAGATGTTCAGGGCCTCTACAGCTATAAGTTATGGTTTCTGACTATCAGAAGAACTAAGATGTGAAATACTGATTCCACCAAAGGTGATAGCAAAACTATCAAACTGCTGCGTTTTCACACTTAAGCTCCTGAGATGAACTTAAGTAGTCGTACTTCTCAAATGATGCCTGTAGGCTGCTGGATGGCACTTTCTCCCTTTTAGTGTTTCCTTCCTGTCAAAATGCCAATAGGAGAAAGTTATTAAAATTAAATTAAGAGTTCACTGAAGATGTGATAGTGTTGTCAGTTTTTGTCATTTTGGAAAATCAGGATTTTTTTTAAAAAGGTGAGAAGCAAAGAAACGTAAATATCAGAATATTCAGGGGACAGGTGAAATTTATTGACTTGTATCAGTTCTGGAGAGTAATGTATCTGATCCTGGAAACTGGTGTATCTGCAGCTTCCCAAAGCCTCCAAGTGTCTTTAGGTATCTTGAGATTCTCACTGGACCAATTTTGTTTTCTATCCTATGGCCTAGTTTCAGGGGCTCTAACATGGCAATGTTATTGCTTACGTCTGCTTCTATGATAGAGAACATCTGGAAAAGGGGAGTTCATATGTATACACTACATAAAATTTGAAGTAACATGAAATCTGTTTTTGTAAAGCTGTACAGCTATGACACCATTTTAAATTAAAGAAAATTTGGACTAGGTATTGATTGAAAAAGTTTGTGCTCCTTTTTCTGAGAGTCTGTGTGATATTTACATTTTCCCACCTGCAGTTGTTTCCTAAAACATGGCCTTTCAACTCTTATCTAACAGGAAATTTGCTTTCTCGGATTTGAAACATGTATTTGAACCTTCTTCTACATTTTTAAAACCTGTTATAAAATTACAGAAGAATTTAATTAAGTTGAAATTTGTGTGGATATGGGACAAGATAAATGTCCAGTTTCTTACAACATTATGCAGTTAAGAAAGACACTTTCAAAAAAATTAAGAATTATATTTGTGTCAAGTATAAAAGCAAGATCCAAATCACTACTGGGTATGCAGCTATTTGCCATGTCTCCATTTAGAAACAAATGTGAATTGTTGTTTGACTGCAGTAAGTCAGTTTTCCTGAAGTAGGAAGTATAAGTTGATGGTTATTATGTAATGAATGTTTTCAAAATTATTTTTTTCCATTAGATAACCCAAGAAGACATTAAAAAGACATATGGTGGATCATCTGGAAGCAGAGGCTATTATTCCAGTGCTTTTGCTAGGTTAGTAATACACTACTGTTCATTCTTTTTTCAAAATTGGAATGTTCTAACCAACCTGAGTAGCCAGTATATTTTGATTGCCTCTTTATAGTAAAAAATAACATAGTTTATATCAAGTAGTTGTAAAACAGTTCTGGAGGGAAAATTTCAAATATTTTAGCAATACTAGGAATGCTGTAATTGAAAAAACATTGGGGATCATTTTATAGTTAATACAGGGGTGGGCAATTATTTTGGGTGGAGGGTTGCTTAATGAGTTTTAGTGAGCTATTGAGGGCTGCAAGGGTAGCCCCACCCCTTGACAGGTGCCCCGCTCCCTGCTTGCAATCTTAGGACCAGAAGTTCTGCCCCCTAGCCCCTGACCTTTGCTCCTGGAAGTCCCTCCCCTTGCCACTGGATGTATTGGGGGATGTCATCTTGGGACCAGAAAAAAGCAAATCACGGTGGCAGCAGGAGCAGGCAACAAGCACTTAAGGCACTTGTTCCCCGCGCAGGTGCTGCCACCCAGCAGCACATAGCTCCAGCCAGAGCTACATGTGGCAGCAAGGAACTCAGCCAGGCTGTCCTGCCTCTTTCGCACAGGTCTCCCCACAGTGCACACATAGCTTCTGGCACTTGTGCACCACCGGGAGAAGTCCTGTGTGCTGGATCCAGCTGTCTTCCCCACTCCCTGCCACCATGTGCAGGTCCTGGGACTGCTGGGAAGCAGGGGCCAGGGCAGGAAGACGGATGGCTCCAGCGTACAGGGCTTGCTCTGGTGATTCACGAGTGCTGGGAGCTGCACATGCGCACTGTGTGATAGAGGTGGGCTAGCCTGGCTGTGCTTCTTGCTGCCACATGCAGCTCTGGCCGGAGCTGCACACCACCAAGCAACAGCGTCTGCATGCACCACAAGGTCCCCGAGGGCTTGGCGACTGCTGCTGCCTCCATGGAGGAGTATGGAGGGGTTAGGGTTAGGGTTACACCCACACCCTCACACACACACACACACACACACACACACACACACACACACACCCTCACACACACACACACACACACACACACACACACACACTGTCCACCTGAGCTCCACATTCCCACCACCCCCACTGGGCACACGCTGTATGCTCCCATAGGCCCCAGCCTCATATTTCATGCCCCTGTCCAGCTGCAGCTCCCCTTCTCCTCCCTCCCCCCCGCTGCTTCCCTACGTGCTGCAGCAGAGAGACAAGGAGGAGCCAAGCAGGTCCCTCAGCGGCAGCAGCCCTGCCTGGCAGCTGTGCATGGTGGCTGAGCTGGGCCCTTCTGCCCACAAGGGTGGGAGCGAGGCACGTGGGTTGGGCGGAGTACAGTTCATTGGTGGGCACCCAGGGGCCAGATGAAATTGCCTAGCAGGCCTCATCTAGTCCAAAGGCCGTATTTTGCCTGCCCCTGAGTTAACGCACTATTGCACAATACCACAAATGTTCTTTATTGTTAAAAAGAACTTTTAATGAAAATATTGACTATGACTTCCAAGTCAGATACTGACTGCTCTTAAAAAAAAAAATATTTCCCCACTAGCTCCACGAATGCGTACATGCTTATATATAGACTGAAGGATCCAACAAGAAATGCAAGTAAGTGTGTTTTATAGTTCTCAACTATAAGTGTGTTGGTTTGTGGGGGGGGGGGTTGGCTTTTTTGCCCCTACTGGGTAGGAAGGCTAAGTGTAAATGAAGACCTACATGTTCCCTATATTAAGAATTTGAGTTTTAAGATGAGCTGAAGTAATGGGGTTTTTTTGGGGGGATGGGAATGGGGGCATTTTATTAGGCAAAATGGGAGTGTGGACTACATTTATGGTGCTTTACATTTAAGAGGCCACCACAGTATTTACGTAAAGTAGATATAGTAACGGAAAAAAAGTTTAAGGGAATAAGATACACATAAAAAATAGTGTCAGTATTGGAAAGTGTTATGTAATAATAAAAAAACCCTATTTTCCTGCACCAGCAATGATCACCTGAGTTGTTTATAATGCTAGATTGTTATGTTCTTTGGAGTAATCGCTTCTCGGCCTCTTGAAGGCTCAGACCGAGCGAAAACATTTATTTTTCTCACTTAATCCTTGTATGTACTAGAACACTAGGGGGAGCTGATGCAGCAAAAACTGAAAGCTCTGTTAGAAGAAAAGTTTGGTTTCAAACTACTGTCAAATAGTAGGAAAATGATACTATAGTGTTATTAGTTGATATTGGGGTTTTTCACCCCCCCCTTTCCTTCTTATAATCTACATAACATGATGCTGATAAAACCAGGCAGAATGACATTGAATCTTTCGAAGAGCTGGATAGAAATAGTGGGAATAGGACACAGATTAATTTTGGTTATTATTTCAAACTGGTTGTTTTAAAGAAAGATCTAGTGTCAACTTCTACAAAGGAAAGATCACCTAAGACTATTAAAGACTATTTAAAGTTCTTTAGAGACTCTGAGTAGCATTCAATTTAGCCCTACTTATATTAGTGATTTTTATTTTTATTTATAAAAGCATAATTGAGTACCTACTTTGAACTGTATCTGCCCTGACATTATAATTTTAAAAAATCAGGTACAGTGAATGGCACTCCCCAGTATAGCCAGAGGATTAAAAATACCTTAACCATACATAGAAAACCATAATCTGCATATTTCTTTTTTCTCTCCCTAATGACTAGTAGATCAAATAGCCCATTTTACCAGTGTAGCCTAGGGGAACCATGGCAAGCTAGTTCTAAAACTAAAGCTCCTTTATAGGGAGGGAACTGTTTGTTGCCAGGTTTCTTTTATTGCATGTATATTTTGGTAGCCCTTGCATCTCTCTGTGTAAGAATATTTTTTGCAGATTGTAATATAAATTAAAGTTTAAAACAAAAACACCCTATATCTCAGCATTTGGAGTATGACATAGGGATGAGAAGTGTTCTTGCTGGGAGCCAGGTTCCCAACCTTTTTGTCTGTTATAAATGAAAACCAGCACCTTGAATTCCACCTGGAAATCTTACTTGACAGGCAGTGCAGATTTTGATGTGCTAGTGTGATACACCTCCAACTTGCATTCTTTTCCTAATGCAAATTATAGTTGCCTACTTTGACACCATCAGGAAATGGGAATTATGTCAAGGCGACTAAACCAGTGGTTGTCAATCTTCTTAGACCCAAGGCATCCCTCAGAAAATGCTAGCTCGAAGTTTTCACTCCTTTTTTGACTACAAAAAAATGACAAGAGAACTTGGAAAGAACATAGCAGGTCAGAATGTTTTTGACAGTATGGATTCCTATGGGAAAAGTCAGGATTGATCTTTGTGAATTACGTGTTGGTATTTGCACACCAAACAGTGTTAATACTGAACGGCCTCCATAAGAAAATTTCATGGCACCCCAGAGCGCTATGGCACCGTCATTGAACTAAACCGTGTATAGCTTGCAGCCAAATCCTAATCAAAGAGGATAAGACGTTGCCTCTTCTTCTCCAGTTGTAGACAAAGAGGTGCTCCTGGCTGGGTGAAAGAATAGGAGGCCAAAATACCAAAGTTGGGTATCTGTATCACAAAAGGCAGTTTCATCTATTTGTGGATATGTGATTTACCTGCACATAGAGTTTAATTCCTTGCTGCTGTGTTTAAGTGATAAAGTGGACACATGCATGGGCCTGTAAAATCATTTCCATAGAATGCAAGAACCTGTTAATGATTAGGTCTTATGTAATACATTCTATCATTGGTAACTATTTTAGAAGGAAAGTGAGCAGTTATCATGGGTTAATTGTCCTGACCTTTTCCTGCTGGGTGAAATTTTTAAGTCAGTCCATTAAACATGCTTGAGAAGGAGTAAACAATCAAAGACACTGGTGGTAAAAGGCAAAAAATATTTTCAATCAACTTAACTGTGCTTATTTTACATATGTATTATAAATTTTGAGCCCTTTTAAGTGGATGTCCTCTATCTGACTCAGGAAGTGTACAGGCCAACAAGAGGTAAAGCACTGCTCGACCTCATACTGGCAATCGGGGATGACCTAATCAGCCACCTAACAATCGAAGGGAAGCAGGGTGACAGTGACCATGAGCTGATCACCTTCACCATCTGCTGTAAAGCTGGCAAGTCAGTCAGTAATACAGAAGTCCTTGACTTCAGAAAAGCTGACTTTAACAAACTAAGGACACTTGACAGTGAGGCCCTAAAGGGCCACAGCCCAAAGGGGAGGGGAGTTCAGGACGAGTGGTCGCTCCTCAAGGGGACAATTCTGGATATACAAGCAAAGTCCATCCCGTCTCAGAGGAAAGGCAGCAAAAGGGCACAGCAGCCCCCTTGGCTCTCCAGGTAATTGGCTGACCTCTTGCGTCTTGAAAGGAAGACCTACAAAGGATGGAGGACTGGAACCACCATCAAGGAGAACTACTCTGCTCTGGTCCAGACCTGCAGAGAGCAAATCAGGAAAGCCAAGGCTGTGATGGAACTTCAGCTAGCTACAAATATCAAGGACAATAAAAAGTCCTTTTTCAGATATGTGGGGAGCCAAAGGAAAAGCAAGGGCAACATTGGACCCCATCAAAGCTGACCTCATGAAGGAATATGTTGAGAGGCTGGATACCTTCAAGTCAGCTGGCCCTGACGGTTTACACCCAAGGGTACTTAAGGAGCTGGCTAGCATCATAGCTCAGCCCCTGGCACAGATCTTTGAGACCTCCTGGTGCTTTGGTGAAGTGCCTGAAGATTGGAAGAAGGCCAATGTCATCCCAGTCCTCAAGAAAGGGAGGAAACTAGATCCGGCAAACTACAGGCCCATCAGCCTGACCTCTATCCTGGGGAATGTCTTGGAAAAGGTTATCAAAGAGGCCATCCTTAACAGACTAGCTGATGGCAATATCCTAAGGGATACCCAGGATGGGTTTGTCTTGCTTGACCAGTCTCATTTCCTTTTACGACAAGATGACCTGTCACCTGGACAAGGGGGAAGAGATTGATGTCATATATCTTGATTTTAAAAAAAAGCCTTCAATCTGGTAGCCCATGATCACCTCTTGGCAAAACTGGCTAACTGCGGCCTCGACCTCACCACGATCCGCTGGCTGGGGAATTGGCTCCGTGGTAGGACCTAGAGGGTGGTGGTTGATGGAAGCCAATCGTCTTGGTGCATGGTCACCAGTGGGGTCCCTCAGGTCTCTGTCCTAGGGCCTATACTGTTTTAATATCTTCATCAATGATGTGGACATTGGTGTCAGAAGCAGACTGGCCAAGTTTGCTAACAACACCAAACTCTGGGTTAAAGCATCCATACCTGAGGATAGGAGGGTGATCCAGGCAGATCTTGACAGGCTCATGAAATGGGCAGATGAGAACCTGATGGTGTTCAACACGGAAAAATGCAAGGTTCTCCACCTTGGGGGAAAAAAAATCTGCAGCATGCTTATAGGCTCAGCAGTGCTACGCTGGTTAGCACTTCAGAGGAAAGGGACTTTCCTAAAGGGACCACCCTAGAGTTCTAAAGGAACTGGCCGAGGTCATTGCAAGTCCCCTGGCACAGCTTTACGAGCACTCGTGGTGCTCTGGTGAGGTACCGGAGGACTGGAAGAGGGCCAACGTGGTCCCCATCTTCAAAAAAGGCAGGAAGGAGGACCCGGGAAACTATAGGCCGGTTAGTTTTACCTCGATCCTAGGCAAGCTGTTTGAGAAAATTATGCTGGCACACATCCAGGAGGGGCCAGCAGGGGACTGCATGCTTAGGGGCAACCAACACGGGTTCATCAGTTGCAGGTCCTGTCAGACCAACCTGGTGGCCTTTTACGATCAGATCACCAGATCATTAGATGCAGGGGTAGCAGTGGATATAGTCTTCCTGGACTTCCGGAAGGCTTTTGACACTGTCTCTCACCCCATTCTCATTAAGAAACTGGGGGGCTGTAGTGTAGACACCCACACAGTCAAATGGGTCACCAACTGGCTGGAGGGCCACACCCAGAGGGTGGTAGTGGACGGGTCCTTCTCGACCTGGAAGGACGTGGGCAGTGGGGTTCCGCAGGGCTCGGTCCTCGGGCCTGCACTGTTCAACATCTTCATCAGTGATTTGGATGAGGGGGTAAAAAGCGCCCTGTTCAAATTTGCTGATGACACTAAGATATGGGGGGACGTGGGCACACGAAGGATGCAACAGGCTACAGTCAGATCTAGACAGGTTACAAGGGAGGGCGGATGAGAATAGGATGGGTTTCAACACAGACAAGTGCAAGGTGATGCACCTGGGGGGGAACAACCGGCACCATACCTACAGGTTGGGGAACTTCCCTCTTGTCAGCACGGAGGCGGAAAAGGATCTTGGGGTCATCATTGACTCCAAGATGAACATGGGCCAGCAGTGTGGGGAGGCAGTCAGGAAGGCCAATCGCACCTTGGCATGCATCCACAGATGCATCTCAAGCAGGTCCAAAGAGGTGATCCTCCCCCTCTATGCGGCACTGGTCAAGCCGCAGTTGGAGTACTGTGTCCAGTTCTGGGCGCCACACTTCAAGAGGGATGTCGACAGCATGGAGAGGATCCAGAGGAGGGCCACTCGTATGATCAGGGGACAGCAAGGCAGGCCCTATGAGCAGAGGCTACGGGACCTGAACCTGTTCAGCCTCCAAAAGAGAAGGCTGAGGGGGGAATCTAGTGACCTGTTATAAACTAGTCAGGGGGGATCAGCAAGCATTGGGGGAGTCACTGTTCCCCCGAGCACCGCCAGGAGTGACCAGGAATAACGGTCACAGGCTGGCAGAGGGTAGGTTTAGGTTAGATATCAGGAGGCGCTACTTCACGGTCAGGGCAGCTAGGGTCTGGAACCAACTTCCAAGAGAAGTA
Organism: Crocodylus siamensis; assembly: GCF_052110815.1. Taxonomy (NCBI): domain Eukaryota; kingdom Metazoa; phylum Chordata; order Crocodylia; family Crocodylidae; genus Crocodylus; species Crocodylus siamensis. Next base: position 193,394,992 of record NC_143396.1, read on the forward strand.
GTGCAGGCTCCTACCCTGGGGGTGTTTAAGAGGAGGTTAGATGAACATCTTGCTGGGGTCATTTGACCCCAGTACTCTTTCCTGCCATGGCAGGGGGTCGGACTAGGTGATCTACTCGGGTCCCTTCTGACCCTAGAAACTATGAACCTGTGACTTGGGGTCATGGTTGACCACAAGATGAACATGAGCCTTCAATGTGATGCTGCGGCTAGTAAAGCAAGCAAAACGCTGGCTTGCATCCATAGATGCTTCTTAGGCAAATCCTGGGACATCATTCTCCCATTGTACTTGGTCTTGGTGAAGCCACAGCTGGAGTACTGCGTCCAGTTTTGGTCTCTATGATTCAAAAAGGATGTGGAGAAGCTTGAGCGAGTGCAGAAGAGAGCCACACACATGATCAGGTCAGGAAAACAGACCTTATGAGGAGAGGCTGAGAGCCATGGGGCTCTTCAGTCTAGGAAAGCGCAGGTTCAGGGGTGATCTGGTGGCCATGTTTAAATTTATCAGGGCTGCTCATCAGGATCTGGGGAAATATCTGTTAACCAGAGCATCCCAAGGGAAGACAAGATCAAACAGTCGTAAACTGCGCCGCAACAGATTCAGGCTGGACATAAGGAAGAACTTCTTTACTGTCTGAGCCCCCAAGGTTTGGAATAGACTGCTGCCGGAAGTGGTTCAAGCACCTACTTTGATTGTCTTCAAGATGCATTTGGATGCTTATCTTGCTGGGATCCTATGATCCCTGCTGCCTTCCTGCCTCTGTGGCAGGGGGCTGGACTCAGTGATCTTCCAGGGTCCCTTCCAGCACAAATGTCTATGAAACCTATTCATTTCTAAGAAGTCAAGGGATTTTCAGGCCTGTTGCAAGAAATATATGCCTTAGTTGAAACAAATATTTAAATTTGACTTGCAAGAGCTCAAATATTGTGGTAATAGGATACTGTCAGTTTAAGATATTTGTGATGCATAGATAAAATATTAAATCTTCAAAAAGAACACAAAAGTGATACAGTACTTGGAAATGATCAATATTGGTTCAGTCCCCCAATAAGAACTAACAATAACTCTTTGGTGTTTTAATCTGAAGTTCAGCAATACTTGCAATATTGATTAACATAAAATTATTTTGGTAAAGATTTGTTGTCACGCAGGTATATTAGATAGCGTTCCCCCAAATAATGATTTTCAGTTTTATAACCCTTTTGATATTATCTCTAGCAGTCTGCCTGACTAGGTCTAGTCCATACCTACCATGTGGTGACACATGAATTAATTTTTAAAGGTGACAAATGATGTATCCAATTCCCTGGAGCCTATGTGATAGTTGTAGATCAAGGAAGGTGGTTTAATTTTTAGGTGTTAACCATATTACATTGTTAACTTGGTATTGCTTGAGTATAGTGCCATTGTTAACTTGGTATTGCTAAAGTACAGTGCAAGGGTAAAGTCATGTTGACTTCAGCTCCATTTACACTTAAAAGAGGAACAGAGTGGATTCATGAAAAAGTAAAATAAGAAATGAAAGTTTGTGTTAGACTACTAGGGTGATGTTGCAAAGAGTGTACATAAAGTGCCTTAAAATTATACTGTATATCATTCGAATCAGAATTTACCTTCAATATGCTTTTATTGGTAGAATTCCTTGAAGCACATGAATATCCAGAGCACATTAAGCACCTGGTACAAAAAGAACGAGAGTTAGAAGAGCAAGAAAAAAGGCAACGTGAAATTGAGCGCAATACTTGCAAGGTTAGAATTCCAGTTTGCATAACATTGGATCTATAAATTTCTATATAAAAGGATTGAAAGCTATATTGCAAATGACTGCCATACCACAATGAGTCTTGTGGAATACAAATAATATGCTTTATTACAAATAACTCATTACAACTAAGAGTCTATATGCCTGAGTCAGGTATATAGTAGATGGCTAGCATTAATTTTAAACTCACATTTTTGTATTTGAATTGGAAGCCAGAGTAACAATATTGTATAATCAGCTGAATAACAGAATTTTAAACAAGTAAAAAAATGAAAAGTTAGTGTTTTATTGTAGTAACCTCTCTAGTTGAAATAGTATTAACCTTATGTTTTATATTTTGTTGTTTTAGGATAAGTAAATAACATATAAGCACGTTTCCATTTTAAAATATGTTGATTGAAAGTAAATTTGTGAGAGACTTGATTTATTCTTTTAATTGATGGCTTTACATTACAGATAAAATTGTTCTGCATGCATCCTGTAAAACAAATAATGATGGAAAATAAATTAGAAGTTCATAAAGACAAAACACTGAAAGAAGCAGTAGAAATAGCCTACAAGGTACTGTATCATTTATAACAATACAGTAAAACAGGCAGGTGAATTTTTACTGCATTTCCTTCATTATATACTTTCATGCTTATTTCTGTCTGTCCAGATATTTTTATACAGAGTAGCATTAGGCGTTTCACTTTTGTAACCTCTGACAAAGTTGCTGTTGATCATTATTATAAAGTATTGTCCCTAACTGAGTTTAACTGGAATGAGATGGTGCCTGTATTTTTAAAAAAGTAGTTTCACATGTTCCTATTATAAAGTTTACAGTTGTGTTTTTATCCCTATTATTCAGATATAAGATGGCCTCCCCCTTAATAATTAGATTCCTTATATGGAAAATTTATAAATTTGTTATAACTTTCTCTAATTATTGGAGATTTACCTTTGCATTTGTCCCACTCCCTTTGCACTGGTACTGCAGGTAAATAAATCTGAGGGGTCAGGTAGCCACTTTGCCTTCTGTCATCTCAACTTCTCCCTGCAGTCCCTTCCCCCCCTCCTTAGTGTCAGCCCCTGCTCTCTCTGAGCACATGGAAGGGAGGGGCGAATGTGAAAACATTGACCTTGAAGTAGACATAAGCAAATTACAAGTACCCAAAGACTTGGTTCATCCAGAATTGACACATTTCACCTTTTTTGAAAGTGCTGCAAGTTTTAGCCTAGGTACTCTATAAACACACTTTTTTTAGCAGCACTTTTGAAACCTACTTTAGATACAGTACAAACTATGTATGATGTTAGTTTAAAGCCAAAAGGCTCATGATGTGTCATATAGTTCATTGGGTTGGCTTCAGCAATCAAGTGTTTCAAGCCATGGTGGCCCCAGAGCTGAGTGCTGCTCTGTATATATGTATATTCCAGACCAGCATTCCCCGCACCTGCTAATTAGCCACATGTTCTTGTCATGAGTCCTAGGATCCTCCAAAAATGTATATGTAGATGAAATGCAGGGAAGTCTGGTCCACTTCTACTCATGGAGGGCAGGACCACAGTAATCATATGCGACAGGCTGAGAGGGGGTGACGGGTCCTGTTTGGTGATGTTAGCCAAGCACTTAAGGTTGGTGAAGCAACAGGAATCATTGGAAATGGGAGAGAGAGTGGGAGTGAAGAGGAAACCTAAATGTATTCATTGTAGTGGTTCACCATGACTTGAAGAAGAGGCTGTGCTGAGGGGGACTACGCACAATGGGCACTTTCATTTTATCTTCTTTGGGTATACTGCATTAACTTGTCTTTGTGGTAGGTTCCTATTAATATGTTTGCCCAATATATAACATGTTTTATAGTTATGTTCATGTTGGCTGTATTTAATCAACTTTATAGTAGGTTTCCATTACTGAGCACATGCTGTTTTTGGCTGCAGTTTAATGATAGACAATATGCTTAATGAGGTTTGCTTATATGCAAATATAATATAAGGAGCTTTTTCCCCACATGCTGGTAGGGATTGGGAGTGGGAAATCTCATCTTGTATTTGTGTAAACACGGTAATTTTTCCCAATTTCCACTGGTGAGTTTACTTTCATCTCTGTACTTTGAAGGAACTATGAAAATGTATAGTAAAATCATAATAAAACTGTAAAAAGAAATACTGATACATATGCAGAAGACAGTCTCATCATGAAGTCTTCTAACTATTTTATCAAATAGTAATTATTCCAAACTCCAGTCCACTCGAACATTTGAATGAGCTTAGAGTTAGGCTTCCGAATCAGAAAGTGGCAGTCGTGACCCCTAGATGCGCAACTCCTGTGAATACTCACAACAACCTCATTTGGAGTGGTTGTATCATGGGACTCATCCTTCCTTCTCAAAAAGGCTGAAGTAGCATTCTGTGCTTCAGTCTCTTTCCATGAGGAAAAGCAAGGGTTGTAGCTATTATGCCCTAATAACAGAAGGGGAAAGATCCTTAATATGAACCTTTGCATTTGCAGTGTTGTAATCTACACTTCCTGCCACATATCGCTTTAGCAAAGGTCATGATATTGGAAGATATTAAATACTTTGTGAGCAAAGAGTTTGGTATAGGAGAGGGACTGTTATATTATACTCTAAAAGCTGAATGTGCATGATTAGGATGTTCATGGAATATAGGCAAAATGTGTTTGTTGTTTGTGCCGTTTTTTTAAAAATACTGTGTTTCTGCAATTGAATTGCAGATAATGGATTTAGAAGAAGCTGTTCCTTTGGATTGTTGTCGTCTTGTTAAATATGATGAATTCCATGATTATTTGGAGCGATCATATGAAGGTGAAGAGGATACGCCAATGGGAATCTTACTTGGAGGAGTCAAATCAACCTACATGTTTGACCTACTTCTAGAAACAAAAAGACCTGACCAAGTTTTCCAGTGCTATAAACCTGGTGGTAAGGAGGAAGGCTTTACAAATGGCTCAATAAATAATGTATGGCCTACACTGGAAAAAAAACAACAAACCTTCTTCAGTGTTTAAAAAAAGTTTGTTATATGAATGTAGGAGAAAAATGATTTTTTTTCTTGTGGATTCTAGCAATTCCTGCAATTTTCAAAGCCTTTCTAATTCACAGTTTTACGTAGATGATGTTTTGCAGTATCAAAAGGATGGTCAGCATTTCTATATTGTCACCTATATGGCTTTCTTGCCCTCTTGACATTTAAACTGGTTGCCTGTTTCTGAGCCTAGAGAGTCCATTGGTTAGAGTGCTGGTAAGGTATGTTAGTTCTTGTAACCAGTAGCACACAGCTCAAATGACCAGGTATCTTTTACAGCTGGCTTGACTGGAGGCTGCCTGCAGCACAAATCTGAAACAGGGATTAAATTTACATCTCTGGATCCATTACAAGACACTTTAGCTGCTCAGTTACCTCACCTTCTGTACATTTAATTATATTCTTAAATAGGACATTAAAAGCAGTAAACTTTCGGAATTTTTTGTACTGACTCATCTCTCATTTTCTCCTTCTCCTTCTGTCCCCATAGAGGTCATGGTAAAGGTTCATGTGGTTGACCTAAAGACAGAATCTGTTGCTCCGCCTATCAGTGTCCGAGCCTATTTGAACCAGACAGTTACTGAATTCAAACAACTTATTTCAAAGGTAAAATTTTAATTCGTCAAGTTTTGAATTCTTTTGAATTATGAAAACTCAATAAAATATAAACATAAAGGATGAGAGCCTTGGATTGCTTCTTACCCTTCTTGCTGTGTAAAGCCCTAGAAATGTTGTCCAGCACAGAAAATAAATGTAATGGTGTATCGGAGTACTCATGCACAAATTCCAGTTAGTGTGTGCTGAATATGGGGACAACATACAATTCTGCAGAAGTGCTGCTCTTCTCTTTAAGTGGTACTGGATCCTATATAACATGTTTTAAGTATTAACTCTTTCTTGCATTAATTAGTATAGAAGGTGGTTAAAAAAACCCCAACCTACAGTTTTGAACTTGTTCACTTTTCAGGTTTGAAATAAATTTACTTCTCAGTTTTACTTTTAAAATCTGTACAAAAGGAGAGGTTTTGATTCATCTTATATTTAGCAATTAATGACTTATCCAGCTTTTTTAAAACTCATGTCACTTTGTTACTCAGACTTCATGCACAAGTGAATTGTATACCACTGATGTTCTCTTTTGTTTTGTTCTAAGTTTACCACTTTCTCTAATTTTATTACGAGTAACTTGTGTTCATCAATATAGAATAGAAAGGAGGAAATAAATAATTCAATATTCTCCTACCCACCACTCTCCCCCACTACCCCTTCATCATTTTCAATCAGCCAGTTTCATCATCCCAGGTTACTTTTTCCCTCATGGTTGTTTGAGAAATAGCATACAATTATTTATGAAAGTGTATGCAATTTTGTTTTGTTGCCTTGTAGGCTACTTACCTGCCTGCTGAAACAATGAGGGTAGTGCTAGAACGTTGCTACAATGACTTGCGTCTTCTCAATGTTGCCAACAAAACACTGAAAGCAGAAGGCTTTTTTAGAAGTAATAAGGTAATGTCTGTTCTTAAATCATTCTTTTCCAATGTGTTTATAACTGATACTAGTTACTACTAACATTTAGCATTCCATACAATAATAGTGTATATTTATGAGAGCCCCTCTACATTTGCAGATAAAGGTGCAATGGGATCTAATGTGCAGTCCACATGATGTTGCCTCCTGCCATGCCAGCAAGCTCCTTTAGCTGGGAGCCACCTCAGTTGAGGGGCACTCAGCTGCAGGGGTGTACCACACACCCCTGCAGGTGAGATGCAGCTGCTGTGATCTTCCAGCCCTGGTGGTTTGTGAAGCCCCTGGGGCTGGGAGATCAAAGCAGCTGCAGTCTCCCAGGCCCAGGGGTGTGTGAAGTCTGGGACTCAGGGTCCCTTAGTTGCAGATCTCTTAGCCTTGGCTTGGCATGGTGCACCTAACTGCAAGGGAGACCAAGCTACATATGCTAATTTAAAGCTTGATAGCAACCCTCTATTAAGTTAGTATGTATTTTCAAGGTCTAGCTTTATAACTGGTTGGAGCTTTTTATGGCATTGTAGTGGATTTAGGGTTGACTAGCTCACTCACAGTCCTCCAGTGTGCTTTTACAGGTTCACAGCCTCTAGTTATCACCTGCGCTGCTCCAGGATGGGCTCCCTCCCAGCAGGCTTCAGTCAGCATAAGTACTTTGCACTGTGCAAACTATCCACATGTGGTCTTCTCCCAGAACACCTGGTTTAGTCTAACCATATACACAGTCTCTGGTCAACTCCCAGGAGAAAGGCACTTTATGAATGGTCCTCAGGCAACATTGTGCTGACCTGCTGGCTTCTTCCCTTTCCAATCTCTGTTCCAGGCTGTCAGTGTCTCAGCTCTGAGCTCTTGGCTCTGTCTCAGCTCTCTGCCTATGTTGGTTCTCAGCCCTCCACTCCCAGCTGTCTGCCTGTCCAGGCTCTCAGCTCTTCACTGTCTTCCTGTCCTGGCCTCTTCCTCCTAGAAGTCTAACATTCTCCCTGAGGTCTCTCTTGAAGTCTCTCTATTGTTCCTTTCCCCAGGAGCCTTCTTAACTTCCTGTGGGCTGACTCATTATCTGGATCAGCTGGCCAGTCCTAGGCAGCCTGTAATCGGGTTTCACTGCTTGCAGCTGGTCTGTAGTCCTTACCAGCCTACAGCCTGCCACCAGACACCTTGAGCTGACAGTCTGCTACAGCATAATAAGTACTTTGCATATGTAGCTAGTCTCAGGGTAATTGTACAGTTAACCAGTTAACTGTGCAATACCTGCAACATGTAGAGGGGGCCTCAGTTTACTTCATTTTTTCCGAATTTTTATGTCATGCCTGGTTTGAGAGCTAGTAAATGTTATAGTATGAATAGTTATGGTTGTACACAAGACTAGATAGACATGACAAAGTAGAGCATGCCAGCATTCTGCAATGTAGTCAGTCCCTGAAGCCCAGTGTTAGTGATGAGAGGTTATAAAAACATCCTCAGCTTAGGGAACCAAAGGTGGTATGCATCTTGACAGACTGGTATATTGTGAATTGTTACTTCAGGCCCTAAACAGTTCCCATGCTGAGAGCAAGTACAGCTCTTTTTTAAATGTCTTGCTGAACTTAATACAAATGGCACGTTTTGGTTTTTAATCTTGCATCCAGTTTCTTTTAATGTACTAGCTCACCAAGGGAAGCCTTTATCAGTAGTAACTACTGTCATAAATATTTACTGTACCTTAAGTCAAGCAGTTCCGTAACTTCAATAGTATCCGTAGCATTGTCCTTACTACTTCAGTGATGGGACTTTAATTTGGCACAGGAAATCTGCACTTCTTCCATTTAACCACTTGTTGACTTTTGCTGCTCCTTGCCTCTTCCCAAACAAGCAGTCCCAAGTCTGGGGGAGGGGGGCAGGGCTTTACCCCAGTGTTCACTCTGCTCTGCTCCCAGGGGCTGCAGGGACTGGCTCTTAGAAGTGGCACATGGGGGAAGCTGCCCCCCACATGACATTCAAAGCAGTGCCCACTGGCTTTTCCTGCCACACAGGTGGGTGGCACATGCAGGAAACTCAAAGCCTGTGCAGCCAAGGCCTGCCCCAGTTCTTGGTGCCTTAGGTTTTAAATGCCATCCCACTTGGCCATCTGATCAGTGTGGGTGGGGATATCAAAAGCTGCAGGGTCAGGGAGGCTATCTGTGCTCCAGGTCCCAGTCTTGCAGACTTTAAATGCCCTGCCTCCCCTTCCACCTGCCCCCTCCCCCACAAAGGCCCCATGGGTTTTAAATGCTGTACATGCTGCCCATTTGCATTTGCACACAGTGATTTTTAAACTCAAGGCGGGTTGCCTGTTGACTGCCTGTCCCCTTTCTGGACAGAAGAGAAGACAAACCGTCACTTTTGGGCTTCCTTCAGGGTAGGAGTGGCCCAAGGAATAGTGCTGTAGAGCCTCCATCTGGGGAAGCCCCCTCACCTGTGCAGCTCTCTAACAAGGGGCTGGAACACAGTGTGCTTTCAGCTGTCAGGTTACAGAGGGATTTTGGGGGTGGGGGTCATTCTTGGATCAGTAGTGGTTTGTGAAGGCTTTGTTGCTCTGTGGCTGAGCAAAAGAATGGCATTGACTGATTCCAAAATGAGTTGCATCAAGCCCTCTTAATCAGAAGGAAGCACTGAAGGAAGTGAAGGTAACATCACTCTTTTTCCCCCCCTTCCGGTCTTTTGAATTTTAAGATGTAATTTAGTTATGGTATTGCTTGAATCATGTATATATTTAAAGGCTTGCAGTTTATTAAGCAATAGAGTAAATTTTAAGACCTAGGACTTAGCTTTCCAGGAAGTCAGTATCTGTCCTCTTCTTGTGTCTATCACAGATACAAATGCGTAAGTACTTATACTCACATCACATATGTAGGTTGTGTAAATTATACTGCATGTGTAATGCAGTATAATTCTTTCTGAATATTAGGGGAGTGCATTTTGAAGTGACATGCAAACTTTTTGTCGATAAATAAGGTTAATAGGGGCCTTGTCAATTCTTCTACAACATCAGTGATAATGCGATGAGATTTTTATTTTTTTACACACACACGCACACACACACACACACACACACAATTAAACAATTTAATTCTTGAGTTCTTGTTATTTTTATATTAAGTTTTTTCCCAAACTGGCATTTAAAAATGGGTCAGTTTTGGAATAGATTTTACATACTGCTGTTTTTTCTAATGCTTTCAGAATTTTATGTCTTTACTATGTATGGTATGTTGCTGTTTATAATTTTATTTAATAACATGGATATGTAGTATAACCACATGATTTTATGTTCAGGTGTTTGTTGAAAGTTCAGAGTCTTTGGATCGCCACCTGACTTACACAGATTCTCAGTTATGGAAACTTTTGGATCGTCATGCAAATACAATAAGACTGTATGTTTCATTACCAGAACAGTCTCCTGGATCTCAGTTTAAAAGAACAGTTTACCAGAAAGCTAGTGGAGATTCAGGTAATTTGGATGAAGTTTGTGAAAGAGTAAAAGGTTCTGTAGATAATATGAAATCGGTAGAGGCTATCCTAGAAGAAAGCACTGAAAAACTCAAAAGTTTGTCACTGCAGCAGCAGCAGGAGGGAGACAACGGAGACAGCAGCAAGAGCACAGAAGCAAGTGACTTTGAAAACATTGAGTCGCCTTTGAATGAGAGAGATTCTTCAGCATCAGCAGAACACAGAGAACTTGAAAACCAAATTCAGATTTCTGATCCAGAAAACTTCCAGTCAGAGGAGCGATCGGATTCTGATGTGAATAATGATAGGAGCACAAGTTCTGTGGACAGTGATATTCTTAGTTCTAGTCATAGCAGTGACACTTTATGTAATGTTGAAAATGCCCCCATCCCTTTGGCTAATGGACTTGATTCTCATAGTATCACAAGTAGTAGGAGATCTAAAGCAAATGAAGGAAAAAAGGACACCTGGGATACAGCTGAAGAAGATTCTGGAACTGATAGCGAATATGATGAAAGTGGCAAGAGTAGAGGAGAAGCGCAATATATGTACTTCAAGGCAGAACCCTATGCTGCAGATGAAGGTTCAGGAGAAGGACAGAAATGTAGGTATCAATTCCATTTTGTTCAGCTTCATTTAACTTAATACATTTAGCTAACAAACATATATGTTCTGTTGTCAGAAAAGTATTGAAACACAAATCAGCCTTTTTTGAAAATGCTTAAATATGGCAATACACATTATCATGTTCACTTGTAATTGTGACTTGACTTTACACAAACTAAATTATTGCCAAGTGAAGTCTCTCAGTGAAGAGCACAAGTACGTTTCAGCTAGTTTTCACATCCTTGAATATAATACCTGATGGGTTTTTTTGTTTTGCTGCATATTGAAAATAGGTTTTTTGGTGGAGGAGAGAACAGCATGACCTTTTTCAGCAAAGGAAAAAAATGTTAAATCATTAATGTTATTCTTTGTGCATTGTTTGCTCACAATACCACTACTATTTCTGTTTGAGCTACAATGTACTCTCAACAATTCTGAAACCATCTGTTGTTGTTTTGTTTTATTTTATTTTTTTAATTTTTGTAATTAAAGCAGAACTCAAAGGCCAAGGACACTTTTGATCTTTGGAGCTTTAGTATATATACAGCCTCATTAGCCCGAGAATAGTAGATCAGTTTTAGGTGTGTATTTGGATCCAGGTATTTTAACGTTATCCAGGCTTTTCATATTTTGTAAAACACATGATGATATTCCTGTGTCTACTTTTTTAAAATTATGATTATCTTTTATATGCATATATCATAAAATGTGAAAGCCACAATTAAAGAAGTTTAATCATAACTAATGCAAAAATCTAAACCAGAGTTCTTTTCTCTAACATAAATTGGGAATCTTCAAATTTATGAATAGGGACAAATAACAGAAGTATTAATTTTAAATTGTATGAATTGTTACTTTTGAAGGAAAAATACCTATTACCTAATGCAGCAGCAAAATAATTTTGAACTATTGGAGTTATGTTTCTTTCTTGGAATAAGAAAATTGCTCTTTTTTAATCAGAGACTGTTTACTAAACTGTTGAAAGCATCTTTCTAGTCTCATTCCACTTCACTGTATATTTTGTTACTTCCATTTTAACATTGTAAACCTGCACATTCCCACGAAATAGTGTGTTATCAGAAATTTAATTCGAGTTGTAATTTTACACAAAGATTTAAGTTGAATTAATAACATCATTCTTTGCTTTTCCTCGTGTGTAATGATAAAGTCTAGGTTCTTGCACGAGGTCAGATCCTTACATTGTTGCAGGTCATGGAGTCCAGTGCTGGTGTAACAATATACCAGCTGAGGATCTGTCCAAGAAAATAATGTTTTTATCTCTGAAAGTAAGAGGACAAATCCTGCTTCTCTTAATTATTTACCAGTTTCACCTGATGTCAGTAGGAATGCTGTTTGACCATGTTGTATTTAGTCTTCCCTTCTGGCTTATGTGGAGACAGGTTTTCATTCCCCAGCAGGGTTGGATCACCAAAACACCTCATTTTCCCAGACCCTCTGTACCCATTACCATGCTTTTATGGAATGATAGACCCTTCCCCAGATCCCAGCTCTTAAATGGAAGGACAAGGAGATACCTATAAAACACAGAGCCCCTTGATTCAGTTCATATGAGGGAATATGGGTCAGGAGAGGGGCTGAGGCTCCCCTAGAAAAATGAGCCCTCCAAATCTTGTGGGGGGTCAGGTAGTAGTAGTTCAGACACCTTTTGGGGCAGAGATTTCCCAGGTCCTCCCTTGCATGAGGGATGGATGGGGAGAGGCAGTAGACTTGGTTAATCAGTCTGCTGGAGCATGACAATTACCATATTCCAGCAACCTTCTGCGTCTCATGTATCATCATCCCTGCACTTAAAAATGGTGGCAGGGTCACTTGAACTAAAGCCCGTTGAAAGAGCTTTAGTTCAAGTGCCCCTACCGCCATTTTTAAGCACAGGGATGCTGATATACAAGATGCAGTGGCACTTTAATTAAAGCAGCTCTCGGAGCTTTTCTTCTAGAGCGACAGGCCACCAGATCTTGGTGCACTTGGTAGAGTGCAAGTGAATGACTCACTCTGTCACCCGAACTATTTTTATCCCTTTTACTTCTACAGCTGCCTTTCAATACTGCCCAACGCCTCCTTCCATACCCTCTTCCTTAATCTCTTTCCTTTCTCTGCAAGAATGTCCATATGTAACTTAATTTTTAAAAATTAATCTGTTCATCGTCTGAACTTTCCTACAGTCCTTGGTGTTTTTCCAAAATTAAACAAATAAAACCTGATACAGGCAGATAATAACAAAATGCCTTCTTCCTTCCTGAATTTTCTCCCAATGTTCTGCTGTACAGTGATGCTATCTAGGTGCATCTGAGGTCCTGTGCCTGCTTAATTTGAGACTAGGCAAGTATTTCAGGGTTAGATTTTGAAAGGCTTCTATTTCACGAGTGATGAAGGCACAAAGTTGAGTACCTAAAGGACGTGATTGTTTTTTAAAACATGACCTGGTGTATGTCTAAGCTTCCTATCTGTAAAATGGAGATGATGATCTCCTTCACTGGGGTCTCAATATGCAAACATTTTTAAGGTTACTAAAGATTCTACCTCTCTGTACTATGAATTGTCAGTCACTTTAGGGGGTTACAGTAATAGCTCCTTTAAAGCATCTGCCCTGCCAAAATGCTGGGCTTGGTTGCATGCAGAGTGGGAGCAAGTGGGCTTCTTTCTTCGGTAACAGTCCTGGGTAGGCAGAAATGATAGACAGAAGCACCTAGGATAGATAAAATAGCAATGGGGGTCTGGTTCATCATTTAGACTGCTAAGCACTGACAGTTCAAGTAACTCTTTAATAAGTACATGAATTTTTTTAGCAGAGTAGGCAAAATCTGTATCCTTTGCAGCACAATGTACTGATTCACTTCTGTGGGATTTTTTTGGTCTTAGGGTTGATGGTGCATGTTGACAAAAGAATTACACTGTCTGCTTTCAAGCAACACTTGGAGCCCTTTGTTGGAGTTCCATCCTCTCACTTCAAGGTCTTTCGCGTCTATGCCAGCAATCAAGAGTTTGAGAGTGTTCGGCTGAATGAAACACTTTCATCATTTTCTGATGACAACAAGGTTTTTAAACCATGGTTTTTAATAACAATGTAGACTGAACTGTATAGATTGGGTTATGTTTTATGAATTGGCAACTTCTGCATGTAAATTGTCAGATAACATTCATGACTTCATTGAATCTTTGTTACATTGGTAGTGTTATGTAGTGTTTAAAAGGAAATATCTTTTTGCCTTTAATGTTGCTTCTAACAGAACTTTTTAATTTGTAGATAACTATTAGACTTGGAAGAGCACTTAAGAAGGGGGAGTATAGAGTCAAAGTGTACCAGCTTTTGGTAAATGAAACAGAGGTGAGTTACCTTGTATATTTTTAAGTCTAAAATTTAGGCCTGAGGAAGGGCAACTGAAGGGCATAAAGCCAGAAACACTAGACACTTCCTGAAATGTAGGTAAAAGCAGGGGAGATGATGTCACTGCCAGTACCTGGTCATTACAATGACAGAGAAGAAATTGGTTAATATATGCACAGTGTGTCCTAAGTCAAGGACCATAGTTCACTACAGAAGAAGACACCCTCCCCCCCACAAGTCCTTGCCAATGTGGTGTAGGGGAGGAAATTTCCTTCTTGACCTTCATTTGGTGCTCTCTCTGACCTTGAGTGGAAGATCAAGACAATCTCTGCCTCCTGAGTTTCCTAAATATCAGCAGGAGCGTGTGAAGTCTATAACAGCCTTTGATAGCACTAAGTTTATCTTGAATCAGTTTAGAAGAGGAGCCTGCTCACAAACAGTTCTTAACTATTATTTTTTATGTTTGTTGATTCTAGGCCTATAAATTGCAATACATGTGCCCCTTCCTTTTTATTTCTCCCCCATTTCTCCCTCTCCCTCCCCCCAAATTAACTCTAATTCTGATCCATTCTTATTTATGTTCGCAGCCATGCAAGTTTCTTTTAGATGCTGTTTTCGCTAAAGGAATGACTGTTCGGCAGTCAAAAGAGGAACTACTCCCTCAGCTCAGAGAGCAGTGTGGGTTGGATCTAACCATTGACAGGTAAAGGACAGTGAAATCAAGGCTGAAATTGTTATGTTAAAGGCAGCTTTTAAAAAGTACTTTATTTTGTAGGTCTCAGAAGCCAAGGGGATCTGCTACAAATATTGAAACCCTTCCCTCAGAAACCCTTTCTGTCAGAAAATATTAATATAATCAACAAACTAATTTAGGATTTTTTGGAACAGCAGTAAGTTGTGTTTATATCCAAACTGAATATCAAAGATTAGACCGTGATAAAAGTTTCTGCCAGGATTGGTGTTTATAAGGAAATACCTTTGTTTGCAGTGCCTTATTTCCAGAGGATATTGGATCACATCTGATTTGCAGTTCAGTTTTGGTACCGTCCTATTGTCTAGAAATGTTATTTGTTCTAAGAAACAGTACTTCTTGAAAAAGAAAAAAATGCACTGTAAAGACCATTGCTGCTTACAGAAATGAAAAAAAAACCTAGTGCTTTACTTTCAGCTTGATGCATCCTGCGCCGATTTCAGCACATGCCCAAAAGAGTTTGATCTGGCTTGCCCAATGTCTATATAGATCACGCACTTACTTCACTGGGTCTTTTTGGCACTTTTATCTAATAGCAGACTGAGTCAGCTATTGGATAAAAGTGCCAAAAAGCCCTGCTGAAGCACCCAATCTATATAAACGTTGGGGAGCTGGATCAAACTAATGTGCTTCATCTTCTGGTAAAGTGCTGCAATCTTGTTTTTTGTTTTACTTTGTTTGGGGGGAGGTGCTTCTTGGGTTTTTTGGGGGATTTTTTCATGCCTGTCAGCAGCCCATGAGTTTGAGTCTCTCTGAGATACATCTCCAGAACATTTTAGTGGATCATGTCCTCTGGGATACCTCTGAAAGATTCTTCCCTTAATTTTCCATGTACTTTTTAGTCTCATTTCTCAGGGCAAGATGGGACTAGACCAGTGGTGCCCAACCTTGTGCCTCTGAGGGTCAGAAGAGTGGCATGGGGTGGGTCTGTGGGCTGGATCTGGCCCTGTCCGTCCCCAGTCTGACTTCTGCACCACCCAGTATGGTCTGCCAGCCAGATCTGGTATGCAAGGCCATGTTATCCAGCCAGTGGGGCTCCCCATGGGTCTGGAATTTCAGCAGCAAGGAAGTGGCGATTAACACTATAACTGTTCCTCTGCTGCCAAATTTCCAAGCCCTTTGGGAGCTCTGTGGGCTGGATGACACCACTGCACAGGCTGAATCTTCCCCACAGGCCAGCAAGCTTGTGCCCGTGCAGTCAGGTTCCCTCTAAGGTGCGCCCATGCATGGCTGCACACAACTAAAAGTGCAGCCACATGCAGCCTTTTCAAGGCTGCACACCAGGAGAGGCTTGAGCCAGAGCCTGGTGCGGGCTCTGAGGAAGTACTCTGCTTCCCCACATCAGAGCCAGGGAGTGGAGCACTTCCCCGGAGCTGGCAGAGCCCACACCAGCTGCCTGGGCCAGCCTCCATCTCTGCCTTGCCTCGCCTCGGGGAGGAGCCACTGCCTGCCTGGAGTGAGGCTCCACTGGCACAGCCTCCGGGGGCATGTCCCACACTGTCCCTGAGCCAGAAGAACCTCACTGGGGCAGGCAGCGGCTCCTCCCTGAGGTGAGCCAAGGCAGGGATGGAGGCTGGCACTGTTGGCTTTGCCAGCTCTGGGGAAGTGCTTCACTCCCCGGCCCTGATGTGAGGGATCAGAGCACTTCCCCGGAGCTGGTGGAGCCCGTGCCAGGCTCTGGCCACCGGCCCCAGTCCTTGACCCTCGGCTCCAGCCTCCAGTGACTGGCCCCTGGCTCCAGTCCCCGGCGTCCAGCCCCTGGCTCCTGCCTCCAGCCACGGCCCCCAGCTCCAGCCTCTGGCCCCGGCCTCCAGCCCTCAGCCCCCTTTGGTAAGTGTCCCATGCCGGACCAAGGCGATGCACTCATGGACCGAGGCGGCTGCTCCTTAGAGGGAGCATTGCATGCAGTAGTCAGATAGCTAGAGGAAGCCCTAGAGCAGCAGTTCTGAACCAAGGGTATATGTACCCCCAGGGACTATGTTAAGTCTCACCAGGGGGTACGTGAGATATATTTCATATATTATCTAACGCAGGTTGAAAGGCCTAAAAAATTAATTTCCCATTGAAAGGGGGTACATGAAGTCTCACTGTGAGACCAAGGGGTACATTGACTGAAAAAGGTTCAGAACCACTGCCCTAGAGGATGAATTTTACATGTTGCAGAGGAAAATTCTTAAAACCCCTGGATGAAGAGAATCCTCTGCTTCTTAACATTGTTCTAATAGACTTCTAATATTGTTAGGTGAAAGGTTCATTTCTACATGCAGGCCTCTGAAGTGAGTGGTGGTATCTCTTTTAAATAAAGTCTTCAGACCTTGAATTTTAATAGCCAAAATGAGTACTGTCTATTAATAAAAAAACTAATATTTTCTTAAATATGTTTGTCTGTAGGTTTCGCTTACGAAAGAAAACCTGGAAGAACCCAGGCACTGTGTTCCTCGATTATCATGTTTATGAAGAAGATATTAATATTTCAAGCAACTGGGAGGTCTTCCTAGAAATACTTGATGGTAATAACACAAATACATTTTTTGGAGTTAAAATACACAGTTGAAATGAATCAAAATTAATTCTACCTTCAGGTTGTACTAGGACACCTTTGAATTAGTTGTTGTTTTCCATGTATAGAATCTATTTTGCAAGGGGGATTATCTGAAATGTATGTCCCTATCCCCCTCCCTGCAACTGCTGTGTTAGAGAAAGCAGCAGTGCGGGGGTGAGGCACCAGACCCCTGACCCTTGCTCATCTATCCCCTACTATGTGCCCTTCTGCCACATGCATGTGTCTGCCCTGCAGCACCCTGCCTACCCGCTCCATCTTGCTCCCTCCCTACTCTTCTCCTTCAGCTTGTCGGGGTTTGAGGGGGGAGTAGGGTACCTCACCACCTGCTCTCCTCTGTCCTCCTCCCCCCCTTAGCTTTTGCTGCCACTCTGCTCCAAGTCATGGCACTCGACAGTAGCCATGGCCTAGCTCACCCTGGCCAGGGGAAAGCAGCAACTCCCAGCTGCGAAAGGTTGGGGCTGGAGGAACCAGAGCTGGAACAGAAAGTTAAGTGAGGAAGGGCCCTCATTTTTAGATTCAAGTAAATATAGTAAAGAAGTTCTTGCTATTTTTATTCTTAATTCACAGAATCCTTCAATATAATAGCACGTTCTTTGCTGAATGTGTTACTTTCATTGGAGCATACATATTATACTTGTTATAAGATGGGTAAAACAGCACCTTTAAACTACAAAATAATTTGTGTACTTTGAAGCTGAGGCATCAACTTTGTGCTTCATGTGGCTTTGTAAATGGACAAGAAAACTTGAAAGCCCAGACAACATCTGTTTGCCCATCTAGTCCATGATAATTAACAAGAATAATCATATATGACTTGCCCAAAGGCAGCAGATGGGTAGACTTCTGTAAGATGGGGGACAATGAGTTTTGCTTCCTCAGTCATAATGAGAACTGCAAAATGGAAGAAACATGGTTTGCCTTTGTAGATTTCTGTGAAGCTGTCTCATACCTGTGCATTTCTCTGATCCTATTTTTGAAAGCTCAGCAAGTTTTTGGGCAGTTCCTTTGCAAACTTATGTCTGTGTCTGAGATGCATGTAGCTATAGTGTCATCCTCACTGTCATTGTGGCTATGCCCGAAGTTTTAGAGTTGGTTCCATTACAAGTGGTTACTTTGAGTTGAATATTTTTTTTCTTCTAATTGATGTTTCATTAGGTTTGTTTTCAGTCAGGGAGCAAACATTTTTTTTGGATCTAGCTAATTTTACTAGGGGTGCACTGATAGATTTTTTGGGCCAATACCAGTGGCTGATTATTAACAAGGCATATTGGCTGATACTGATCCAACTGCTGATATGCAGCCTGGCATCTAGGAGAGCAGCGTCCAGCTGGTAAGTCAGTTGGGGGGAAGGGGCAGGGTTGAAGGAATGGGTTGGGGGCAGATTGAGGCCCCTGCAGTGAGGGAGAGAGTGGTACTGGGGCTGGGGCTGGGACAGGAAACTGAGTCATGAGTGACTCAGCTGGGAGGCATTTGGGCGGGGGTCCTGCTGTGCATGCCTGGAGGAAGGCATGGGGGCATGTACCCCCAGGATCTGCATGGGGGGGGGGGGTTCTGGCAGCTCTGGGCTCAGGGAGGGCTGGGCCACGACTGCTCTCGGGCGGGGGGGTGCTACAGGGGTCCAGTAGCCCCCCTCCCAGCACCACCACTGCCTGGCCTAAGCGCAGCTTTGGCTCAGCCCCCCTGCCAGGAAGAGTCTGGCACTGCCCCTGGCCCCAGCATGCAGTAGGCAGCCTGCGCTAACCCCACACACCAATCCTGGGGGCATGCACAGCAGCAGGAACTACCCTCCACCCCCCAAACAAGTCACTCATGGCTCAGTCCCCTGTCTTGGCAGGGCAGTGCCTGCCCCAGCCCCACTCCCTCCCTCATTGCAGAGGCCTTGGTCTGTCCCGCCCTCCCCCCTGCCCCCAATAGACTTACCAGCAAGATGCTGCTTTCCAAACTGCCAGGCTGGCCACGTGCATGCTGTGATTGCATGCATACACATGGCATTTTTTGCCCACATCAGCGAAAAAAGCCAATTGCCAATAATGTCAATTTTCTTTGTATTGGTGCAAATACAATATGGACTGATATATTGGTGCACCTCTACTTTTTACAGTTTCCAAATGAAAGAGAAACACGTGCCTTTTCTCCATCAAAAAGTCAAAACTTTTAAACATGTTTCTTTTCCCCATTTTTCATAAACATACTTTGAAAAGGATAGAAGAGGAGCCCACTGGTGAGCAGTAGACACTTAGCATGGGGGACACTGAGGGTGACTACTCACTGAATTGGACAGAACAGAGACTTTTAACCTGTGTCTCCCATGTTGCAGACAAGTGCCTTAGTTTGTCAATTATTCTGGGGTTAATGTTTCTAATTTGTACTAGAAACTTCCTTTCTTGGCTTGAGAAATCATTCCTGAAGAAAACTGTATCAAATGGGATTTGTGCCCATGAAGTATTGTTATTTTTCAGCAGATCTGTTGTGGGGAAAAGTACCCAGCTTATTCTAGCATTAAGTATGCAAGTGCAATCTAAATTTTATTTCTTTATGTGAGCTTTTATTTTTGGTCTGACAATGTTTGTTTATTTTGATTAGCCCATTGCTTTGAGTTTAGGGCTTGGAAACCAAATTAAAGGAATTTTTTTTTAGTGAACTATCTCTTGGACTGATGGTCAGAATACCCGTGCCTCATCCACATGGTCCAGTTTCTAGCCACAGCCTTCATGTTTGACCATCAGAGATCACTTAAGCTCTGTGCATCTGCTCAGCCTCTGTAAAATGTGTGATAATTCATTACTTGCTGGCTGAGGCAGCTATATACTCTGTTCAGTATAACAGAGAAGTCTATAAAATTGTATTCAGTGAAAAAATGTATATGGTATACTGTGAATGAAACAGTCCCCAACACACTGATTGTATGGCAGGGGGAGAAGCAACATTAACAGCTGCATGTGTCCACTGTCCATCCAGAGCGATGAATACCCTGGAGGTTTTTAAGAGGAGGTTGGATGAACATCTTGCTGGGGTCGTTTGACCCCCAGTATTATTTCCTGCCATGGCAGGGGGTCGGACTAGATGATCTACTCAGGTCCCTTCCGACCCTAGAAACTATGAAACTATAATAAGGCCAGAGCCCTATAAAAAATAAAGAAAAAAAAGGGTAAATCTTTGTCATAAAGCATGCACACACAGGGCAGCAAAATAAAGATTATGCTGGCAGCGTTAGTTTTGCTTGTTGTATTGTCTGTATAACAAGAGCTTTTGATGGAATAACTTATTACATCAATCCATACTAACCAGCTCATGGGAATGCCACGTTGTAGCCTGCTGGACTGCATGTAGACTCATCCACTCTCAGTCCAGGGTTAACAAACTTAAACTACTCAGATTTGAAATATACAATTCTTTCCTTCACAGATTTGCCTGAAGAGACTAAGTGAGATCAGTCTGTCCTGGTTTGAGAGCATTTTTCATTTTACTGGTGATTCATGGCACCTTTTTTGGTAATATTTAGTACAACTTTTCTGGATCTCTCCCAAAGGTTAGCTTCTTCCTATACACCTGTGCCCCAGGCTACAGCTAAAGACTCCTGCTTTATTTCAGGAAAATAAAGCAGTCAATTTCAAGTCTGGTATTGCACTTGATTACATGTTGACAAGTTAAAGGATGTCATCACTTGGCTGGCAGATATGTTTGAATTAATGAGGATACTCTTCACTGCCTCTTCAACTTGGTGTGGTTAACTGTGGGACTTACAGTAATTCTTCCTTTTTTGCAGGAGCAGAAAAAATGAAATCCATGTCACAGCTTGCTGTTTTGTCAAGACGATGGAGACCATCTGAGATGAAACTGGATTCTTTCCAGGAAGTAGTGTTGGAAAGCAGCAGTGTTGATGAATTAAAAGAGAAGGTGAATTGATATTATACAGTATAGTGCTTAGTGTTTTTGAAGCTTTATTGTGTTAGATCAACTTTTGCAATATCACTTCCTTCTAATGGTATATTTCCAATATCTTTAGAACTGAATCCTTAGTGCTCAGTGGTAGATTTTTTTCTTTCTTTCTGGAATTGACACACTGATGCCCCACCATCACCAAACTGCGTGCAAATGTCCTGTTTTGATAGATGTTAGGGTCGGAAGGGACCTCAGTAGGTCATCGAGTCCAACCCCCTGCCCTGGGCAGGAAAGAGTGCTGGGGTCAGATGACCCCAGCTAGGTGCTTGTCTAGTCTTCTCTTGAAGATCCCCAGGGTAGGGGAGAGCACCACCTCCCTTGGAAGCTCATTCCAGATTGTGGCAACCCTAACTGTGAAGGAGTTCTTTCTAATGTCCAACCTAAATCTGCTCTCTGTCAATTTGTGGCCATTGCTCCTAGTTACTTCAGGGGGTGCCCTAGTAAATAGAGCATCCCCTATTCCCTGCTGCCCTCCCCTGATG
Organism: Crocodylus siamensis; assembly: GCF_052110815.1. Taxonomy (NCBI): domain Eukaryota; kingdom Metazoa; phylum Chordata; order Crocodylia; family Crocodylidae; genus Crocodylus; species Crocodylus siamensis. Next base: position 193,416,454 of record NC_143396.1, read on the forward strand.
AATTTATAGGCAGCCACAAGATCACCTCTCAGCCTTCTCTTGCAGAGGCTGAAGAGATCCAGGTCCCTCAGTGTCTACTTGTAGCGCCTTGCCTGCAGGCCTCTGACCATACAAGTGGCCCTCCTTTGAACCCTCTCAAGATTCTCCACGTTCCTCTTTGAAGTGCGGTGCCCAAAACTGGATGCAGTACTCCAGCTGTGGCCTGACCAATGCCACGTAGAGGGGAAGCATCACCTCCCTAGACCTGTTTGTCATGCATCTGCTAATGCATGATAAAGTGCAGTTAGTTTTGTTGATCACTTCAACACATTGACAACTCATGTTCATCATGGAGGCAACTATGACTCCAAGATCCCTTTCTGCAGCTGTGCTGCTGAGAAGGTCATGTCCCAGCCTGTAAGTGTGGTTCTTTTTGCCCAGGTGGATCACTTAGCCTTGTTGAACTGCATCCTGTTTTGTTGTACCGACTTTTCCAACATGACCAGATCTACCTGCGTAAACTTTGCCCCATGATTTGGTATTATCTGCAAACTTGGACAGGGTGCTCTCCACGCCCTTATCCAAGTTACTGATGAAGACATTAAGTAGCACTGGTCCAAGGACTAAGCCTTGCGGGACTCCACTACCCACATCTTTCCAGGTCAATACTGACCCTTTGACCACCACTCTCTGGGTGCAACCCCTAAGCCAGTTTGCCACCCACCTGACCGTGTAATCATCTACATCACAGGCTGTCAGTTTATTTATGAGAACAGAATGAGATACTGTATTGAAGACCATCTTAAAGTCTAGGTAGATGACATCTACCTCGACTGCTGTGACTAAGCATTTCATGACTGGGTCTTAAAAAGAAACAAGGTTAGTCAGGCAGGATCTACCTGCAGTGAATCCATGCTGATTTCCTTTCAGCATTATTTCTCCTGCTGGGCTCCCACAAATGTGATACTTAATGATTTTTCCAAAGTTTTCCCAGGGATAGAGGTGAAACTAGCTGGCTTATAGTTTCCCGGTTCCTGCCTCCTCCCCTTTGTGAAAATAGGGACCACACTGGCCCTTTTCAAGTCCTCTGGGATCTGACCGGAGCACCGTGAGTGCCAGAAGCTCTGCTATGATACTGGCCAATTCCTTCAACACCCTTGGATGAACTTTGCCCAGACCCACTGATTTGAACACATCCAGCCCCTCCAAGTTCCCCTTCACTAAGTCTGCACTAACAGTTGGTGGGCTGATGTCCCTCCTGTGTCTGTCTATAATCCAGTTATAAGAATTGTCTTGGTCTGTGTCTAGGAATACAGATGCAAAGAACTCATTGAAGAGCTCAGCTTTGTCCCCCCATCTCTGTTACCAGTTGCCCTACTTTGTCATGTAAGGGTCCTGTGCTACCCTGTGCCTTCTTTTTGTTCCCTGTATACCTGAAGAAGGACTTTTCGTTGTTCTTAAATTTTGTCACCAGCCTAAGTTCTAATCGTTAAGTAAGGTTTGCTTCTTAGCTTCTTAATATGCCTATTAAGAAAGCCTGGCCAAATGTCAAAGCAGTGTAAAATAACACTGTATAAGGTCAATTTTATTTCTTCATGTCTTTGCTTCCTTCAAGCAAGTAGCCTGTGAAAGCAAGCAAAAAGGCTATGGGTCCCACATAATGTTTAAGTCATACCTTTTTTTTGTTTTCAAACCAGTGAAGGAAATAAATGTCCTGAAGGATTGTTGCTGAAGGACTCTTCTGGCAGGAGGAGATCCAAGCTCTTTAGATCATCTTACTGATTTTGGATGATACCTTTAAAGTTTCACCTGATGCTTAACTGAACTCTGGCACAACTGATAACATTTATTTTAGTATGGCTGCAAAAAAAGTCATACTGTCAAGCAGGCAGACAGCCACTCTGCAGCAGGGTGTGTGAGTGGTCTTTGATATATATCTCCTGCAGAATACATTGCAGTTATCCAGTTTGCAGCTACATTTCAGCTGTTAATAAAAATTATTACAAGTGCCTAGTCACTAAAAAAGTCATCTTGGGTATGAAGAAATCTTAGTGTTAAGGCTGCAGAGAAACTCCTGTCTGATCTTTTAAATGTTCCATACTTAAAAGTGGAGATTTCTCAAGACAGAACATGGGTAAATACTATGTGATTGCCTGCTTAAGTATGATAGGCAGTCATAAGTGTGTAGTATCTACATGCTGGCTTCCTGCATGCTTCCAGGCACAGGTCAAGTTAGAGCTGACCATGAGTCCTTGAATGGAAATGGATCCTGGCATCTTCAAGACCATTCCAACTTACTCCCAGTCACAACAGTTATGGTTGCTGTTTGTCTTCAGTGTCCATCTCCAAGGAGCAGTGGGCAGCATGCTCCTTGAGGGCTCTGTCCCATCTGAACCTCCTCCCATCTACATTATGCAAAAGCTTGAACATACCGTGTAACGTGTTTGAGGCCCGCCTGCAGTCAGCCTTCTTGTGCAAGAGCTTACTGGTAGACTAAGGATGATATAATATCATTCACGTTTTTGTCAGTCCTGTTTTTTGTATTTAATGTGGTGAGAGCCAACTTGTCTAGCTAAATATTAAATACCAGGCAAATGGGCTTTCCATCTTGAACCTTGAATAGCAGTAATTGTTTATGTTTTAATTCTTTTCTATCATCTCTTCTGTGTTGGATGATTATGATCCAATGCAGTGGTGCCCAAACTTTTGATCCTGGAGGGCAGATTAGTGGTGTGAGATCAGTCTGTGGGCTGGGGCTCAATTAGGCAGCCAGAGCTGCAGAGACAATCTGGTGTGGGGCCTGATATGGTATGTGGGGTTGGCCTGATATGTGACCCCAGCCTCAGGTGCCAGATTGGGCTCTTCCGGCCCTACACTAGGTCACACCCACAGCCCAGCCCCAGCTCCACATACAGAGCCATATTATCTGATCCGTAGGGCTTGGGAATTTGGGGACAGTGGAGTGGTGGCAGTGTTAGTTGACACCATCCCCCTGCCACCATGGGCCAGACATTGAGCATCACTTATGCAATGCAGGACCAGTCACCAGCACATGGCCTGCAGGCCAGACTGAGCCCACTGAGCCATTAGAGACATCCTGCAGAGCTGTAGGGCTTTGCCTATGTCCTCACAAGCTGAACAGTTAGGAGCTGTCCCCACACCACTGTTGCTTCTCTCCGTCCTCTCCCATTTCCTTTTCAAGGTTGCAGTGTGAGCACAGCTTCCAGCCAGAAAGGAGCTGCGCTGGTGTTGGGCTAGGTAGTGGCGGGCAGAGGGTCAGGAGAAGTGGTAATAGTGTAGAAGCAGCTTCCTGGCACTGGTGCAACTCTCTTCTGGGTGGAAGCTGGGCTTGCACTGCAACCAGGGAGTACAGGGGGTTGGAAGTAGCTGAGGGGGCATGGGCTTGCAGGGGCAAAGGCAAAGGGAAGCCTGCCATGCCCCTCCCTCCTTCCCTGCCACTCGTGCTGCCAAAGACACCCAGCCTACCTTGAACTGGAGCTAGGTTGTTTCAGCCCCATGGCTTGAAAAAAGTTGCCAGACCATGGTCAAGTAGAAGACACCTGTGACTGCTGTGGTGTGTATCAGTTTAGTTGCACTGAGCATAATCTATTTTCTAGGGTTATCTCCTGCTTAAAGAAAAACTGTTACACGTAAGCTGTTGATATAGCGAGATAATGTACCTTCTGCAGTGCTGAATCCTTTTTTCTTTTTTATCATTGATATCTTCTAAGTTTCTTTGTGGGCTTTAAAATTTGACAGAAACCTACTGATATTTGTGTTCCAAATTCCTGACATATTTATGTGAAAAAAAAAGGGTCACTTTTTTATTTTTCTGAAATAACTGATATATTCAAAATTTGTTTTACAGCTTAGTGAAATAAGTGGCATATCCTTAGAAAACATAGAATTTGCAAAGGTAAGTAGATTTATCTGAATGGCATGTAATGACTTGGAGTCCATTTATGGTTAAGCTGTTAGAGCAATTTATTCACTCAAAATTCTTTCTTTTCAGGGTAGAGGAACATTTCCTTGTGACATTTCAGTACTAGAGATCCACCAGGACCTGGACTGGAATCCTAAAGTATCTACACTGAATGTCTGGCCTCTCTACATTTGTGATGATGGCGCAGTAATATTTTATAGGTATGTGCTTTACTGTAGTGTAATCCTCCAAACACTCAACATATGAAATAAGGATTGGGAGGTGGTAGAGCAAAAACAAACACCTGAAAATCAAGGTGACAAGTCTATCACCATTCTCCTTTAAATAGCCAGCCATCAGATACTTGAAGATTTGTTATTAAATCAACGCTCAGTCTCTTCTTCTCCAAACTAAGTAATCCCAGTTCTTCCAACGTAGGTGTAAAGAAGGTGAAGTGTAGCATACTGGACCTGAGAAGGAGACTGGTGGGATTTATGGTCCAGTGGAGTGGTTGGCACAGTTATCAGCTGCTGTTGTGCAAAGTAAAGAGCAGTAGAGCTGTTTGGGAAGAAGCTGTGTTGCTGGGCAGGGGTGAAGGTGAGGTTGGAGCAAAAAGAGTTGAAGTCTGTGGCTAAAGTATGAAGACTATCCAAAAAAATGGACTTAGCATTAATGTCAGCTGTCCGGGACACTCTTGTCCAGCTGTTGACAGAAGCTCCCTACCGAAATTAAAATGTTCCTATAAATAAATATTTAAGCTTTTTTCCCCTTTGACATCTGTACATTTCTTGATTCAAAACCTAGATATTCCTTGGTAAAATCTATTCTCTCTTTCCCTTTTCATTTTGTTATTTTGATATTTCCTGCTGTCAATAGTTTAGCAAAAGTTGCAAAAATCTAGTTGCTCTTACCGTAGTTCAGTGTCTTGTTTTCTTATATAGTACTGTCTAGTTTTTACATATGATACTGAATATATCAGGACAAGTCTCTGAAACTGCAACAAAATAGATTTAAGATGGAGAAAAGCATTAAAGAATTTAGAGGAAAAAATTGACATTTGTATTGAATTTTTAGTACATTTGTGTTTGTTTACTATGGTGTCACTTTACAAAAAGCTAGCAACCTCTCTCTTGTTATGGATGAGAGACCTTACTTGAAACTTTATAACATCTGAATAATGTGTAATATTTTTTTAAGGGATAAAACTGAAGAATTAATGGAATTGACAGATGAGCAGAGAAATGAACTAATGAAAAAAGAAAGCAGCAGACTCCAGAAAACTGGACACCGTGTAACCTACTCCCCTCGTAAAGAAAAAGCACTAAAAATTTATCTGGACGGAGCACCAAATAAAGATTTGACTCAAGACTGACATTTGCTATAGAGCATGTTCCCCGGGGAATTTTTTTTTGTTTTAAATAAAAAAAAGTTCACTACTACTGTGTAGTGCCATTATGGCAGGACACTCATTAGGTGTAAAACAATGACACCAGCACTGATTGGGCTGCAGTTTACCAATCAGAAGCTCAGTGCCCAGTTGGGTCACTGTTTGACTTGGAATCATGTTGTGCACTATAGTCAAATGTACTGTAAAGCTAAAAGGGATGTGCAAATAAAAGAACAGAAAAACGTGGGGCGGGGGAGGGAAATAAGTGGAAATTATTACGGACAGTGTGCACATAGTAGCTAGTAAAACTAGCCTCCAACAGGATACTCATAGCTTAATAATAAAAGCTGTGCAAAGGCCATGAATGAATTCTTTTTCTGTTTGTTTCACTGATACACGCATTACCTCATTGAAGATTCGGAAGCAAATGTAACACATTAGCCCTTAGAAAACAATAAAAATGCGGTCAGGATGTCATGGAATTCTCAGAACCCAGCTCTAAAAGTGTATGGTTTTAGAAGAATCCTTGGAATATTCTTCCACGAGAGAGAGATCTTTAGAAAGTTACTAGCCGATGTTGGCTTATTCTGCTGAAGTATTGTAAGGTAACTGTGTTTTAATAGGTTATGGAAGCTGAAGAGCAATTTTATTATATTGCATTCAATGTGTAAATGAAATCTACCCTATCCAGTTAATGGAACTGCAGTTCAGCTATTTACTGTGGTATTTCTTTTCACATATCAACATCCATTGTGTACATTTGAAAGTATAGCTGCCTATTTAAATTTGTATTCATTTTATGTTTGGCAATGCTGGGTACTTTAGGGTTGTATTTCCCCTTGTTAATGAGTTTTTTGTTCAGCTACTTATTTTTGTACATCTTGTTTTTGAAGACTTCATTATAAGTTTGCATCTTCTAGTCCCATTGCAAGCCACACTTTAATTTTTCCTGGAGTTGATTCATAGTTGTGTGTAGTTTAAACCTATTTGGGCAACTTCTAACCTCACAGTATAAACTTGCTGGTAGTTCAGATTGTGGTGCAAAGGCTGATACAGTCAACATAATTTCATTGCAAAGCTGAGGAACAGTAAGTTTTTGCTTTGCTACATAAAGATCAATTGAGAACAATTCTACATAGTTTTTGGAAATACCATCTAATTTATAACAATCAAAAAGTTTTGGTAAATTTTTTCATGCCAGATGCTGTTTACAACAATGAACATGCCAATAAAACATTTGTTCATTCGGTTGTGTTATTTTAATCATTAATCTTCTGTGGATTTTTTTTCACTTAAAAAACCCCCAAAAAAACAGTTGTTCCATGTAAATATAGACTTTCTGGAGGCAGTCTTTCTGAGTTTCAAGATGTTTATATATACATAGTAGCAAGGAAGATGCTCTCTAGAAAGCATGCTCATCTAAGTTGTTTATATACACAATGGATAATTAGTTTCCAGTTTCCTTTTTAGGAATATAAAATGTTAGACTGTGACTGAATACTGTAGACAGCTCAAGCTTGTCACTGGAGTGTGGAGTTTGGATATTCATTTCTACCTACAGTGCCAAGTGAGCTTTTCCCAAAACATCTGAAATATGAAGTGCTTAGTTCCCAGATTTGTCACTAAGCAGACAGACAATCCAGCCTGCACATGGGGTATTCCTGGGTGCGGTGGAGTCTCAGTAATGACTCTCAACGATCCCTATTCCTTTATAGACACAGACCATGCAGAACATAGATTTAAGACTCTTGTAATATTGGCGTTTAGTGCAAGCAAAAAAGTGGATGTTATTTTCCTAAAGTTTACCTTAACCATTCTTTTCAGCTAGCATCTTCTCTGTTCCATCTTCCAGGTTTTGAGACATCAGGAAACATTACTTGAAAAGCATTCTTTAATGCAACTAAGGAAGAAGTCTCTATGGAATATGTAGTAAGGCTTTGTTGCTGCCCAAGAGTAGAGATTTTTAATACTGTTTTACTGAAGTAGAGTTAGCAACAGGCTCACCATTAAAACAAAATAGAGAAGTAAAATCTGGTTAAATGCGTGGCTTGTGAACAGTGATAGGTCTGTTTCTAAGAGAGGAAACTGCTACTCCAAACAACCTCAAAAACTATTTACTCATCTCCGAGATTTTGATGAGCATATGTGTATAAATTATTTAGTTACGAGATAAGGGAAGTGATTGGGAATTCTAGGGAGTTAATTGAGGTAACCATGCAAAAGTGCAGAAGTGATGGTGGAATGGGGTTTTGTTTTCTTTTTCCTGAGGCTGTTCCTAATTAGTATCTGTATTAATCTTGGCAACTGTAAAAAAAAATGTAGTTGAAACCATTGCTCAGGTCAAAAGGAGGGAAAGACTGCAGGAGGCTACAAGGGGTTTTGAATGACCATTCTGATCCTCATCCATCCATCAGGTTTGGGATTTGTTGCGCAATAGTCCAGTGTCAGACTTGTGGGTTGAGATGCATAAGTGAAAGACAGCTTGTCGAAAAGATGGAAATTGACTCTGGTGCTTGTCACAACGTTGTCTAATTGTGGGTGGTAATTTCTTTGCCCCTCTAGTAGCAGAAGAGGTAAAGGCGTGTAGAAACTTGCCTGGTTATTGGTAAGTCAGAATATGTGTTCCTTGTGATCTTTGGTCCACTGGACCAGACTGTAGACAGGCCTAGATTCTCTTTTCCCCTTGCCACCCACTAGCTTGTGTACAGAAAGTGACTTCCTTAAACAAGTCCCTGTCTGTAAAAGGAAGAGGATGATACCTAAGTGTGTTGAGATTTGTATGAATGAAAAACACTACAAGAGCAAGCAATATTTCCTGACACAGGTTTGGCTGGAAGTGGCTAGAACAGATCCTTTAAAAGGTGCTGCAGGGTGCTGCCCAGTATTAATACCATTAGGTGTGCAAATGCCTACATGTGATTCACCAACTTGAGATGTCAAAGTGTTAAAACATTCCAACCTGCTGGGGGCTTTCTGAGTTGTTTGCTGCAGAAGAATTTCTCTAGTGTTTGTCTGTAGTTTTAAAAAACATGACAGCTAAGAGCTGGCACTTTTTAAGGAGAGTTTTGAGTCTAAGAAGGTTGAAACCTAGAGGACTAGAGTCACCTAAGGGTGCCCCACCTTTCTGCAGGTCAGCTGTAATAGTTCATACAGGTTCCAAGTGCAGTTCCCTATAACATGAACCAGTCAGCTCCCATGTTCAGTACTCCTTTACGTGAGATGGTTCTCAAGAAGGCAAGGGGAAGTTGGAATTCAGATTTGAACTTGGACTGCCACTTGCCTGTTGCATTCCACAACTGAGTTGTTTGAAATAAGCAGTAAATGTGTTGTCTTCAGGGAAGCCCTTCCCACCCTCACAGTTATAAACAACCACACAGAAGCTGTTTTTATTGCAACTTCACTCTGATTATATTATTAAATGAAACACACTGTACATGGCTGAAAACCAAATGCCCAGAAAACAATAGACTGGTAACAGATTCCTGTTCACCCCAGAATAATAAATCCATTCCAAACATGTACAGAAAAAAAAAGACAACTTTCACTTCAGGGTCACCAATAATTTAAAGTATATTATGCATGGAAATCACTGTTATGCTCCCTTCTCTGTACTGAGTATGAAAACTGATACATTTATTTTGGCATACTTAAGAAAAGTAACTAACTAATTCAAATAATGTTGGTATGTGCCCTACACTCAACACTTATCACAAAATTTGGTCCAAAGTCGTGATTGAATTCAACAAAAATCTGAATATGCAACACTGGGGGACTGAATAGGAAGATACCCCTTCAAAATCTATTGCACTTCTATCCAACAGTGTGTGTGCACATGTGTTCAGAGCTCGTACAAGCAAGACACTAGACACAAAATAAGGTTCTAGAAGTACTCAGTGACAGATCTGCTTTGTTTTGATCATTTTAGATCTCATCCCCCAAAAACAAGTCATGAGCCAAGTCTGGCTCCTTTATATCTGTCTGTTCAGAAATGTTTTCTTCCAGGCTTTCTAATTCTTTCCGCACTTCCTGAATGATGCTGCTGTCGTCATAGTCACCAAGAACATCTCTGGGCACGAAACCAAGAAAAGGTATTTCTTCCATGAGCAAAGGGTCATCCTTATCATTACTTTTTGTTTCACTGAAGGACAGTTCACACGTGGGCATATTGTTCTGGCTGCTGAGAATATAAATGCATCGTTAGTTCAAAAATCAAGTCATGTTTTGGTTCCAGTACTTTAATGAAGTGGACACTTCATTTCCTTTCATCTTCATTTCCATTCTTTTCCTTTCACATATATGTCAGATGTAGAACTGCCGAATGTATTTACTTGAATGTTTTACATGTCTGCTATAAATCAGTTCAAGAAATCTGAAGAGATCCAGCCTAATTCTGAGCAAAAACTTGCAGAACAATTGCAAAACATGGTAAGGATAGTGGGTGTGAAAGTGAAAGGGGTCTCTTGGTTCAGTTTAGACTTCTACTATCACAGCAACCACATCATAAGCTACTTTAAAATACTAATTACAGAACGAAATAGTTGTTAACTCAAGAAACAAACATTTGAAGTGTCCATATTTTTTCCCCTCAAAAGTGTCAAACATGTTTGGGAAGTTCTATTGAGCTGATTTTGCTTATAAATGGAGGTCAGTCCAATAGCTGTAAGATTGTTTATTTTTGTTCTGAATGGGAGGACTAGTGAGTTGCAAACAGAGGGGAATTTACTCTATATGAAAGGAAAGGTCCTCCTTTTACTTGTGAAGAATAAACTACCTGCTGGCTGGAGGAGGAAATAGAACTCTAGTTCTGTTTTGATCATTTGGATCTGCGTTTGACCAAATGCAGATAGCCTCAACATGTTTAGCATACTGGGTTAGTAATGATGGAGGGATGGTACATATCAAGCTGAGTCATTTTTGCAAGACTGCCAAACCGGAATATGCAACTTGAATACTTTTCTGTATATTCACAGGGGAAAAAGTAAACTTTTGTCTTCAGTCAGGTGCCATACATAGCAGTATACAGCTATTTGCCTCACTTATTCTTGGATAAACTGACAAAGTGTGCAACAGAGAAGACAAATCACCCTACTAATAGTTTAACAGCCATACCCTATTACTTCTGTTTGATTTATCCCCATGTGGTTTAAAAAGTCATAAAATATATGACAGGTGGGAGGTATGCTTGTGCTGTTTGAAGTCAACAGGACTGTGAACTAATTTATCATAGAAGTCAGTGCTGAAATGCATCCAATGTACCTGCTATAACAAAATCAGTGAGCTGTTCTTCAGGTGAGATCATGATTATAAATGCTGGTGTAGAGGAACAAATGTAATAGAAAAAACAGTTGTTTCTACTTCAGGTCTAATTTTATGCTTACATCTAGCTTCTCCCAAGCTGCTTTGGGAGAACTAATATGAAATAACCCCATACACTGTTGTGTATCTTTAAACTAGTGCTCAATGGCTGAAATGTTTGTCCTTGAATGACAGAAGAGTAAGAGACAGAACTGCTGCAAGTTTAGCAGTGACTATGGCCTTTTGTTGGTCCTTTTCAGGGAGAATGAGGGGGAGAGGTCTACTCAGTACTGTGCATGCTGTTCTTGCAAGAAAATGCCAGCTGGAGAAAACGGAGGCATCTGTGCTCGGCTAGGCAGTGCACAGTGGGAAATAAGGAAAGATGCTTACCAGTTTCCTGCTGGCAGAAATGACTGCTATTAGAACAGGCTAGAGCTTGGGTGGGGAGGGGGGTTCCCAGCTGGAGGTGTGGAGCCTCTGGCCCTGGCTGTTTCACCCTTGTCTGACATGATACAGCACCGTCATAATGTCAGTCACAGTTTGATTTCTAAATGAATGAATGTCTCTGACAATCTGTGCAATCAAAGGGGAGTTTTTAAACAATAAAATGTTACTGTTCCAGAAATAACCTTGGTATTTCCTCAGTTGGCAGCCCAGTGCCTACTGATTCATAGTCTACACAATCACCACTAATAACTTCCTGACCAGCTTTGAATCCTAACAGCTGAAGGGAGAATACAAAAGGCATTAGATGTTGTAAGCCAGCCCTGACTGTATGCAAGTCACTACTGAGGAAAGCAATCAATAGTCTGCAAAAGGAGTCTGGTGCAATCGGCAGTCTATACAAACCTATTCATGGATTCACAGAAGTTCAGGGCTGGAAAGGACCTTGTGATCATCGGGTCCAGACCCCTTGCTTTGGGCAGTCAAAACGACCTGAATGCACAATAAATGCGAAGTCTTACCTCTGAGGTTGGCAAATCAAGCCACTTGCACATGGGCATCGCTCAAGCACTCCGTCTGGTTCCAGTTCCCAGGTGATCAGGTTAAGAAGTCTGTTTGAAGGATCATAACAAGGTTCTCCTGCTGCAGGTAACGGAGCGCACACGGGAAACAGAAGGTCTGCATGCAAAAGTAAGACGCCTATGAAGATTTTGATCCCAATTATGACTCCTCCTCAGCTCTGTTCAGAAGGCTGAGATGAGAGAGCTGGGGCATGCATATGGCTCTCTCTACCCCTTGTGAAAGAGAAATATCCCCATCACCTTCCTTTCCAGTAGATGGAAACAAAACTTGAAGTAAATCATATTACAGCCTTTAAGCAGCAACCACTCGTCCTTTTCACCCAAAGGACAGTTCCAGTGTGGCAAGGCATTGGTAACTGCATTTCTAGAAAGCTTTTACCTGAAAATTTCAAGGTATAGATAGGTCATTTTTTCCTATTCAAAAGGTAAGTAAACTGAAGCACCAATAAGCTGACCTTTTGAAGCTCCCAAAAGAGAATAATTGGAAATCCAAAAATGACCATGTATTGACCTACAGTAAAACATAGAGTCCAAAAACCTAAATGGATGTTATTGAGACTTTAGTATTAGACCTCTCTGTGCAGGGATGAATTTCACCTTGGTGAGAAGAATTATTTCCAGGCTCTGCAATGTGGAAAGTCTGTACTGTATGGCTCTACCTACAAGAAGCTCCAAGATGAACTCCCTCCCACCTCATTTCAGACTCAGTTATGCATACTCTGGAAGTGAGATGTCATGTGAATAAAACCCAACTAAATAGTGGGCAAACGAGATAAAAAAAACTCAGCCCCAAACAGGGTGCAAGCACTCATTCTCTCTTCACTTGTGTAGGCCTGATTACCTTGCAGGCCATTCTGGTTTATGTAATCCAGGACAGTTTTGTATACTGCAGTGTCACTTAATGCCAAACAGCAGCTCATGTAGGAGGCTTGGACTTGTGCAAATCACTGGTTCAAATGGTCTCCCTTGGGACTCATGAGAGGCAACAGTGATTTTTGGCATAGCTGTTGTGTGGTCTTCAAATGACTGAAGTTGCCTTGTTCTATGCCTTCTGTTTGCTCATGCCATTCTGACTTTTAGTATCTGAAGTATACTTTTGCACCACAGAGTGCCCTTGAGGTTGCCTCCCATTCCTAACCTTATAAAGCCTTACCCTAATGCCTTGCACAGTACTACAGACCAACATATAATTCCCCCTTGATTAGCCACCTCTGTTTAGCGGAAGAGGAGAGCATAGATGCTCTTGCATCGTAAGAAAAATAAAACTGATTTACCTTTCTGAAAAACACAGCACATTTCAGGATTGCAATCCTGCTGATTTTCACAAATTGTGCCATTCTCTCCCTTTGAAACAGCTTTCATACATTCGCCCCAGACACAAAGCTGGTCCCCACAGCATTCAACATCTCTTGAGCAATGCTTTGGATAAAAAGGGAAAAAAAAAGTATATTTTTAGTGCCATAACGGAACTCATCCCCAGAGCAAACAAGTAATTAATAAGAATGAACAGAGCATTAGCCCCTGATTCTGTGAACAGCTGCATGCATGTGCTTACCCTTCACACAAACTGTTCGAAAAATCAGGGCCTAGGAAAGGCTGCACTGGCAGCACTCAAATCAAGCTCAGGTTCTGCATGCACTTGGAGATACTTTTTTAGCTCTTTGCAGGAAAAGACGCTGGCAAATCCCTGTGTTGTGATGTATGGTGCTTGGGGAATCTGGGTGTCAAAGAGAAATGTAACCCATGCAACTGGAATTCATATGGTACAGTGCCACTAGAAAATGACTACTGACCTTAACTGTACAACCCAAACAGCTACAATCAGATGAGCCATGGGGTTATTTACAGTTTTCTCTTTCATGAACGTAAATGTGAGAGACTAAGTTGGGCTCATCTAAAAATGGGGAAACAAAACAATAATGAAACTAGAATCACTCTAAAGCAGGGCTGCACATCATTTACAAAGCCTTAAAAATGGGACATCTTCCAGCCAAAGAAGAAAGATGGCTCCAAGAGCAACAAGGCTCACATTTTACTAGAAGACCTGAGCTAGGGAGTTTTTGATAGTCTGATTAACCATCTCCCTTGGTGCCCCACTCCCAATTGCTCCTGGTAGCCTCAGGGTTCAGAATTCTGCTAATTGGATCGTCTCTCTGTATAAAGCCCTACCCAGTGGCTGTAAGAGCTTTGAAAAGTCAGAAACAGTTTCTTTCCTGTGGATGAACTGTAGGGGCAGTTGGTATCCATAAAAGGAAGAGACTTCAAGAGGTCATCTAGTCCAATCTCTGCTCAAGGCAGGATTATCCCTATCTAAGCCATGCTAGATATGGGTTTGTCTAATCTATTCCTAAAAACTTTGGAAAAAAACTCAGACACAACTACCAGTCACAATACTCAGAACTACCTTGGCGGACGAGAGCACTGTCAATATCGCTGAAAGGATAGAAAGAAGTTGTTTTAAAAATATACTCAAGAGATTCAAGGAAGAAGACCACACCTCTTGCTATAGGGGAAGGCAAAAAAATCCTACATTCCATGCCAGTCTGACCTCAGGTAAAATTCCTTCTTCATCCCAAATGTGCTGACTGGCCTGACACCAAGCAGAGTAGCAAGACATTTTGGCCATTTTAAGTTTCAACAGGAGCAACAGCCTATAAAGGACTGAGATCAAGGCCAGTGTACCTGCTCCATCATGAAGATAAAGATTATTTGCAACATTTGGATCTGAATTTAGAATTGGATCTTAAATTTTCTTGAAGTCTGGGGATATTTAGACCTGAAGCATGGGTCAGAACAATCTTTAAATTACCTCATGTAATGAATATTCTACTTAAGGCTATATAATACTTTCTGAACTCAGAGTTGGGGTGGGAATGGGTGTTCCATACTGAAATAATACAAAGATGAAATAAGACTCACTCAAATATCAAGCAGATCTTTTCACTGGTACTTAAATCTTTAAAGAATCAAAATGTAATGGCTAGGGACTGATATTACACATAAACCAGTTTAAGTGATCAAAACTGGTTTAAACCTGTAACAGAACAGATGGTCAGTGCACATGAGCCAGTCTGAAAATGGCTGAAACTGGTTTGAGATAAACCTGGTTGAATGTAGTATCAGACTTAACTGATTTGGCTCAAACCAGTATATGCAATGTCTGTCCCAGACCCCTTCCTGGTTTAAGTCAAACCAGAGTCTCCCAGCATCCCAGATGCCTTGCAGCCCTGAGCAGGGCTCTGCCCTCTGCTCCAGCCCAGCTGGGCTGGCTCTGCTCTTCTGCTCCCTGGCTGGAGCTCCAACAGAGACTGCAGGTACAGCAGAGTCTGCCTGGCTTCCTCCTGCTCCTCCCCTCCACCACTCCCTGCTCAAACAGGGATCCTCCCCTCCCCTCTGCCTTCCATAGACACCTCTCAGCATTAGCTAGCAGACCACATGCTGGCTACGGTCCATGCTGCAGGAGACGAGACAAAGGCAGACAGGACAGGCTCTTTGGAGCTGATCAACAGATAGCTGGTAATGTCCTTTCACTTCTTCCTTGGAAAAAGTTGTTTAAGAACAGCTTGTACTAATCGGAAAGGCTTTTGTTTGGTTTGAACTGATAAATGCTAACAACTCCCTGTGTAACTCCCTACTATGTAACTACATGCTCTGTTATCAACTCCCTGCTGGCTCCCTTGCTGGTCAGGAGCGGGGGGAAATGGGGAGAACACCCCTCCATAATTAGAGCATCCTGCTGGGGCCTGGCCAAACCCACCCCTCAACTCAACACTGTGGAAGGAAAGTGTCCCCCTCAAGTATTCCCCAGTTTCTGACCTGAGCCACTGCAGACATGTGCCTGCATTTCCTTAGTCCAGAGGGGATGTCCATACAGTTACTCACTGGTTCAGAGTAGCCAGATTAAATTGATCTCCAGAGACTGAATCAATTCAGGCTCAGGCTTTTTGAATGTCTGTCCCTAGCCAATGTGCTTATCTTTAAGCTGTGAGCACTCTTACTGGAGTCAGAAAAAAAATGTATTAAATCTAATGCAAATCTTTGCAAGACCATAGTTTCAAAGCAGTTTTTGGGGTGTATGCCAATTATACTAATTAACAGATAAAACTTTTAGACTTTATAATTGGCAAATTTTTTGATCACGCCATTAGTTTCATACTGGCCTAGCAATGAAATAGAAATGAAAAGATACATTTGGACATTTAGCTAAAGAGTCATCTGTGAAAACTGCTCTTTACTGGGAACCTCACTGTAGGGAAGCATCCCCTACTTGTCACCACTAGAAAATAATCTACTGCAACTACTATGTAAGGAAATTGATCCTTTAGTTAAAAGACAAAGATCACTACTAAATTCAAAGTTGCCAGATTTGAACACTTGTCACCTATGCAGAAGGAAGTTATGTTAACAATACTAATATATGCATACAGGAAATACATACTGCATCAAGGCAGCAGGAAGCCCATTGTAACTTGCACTTCACCCATAACAATAACTGTTCTGCAGGGTACCTAACTGGACTCTCTCAGTGGTAAACAGAAGTCAGATTGGGCTCCAACACACCAGAGAACAGAATCCTTTCTACTTAAAAATGGAAGAACAGGAAGAGAAAGGAAAACAATGGGCATTTATATACATACTTTTTTGCGCTGCGACGCACCGGAGATCCAGTGTGTCGGAGCAGCCTCAATATAAAACTGTCTCGTGCAGTTATATAAGTGGCAAAACATGCTTTGGAACTAAAACATCTCCGATGTATTTTAGTTCAAAAGGAAGCCATCACCATTTTCTCCACACTGACGTGCATTCTGCCATTTATACAAATGCATGTGCCACAGCACCCAGCACTGCAGTGAAAGCATGTGTACGAATGCCCAATAATTCTACGGATAGATGCTCCACATAGCTGGACCATAATAGCTGTGGTTTATTGACCTTAGAAACTGTCATAGCACAACTGACCACTCTTAGAGACCAAACAATATTCCATACTTACTGTATGTTGGGCTTTACAAGGCTGACACTTATACTCAAAACTGGAGAATTGGCAATATTTTCCTGTCTCACAGTCTTCATCAATGATGCACTCCTAGAGGAAAAAAAATTAAGATGCTTGACTTGCTATGACCAATTAATAGAAATCAGCAATTCCTGGTGCTGTATCTGAAGAATTTAAGGAAACTTCTAAAATCTTCCATTTCTTCTACTTAGGCACTAGGAGTTGCATGAGCTACTGGCACCATCCACTTCAGCTGGCTGCAGTTCCTAACAGTAGCACTGTGGTACACTGGCATGTATTTATTGTTGCAAGCTCTACTAAGTTAGTTCTTCTCCTTCAAGGATGGTTACCTTGTTGTAAGAATGTATTACTGAAGCAAGTAAAATTAATTTACTTCTTTTTCTGCTTCTGAGCATCCCAAACAGCAGAACTGGCTTAATACTGGCAAACAGATTTAGGGGCTCATCTGTTGCTGTTAGCTTTGGCAGCATTTTTAAATGGAAAGGAGAGTGGAGGAAGAGAGTCTACAATACAGTAGGTTCTATAGAGGAATGTTGGTGAAAAAACATTTTGTAGCAGCCCTTTTGCCTCAGACTACAACACTCACTTTGACTCCAGGTTAGCTAGCTTTATGTTGCTCTCCAACATAAATTTCTCATGGCTGGTTATTGCTGCTGGATTATATCTGATTTCTGTAAGCATGTGCAGATGGTTATTAAAGGAATGGAGAAGGCTTTACTAAATTTTTCCCCTACCTCTTACACCAGGCCACAAATTCTACCTCCTTCAATAATCTTTTACACTACTGAGACTTCAGCCAAAGCCTCTTGCACTGTATTAGTAGTTCAAAGGTGGAAGAATACCTATGCTACAATGTATAATACTACTTCACAAGACTGGATTTGCTAAGGTTAACTGCAACTCTTTTAACAATAACATAAACTACAGCTTGTACTATAGGAAAGAACTGAATATCTCTCTTTCCTGTTGGCCAGCTTGGGTTGGATTTCCTTTCTTTGAGTCATGGGGTTGCTTTGAAAGAACAAGCCTCATGGTTTCTCTACCCGAAATATCATTATAACCTCAAATCCTTGCATACCTATGTTTTGTTTTGTTTGGGGGCGAGGGTTATGAATTTTTAATCTTTTAATCTTAATTGAGTCTGAATATTGTGAGAGTGTTTTGCTTTGTTCTGGGTATACCTAGGACCAGAGAGTCATACCTGGGGCCAGATTCTCAGCTGGTGTGATCCCCGTACTGTCTCTCTATAAATAAACCAATTTACACCAGCTGATATTCTAGCCTGGAGAATGCAAAGTAATCATATACCATTTTACATGCTTTAGACAAATATACTGTAAATTATACAATTCTCCACAGATGTGAGTTTTTTACTTTACTAGATGTCTTTAATAAATAGCACTAGGTCACTAGTAACTATTTGAAGAAGACTCTAACTGAATTCCTAAAATCAAAAAATCAAAAAATTAAAGCGCTCATGCACCATGCACAAAAGCACAGATCCTGAAAGGTCCAATGCATCAAAAAGTACCATCTACATAAGCAATTTTTAATAGTAACTGACCCCAAGTGGTTCATGACAGAGTTAACTTTTTAAACATGTAAGCAATCCCACTAACTTCAGTGCGACTATTCATTGTACATAAGCAAGATAAGCATGTACCAAAGCACACTGAATCAGGGTTTCAAACCATAAATGCTAGAAGCTAGAACAACGAGAGATGGTGGCTGGCAGTATGTGCGTGTGTGTGTGCGCACGTGGGGGGGGCAGTTGTTTTGCTTTTTTTTTATATCTGTTGAGACTAAAGAGATTTCTGCTATTAATTTATTAATTATCAACCCTTGAGGTTTGAGGTAAACTCAAGGGCAGTAGCCATTAAGAAACTAGCCAGTACATAGGGAGCTGACTTCTCTACCTTGCGAACAACTACGCTAGCCATTTTTATGCACCAGCAGAATATTGCCTCTCCATATGGCAAAGAGCGCTCACACCCGCAAACTAGACAGTGCCCTGAATTCTGCACTATGAACAATAAGTGGCTGCATGGTATACATGGAACGGGAAAACATGTTCATCTTGGCAGGAATCCCCCATCACAACATCAAGAGGTCTGAAGTACTGCTTGACCTAGCAATCAAGGTCCAACAGGAAGACCATCCACTATGATATGAATGAAAAATACCCAATGCAGAAACATCTAAGAAGCAGAACACCCCTACCAGTATCCTCCAGAAACATCATACAGGAAGCAGGAGACACTATACTGTCATCATGGCCCCAGAAAAGGTGGGAAGAACAATGGAATAACAACCACACCCCACTACACAACTACATACAACTACATTCCTCACACCCTCCTGGTTAAACGCCAACGTAAGGCTGCCGCATGGGTAAACCCGAATCGACTGCAATCAGGCTATGGAGACTTCAACAAAATCAAACATAAAATGAGACTTACAAACTCACCATCATGCCATCCCTGTGGCAAAGGAGATCAGACAGCTCAGCATACACTGACTGGCCTCTCTATATGGTCCACCAGAGGGAGCAAACAGTCTGAAAGTCTGCAGTAATATTGATGGATCTACTCTTAAATGGTTGAAGGAGTCAACTTTTTGAAGTCATATGTAAGAGAGAATTAACAACATTGCAAGTAAACAGGTATATAAAAATACCTGACTGCTACTAAGATATCAGTTGTTTCTGAGTAGAGTTTAATTTGGATTCTGAGAGAAATAGGCAGTCAGATACTGCTTTATAATTTTTATTTTAACTTCTGACTTCTAATTTTGGATTATGGTTTAGGGTTCTGAGATGTCTTTTTCTATAGTCACCCTCAAGCTCTTCACAGCAGAGATTCCCTTCTGTTATAATATCATCTGAGGATCTACCAATAACAATTCTGCAAGATACTTTAGTGAAGATCATCCATGATCATTTAGAAGGGTGATTGCTAATTAAGCATGATAGTCCCAATCTTTGCTGCATTGAAGCATTCAGCAACACTGGGCGTGTCTACAAGTTCATTAATGAGTTTTTGCTATTGTGCATTAAATTTAGTACCTCTAATGTGAGGTACTAAATAAATGAACATTAGGCTGCCCTAATGCACAGTAGTAAAAGCGCACATATTTTTACTGAGCATTAACATATTAGCATGGTTTTTGATGTGACATTTTAATGTGCTGTAAAATCTACACACTGAAGTGCATGTGTAGATATGCCCACTGTGTGATGAGCATTATTGCCCATTTAGCTAGGCATTTTTGCTACGTCAAATGGCTTTTAAACCGTTTCATGAATCACAGTGTAGACTCCACACCCAGCTCTTTAAAATCAGCGATTTTCTATCATGCTGGAATTTAATCCATAGGGTATATAATCCTTGGATTATCTAAATGTAAGACTTCTTTGAAGTGACTTCCATAACTGAGTCAGGGCTTCCAGACTTAGCCATGATGCTTTTACAGCTTCATTCTTTTGTTCCAGCATTTTTCATCCAAGTGTGTGCAAGTGCTTGTTTTTATACTGTGCTTCTATGTGACTGATAGGGTTGAGATTTTGTGGCTTCCCCAGTTACCAGCATCTCCCTTTCACCTGCCAGGATTTTATACAACAGCAGCTAGGCACATTCTGGTCAGTTCTTTCTCTTCAGATGCTTCTGCAAGTGTGTTCATGGCTAAACCACCAAACAAGCTATCTTGTTTCTTCTACATTCTTTATGCGCTAAGGCATATTAGTCAGATCTCACGTAGTCAGTCCTACCACCTACCACTATCTACTCACAGGAGAAATGTTGTTTTTAGATTGATGGAACATCACTATACAGTTTTGAAGTTACACATTTTTATAGCTCCAATTCTCTTTGTATCTTGCCATCTCTATCATCTTATCCTTCAGTAAGAGCCACATTGAAACCTTTATTTTTTTATTTGTTCCTGAATTAAGCCACTTATCCAGATTCCCACTGGACAGGTGATTTACTCTTTTAATTTTTACTGGTTTTTAAATACAATATAAAAATTCAAAAACTGTATATGTAGAAACTCAACTGTATCACAAATAAGTAATAACAAGAAAAAGGAGGAAAAGAAGATAGAAGATAGAAAAAGAAAAGAGAAGTGTGCAATAAGCAACAATGTAGTTACCAAAATATCTCAAGAATTCCTTCCGACTTGTACCAAACTTGCTGAAACAGTGAAGTCTGCTAAACATCACTCTCTCCATAGATGTCAGCTGCACCACCTCATTGTACCAGATTTCAACCTTTGGAGATGTTCTACTTTTCAAATGCAGCAATCTAATCCTGCATGTTACTAATAAGGCCTGCTGTAAGAATTCAATTTGGGAAGGATTTGATTTGAATTCCTTGGCTATACCCAAGGACATACATATTTGCCAGATACATCAGTGCTGTGTATAAAATCATTTTAACTCTAGCTATAAGGTTTTTTTCCCCCAAAAAGAATTGATAATAGAATATAACCAAAATTTGTTATAATGCATCACATTTCCAACATGTATCTATCAGCAATACATTTAATTTTTAAGTTTGGAGAGAACCCAGTGCAGATGAAAAATAATCTTTTGTTGCATAAGACAAAGTTTAAGATCAATTATTGATATTCAGATATTGTGAAGTTGTGATTTTTACTGGGATTCTGTAGGTAACTTATTCTTAAAAGTTCCTTTATCATAGCTTGCCTTCTGCTTAAAGCAAGAAGTCTGTATTTTCCTGCTACCCTTGCCCACCCTTTTTCATGGATGACCTTTTTTCATTGTTTCTGAACTTGGCACTTCCCTTGCAATGCTACTGTTTGTTTCTTCTGCTGCCCCTGACCTACATCTGTACCTCCCTCAAACTTGTTCTCCTCTCCTATTTCCCCTAGCCCCTTCCCCTACCCCTCTCTCCTAAATACTTTTTTCAGCTGCTCTCTCATGTGGACAGACCTTGTGTGCAGAGGCATCCAGCTGCTTCAATGAGTGCCACAGCATGAAGCTGCCACAACCGAGCATGTGACCAGCTAAACTTTCTGCAGATGGCCATTCGAACAGAGGGGAAGAGGGAGAATGTCACAAGGGCCAGAAAACTACTGGCTGTCACTTGAAGCAAGTATTGTTAAGGGGGAAGTTTTCATATTGCAATCAGTTAATTAACATTACCCACCAACATTTACAATTTTAATCTGTTACTGGTGCCATATTCATGCAGGTACCCACATATTGGACCGATATCTTATCCTACACACCCTAATGCAGAATCCTACGTTACAAAGATGGGCTTTAAAGCAGTTCAGAAACTGCTGTCCAGAAACACAAAACTTGGGCTAAAAACACCTACCCAATAACAACAGCAGCTGTTTTCACCAGCTGGCTAGATCCTGAAAAATCCCCACTTTCTGGAACTTGAAAACTAAGTTAATGTTTCAGAAGAACTTTTATCTTCATAGCATGAGTGGGGGGTGGGAAATTGCTTCTTGCATGTATCACAACACATGGGAACAACTTTTTTGTAGCTGAGGCCTACTACATATTTAAAATGGAATGGCTCTTTGAAGTGCTTTATAATATACTACTATTTAAAATTAACGCAGCAACAAAGTAATCCACTTAGTAGTGATGCAATTTACAGCTGCCAAAGGAGAGTACAGAGTATCTATGTATGCTGTGTACAGGAAACATCACTGCTTTAAATATTTAGCAGGCCTCTGCTACAAAAAAATCCCTTTGTTAAGATTCTCAGGAGTAAATGTTTCAGAGAAGATGCAACAGGTTTTGAGATGAGTGCTTTGTCCCAAATCAATTATTTGTTTTAATTCTGTTCCTACTCCCTATACTTCAAGGGCAGCCCAAGAGGATGTGCTGACTAGGGCTGTGCTGAGTAGGGGCAGAAGGGCAGCACATGGGCCAACCCCCATAAGATCAAGTTGTTGTGTGCAAGAAGCCCAGCGAAGGTGAGCTAGCCCTCCATTCAGTGAATCGGCTGGCCGCTATCCAGGTGAGGGTCACAGGAGAGGCCCAAGAGACTGCATGGCAACAGCCAAGGTGTGACTCAGATAAGCCCGATGGCCTACGGGGCTGCTCAAGGGAGCAGGGCAGAGTGCAGGAGGCACAGTATTGTGTAGCGAGCAACATACCCTGTAAGAGAGGGTGAAGTGCAAGAGGCCCCAGTGAGAGGGGGACGGTATGAGTATGTGAGTGAAGGAGACCTGACAAAGGACTAAGCTGACCTGGCTTTAGGCCAGGAGCATAGTGACATACTGGATGCCATCTGAGTCATGGGCCATGGTGTAGGGATGGTACGAAGCCATAGATTGTGTCCCCTGGCATTGGGGCATGTAATGGGCAGCCCCCTTCATTTACTACCAGTTCATTGTTACAACAAAGTCATGGCAGGAGAGACTGGGTGGACTGCCCCATAGACAGGCAGGCAGGTCAACTTGAGACTTGGCCCCGAGCATGCCTCCTGTAACAGAATTAATGCATTACTACTTAAATCTTTAACCAATATTCATTAGGTTGTGACAGGCATTTTTTTGTAAAGTATCTCCTTGGCTCAGAAGATGCAGGGAGAAGCTGGCAGCCTTGCATGTATTTGGACTGGATATCAAACTTAAAGTTCAAACTTTAGGAAAAAATGTGGAATCAGAAAACATCCTGGAAAAGAAAGACATCAAGACTTGCAGGTATGATGGGTGGGTTTAAGACCTTTTCTTGACACCCTGAAGTCAACCAATGCTTTTGCTACTGGGCTACAATACAAGAGTGAGAGTCCCATTTCCTTTGCTTCTCTGGAAAAACAATGGTATAGCATACATGCTAATCTTAACCCACATGCTAGGACCCTATATTCTTTAATGCTAAACAACAAGCACTCAGATTGCTAATCTAAGACTAAACCAGAAATATGTTAAAATAAAAGCACATTACTCATGGCTTTGTGCACCTGCTCTGAAGCATTTATTTCTGTTTCTCCATAAATTTAAGACTTAACAGCCACAGAATCAGTATAGGACTTGAAACCTGTCCTCTCTGAAGTCCATGAGAGTTTTGCCAGGAAATATTCTAACTAAGCAATTTTTTAAAAAATGGCAGTGAAAATTTAAAAGTGCAGTTAAAAACTGGTTCCTTGCAGCAGTCTTGAAGTATCAGGTGTGGTCTGCTACTATATTCTAGATTCTCTAAAAAGGCAGTATATTCTCTAACAGTCCCACTATGCAAATGTTTTTCATTACAGTCTGATCTGAAGGAAACCGAGGCTGGCTGATAATAATTTTAATGATGGCTAAACTTTCTAGGAAAAGTGCCTGTTCCTTTTTATGTGCATTTTCTACCCAATTACCATTTTAAAGTGTTAATATTTTTACAGCCTCACCAGTGTTTATGTTCTCTCCCCCCAACCCCTTTTTTATTACTGTAAACTATGTCGGTTAGGTTGGCTTCAATGCTTTTCCATTACTGCTGCAGACAGTAAAAGCTGCTGAGTAGTGAGGAAAAAGGCATAAAAATGGTTTTATATGCCACATGTACCTTTTAGTACTATAATTAGAAAGATGACAGAATTGCATGCAAAGGAATGTTGTTTTAATGAAAATTAAAACCATAGCTCACGTTGTAATAGTTTCCCCAGTTCCTGATCTCTTGGTTGTCTAGACATGTGTGCGTTCTAGCACATAATATTCACCTTTAATGAGGAGATATGAATTAATTCAACTCAGAATAACTCAAAACCATAGTCATACTTTCCAGAAGGGCAAAACCTCTCACTATTGCAAGCATATGCCAAGCATACTCCACTGCTATAAAATAAAAGGGGTAGGAAATGGACTACTGCTAACATCATAACTATATTTCTGAGAGCTGAGATTTGATAAATGTGCTGTAAACTATGGCGTTAGACATAATCCAGGACTGTAGGAACAACATCTATGGCTATTTTACAATAGGACCATGTGAGTTCTAGATCTGCCATATTTAACAAATAAGAAAATATATGTGATTAATTGGAGCAATTTTGCCTATGACTTTTTGGTACCATTGGAAAGTGGGTACCATTGAGATTTTGCTCCTCCACTCCAACTTTTAAAATAGTTTCCCTTTTTCATAGTTTCATAGTTTCTAGGGTCGGAAGGGACTTTTTTTTTACTGGGTGGAAAAAAATGATTTCCAGCACTTCACATGATGCAGAAACCCTTTTGTCAGTCTGCTAGGTGAGAACAACAGAACAGCACCAAAAAAGTGTAAAGCAGAACAGTAAACTCAGAAGTAAGAGTTTGACAGAACAATGCCAAGTGGACATGCTCTTTTGTGTATACCCTTGATAAATTACAAATGCCTAGATACATGCAAGTCAACACTGGAAATACATATGAGACAGAAAGCAGAGTAGAGGCACTTTGTAGATTAACTGAATCAGAGCTTCATACCCTTTCATAGCATCTGATGAAGTTACTTCTTTAGCACAGAAGCTTATGCATTTCTGATTCAGTTAGGCTATAAGGTACATCTCTACCCTTTTTTCTGACTTCTGACTAATGTGGCCAGCTACCTCTCTCCACATGTGAGCTTTGCTGCAGATTAAACTAATTAGTTCCACAATAAAGCGTCACAATCTACATGTGCACCAGTATTAGGGCACAGTAAATCAACTCCACCATAAGATAGTATCTTCAGGGACAGTGTGGTAAATCATCAGGACACTGCAGTAAATGACTCTGCCATAATGCACATATGGACACTGACAGACAGCCTCACTTTGAGCCAGGGTGGAGCAGCCCCTGGCTGGTAGCAGGCTTGGGGGTGGGGAGGCAGTCAGCCACCCAGCTGTGCAGTTTTGGCACTGTTGTGCTGCAGCCAGCCCCAGCACCACCATCCAAACCCGCTGCCAACCTGAGACTATTTCGCCCCAACAAAATGTGCTGCTGTCCCAGACGCATGTGTAGATACTGTGCCTGGAAACAGTGTACTCCAGCACAAACTGCTCCAGAGTTTATCACACTGCATTAATAGAACATACAGATGAGCCCTCTGTGAATGAAAAGTTACACATCTGGGTATTTTTTTGTCAAAACTGTGTTTAACATGAACATATATATGAACTCCTAGCTTTAGTTCACAATAACAGCAGCTTTAAGTGTTAAAAAACCACAAGTTGGACTCTCTAAAATGCCAAAATTGACTAAAATGTATGTGTGAGATTTATTTTTATTACCCTCCAGTTTAAGTTTTCAGAGTACAGTCAGGTCCAACAAGATTTTTTTCCACAGGCACTAAGGGGTAGAAACTTGGTTTGTGCATGTGTGAAATGAAAGTTGAGATTCTTATACAAGTAGCTGAGACTTTAAGAAAACCACAAACAACACAAGATTCTCAATGAATTCCAAAGTAATCTGGCAACACCAAGTATAATATGCTGAGTAGGCCTAATCAGATCATTCTCTGATCAGACAAGAAAAAAAACACACACGCTAGGACCCTATACACCTTGTTGGACCTAGTGCTGGCCATGGGTGATGACCTGGTGAGGGGGCTGCGGGTGCTAGACCACCTGGGTGACAGCAATCATCACCTGCTGGAATTCATCATCCAGCGCAAGGTGGCAAGGGCATGCAGTAAGGCAGCAGCCCTAGACTTTAGAAGGGCAAACTTCAGCGAGCTAAGGAGGATAGTTGGGGATACGCTGAGGTCCCGGAGGGGAGGGGAGCCAGATGTCCAAGGAGAGTGGTTGCTCCTTAAGGGGGTGATCCTCCAAGCCCAAAGGAAGGTAATCCCAATGAGGATCAAAGGGAGCAGGAGAGCACACAAGCCTCCATGGCTCACCAAAAGCATCCGAGAATGTCTCCTTGCTAAAAAGGAGGCGTATACCCAATGGAAGGAAGGAGTCATCAACAGGGATGACTATTCTGCAGTCACTTGGGGTTGTTAGGAAGGCCAAGGCAAAGATGGAATTAGGACTAGCTTCCCAGATTAAGGACAATAAGAAGTCCTTTTTTAAATACATAGGGGGCAAAAAGAAGGTCCCAGGTAACATGGGGTCCTTGCAGGACGCATTGGGAAATCTGGTCATCACACCAGATGACAAAGCTAACATGTTTAATGATTTCTTTGCCTCTGTCTTCCTAAGTAGGGACCAGAGCAGCCACCTCCCTGCTGGGCCCCCCTTGGGCCGCAGGGGAGGCACACCTGGGCCAAAGGTTAGCGTGGAACTAGTTAGGGGGCTTCTGGAGGGGCTGGACGTGTTTAAGTCAGCTGGCC
The DNA here is from genome assembly GCF_052110815.1 of Crocodylus siamensis. NCBI lineage: Eukaryota > Metazoa > Chordata > Crocodylia > Crocodylidae > Crocodylus > Crocodylus siamensis. The sequence goes on from NC_143396.1 coordinate 193,443,334, forward strand.
CGGACGATCTCCACCCTAGAGTTCTTAAGGAATTGGCCGAGGTCATTGCAGGACCCCTGGCACAGCTCTATGAGCACTCATGGTGCTCTGGTGTGGTCCCAGAGGACTGGAAGAGGGCCAACGTGGTTCCCATCTTCAAAAAGGGGAGGAAGGAGGACCCAGGAAACTATAGGCCAGTCAGTCTTACCTCGAACCTAGGCAAGCTGTTCGAGAAAATTATGCTGGCACACATCCATAAGGGGCCACCTGGGGACTGCATGCTTAGGGGCAACCAACACGGGCTCATCAGTGGCAGGTCCTGTCAGACCAACCTGGTGGCCTTCTACGATCAGGTTACCAGATCATGAGATGTGGGGGTACCAGTGGACATAGTCTTCCTGGACTTCCGGAAGGCATTCGACACTGTCTCTCACCCCGTTCTCATTAAGAAACTGGGGGGCTGTGGTATAGACACCCACACAGTCAAATGGGTCGCCAACTCGCTGGAGGGCCGCACCCAGATGGGTCCTTCTCAACCTGGAAGGACGTGGGCAGTGGGGTTCCGCAGGGCTTGGTCCTTGGGCCCGCACTGTTCAACATCTTCATCAGTGATTTGGATGAGGGGTAAAAAGCACCCTGTTCAAATTTGCTGATGACACTAAGATGTGGGGGAATGTGGGCACACTAGAAGGTAGCATCAGGCTTCAATCAGACCTAGACAGGCTACAAGGGTGGGCGGATGTGAATAGGATGGGATTCAACACAGAAAGGTGCAAGGTGATGCACCTGGGGAGGAACAACCGGCACCATACCTACAGGTTGGGGAACTCCCCTCTTGTCAGCACGGAGGAGGAAAAGGATCTTGGAGTCATAATGAACATGGGCCGGCAGTGTGGGGAGGCAGTTAGGAAGGCCAACCGTACCTTATCATGCATCCACAGATGCATCTCAAGCAGGTCCAAAGAGGTGATCCTCCCCCTTTTTTGTGGTACTGGTCAGGCCGCAACTGGAGTACTACGTCCAGTTCTGGGCACTGCACTTCAAGAGGGATGTTGACAGCATGGAGAGGGTCCAGAGGAGGGCCACTCACATGATCAGGGGACAGCAGGGCAGGCCGTATGAGGAGAGGCTACGGGACCTGAACCTGTTCAGCCTCCAAAAGAGAAGGCTGAGGGGGGATCTAGTGGCCTGTTATAAACTAGTCAGAGGGGATCAGCGGGCATTGGGGGAGTCACTGTTCCCCTGTGCACTGCTAGGAGTGACCAGGAATAACGGTCACAAGCTGGCAGAGGGGAGGTTTAGGCTGGATATCAGGAAGCACTACTTCACGGTCAGGGCGGCTAGGATCTGGAACCAACTTCCAAGACAGGTGGTCCTGGCTCCTACCCTGGGGGTTTTTAAGAGGAGGTTAGTGTCGCAGGGGCACTCTTGTGCCCTGCTCCTATGAAGGGATACAGGTGCCAGTTGCTAGGGCAATGGCAGTTAGTCAGCTGACCAGGAGGGGGCAGGGCCTGGAGTATATAAACAGCCCAGGCTGAAGCCTAGCAAGCAGTTCCCCTCTGGCAGCCTGAGCAGTGGGAGCTCTGCTGCAGGGCAGGGCAGGGCAGGGCAGCCTGACTGCCTGAGCATCTGCATGATGGTACGGGGTGGAGAGAACCCTTGGCGCAGAATTTATGTTATAGCCAGGAGGCTTATTCTGTGTTACAGCCGGTGGGCTTATGGCTTTGTATTTTCTGTTTGGTTGTTTGTGTAACACTGGAGGACCAGATGAGGCTGTAGGGGATGGAGGAGGCCTCGTGGGAGCTACCCAGTAGAGTGGGGGTTCCTGGCACCAGGGAGGGTGCCGCGTTTGGAGGTTGTACAGACCCCGGCCTCAGTGGGGCAGAGTCGTGCAGCACGAGATAGGCCCCAGGGTGGGTGTGAGCACGAGTAGAGCCCTAGGGAGGGGCGTGCAAGCAAGAAGCCCAGTGAGGGCACAACAGTCAGGGGGCACTGACCCCAGTCCTATGAAAGAGGTCTTGAGGGCCAGGTAAGGTGGAGGCTGCCTGAGCCCAAGTCGGGCGTAAGACCCCTGAGGAAGGTCAGGGGGTCAGGCATGGCTACGGCCACCTGAGCCCCGACCGCGGGAAGCGCGGGAGACGAAGCCCAGTGTGGGCAACGTGAGCACAAGGAATACGAGACAGGCCCCTGTGGGGGTGAGCGCGTGGGGAATGCGGGACGGCCCCGACAGGGGCGAGTGCTCTGAGGTGAGCACACCAAGACATCTGGTGAGGGTAAGTATAGGAATTAGGAACCTGGTGAGGGCAAGCGTATGAATAGATGCCCAGTGAGGGCAAGTACAGGAATTAGGAGCCCGGTGAGGGCTAGCATACAGCTAGAGCCCGGTGAGGGCGAGTGTACGACTAGAGCCTGGTGAGGGCAAGTACAAGATTAGAGAGCAAAAGCATAGACGAGATAACATCCAGAACAACTGAGAGGCTTGGGGGCATGGTATTAGGGGTGGAAGGAGCCACACGATGCCCATAGGGTTGGGGGGCACCAGAATCTATTTTGTACAGAGCAGGGACCGGAAGGGTAAGAGCACCAGGTCCAAGGGGTCAAGTATCCTATGACCCCAGCTGACTTCCTGCCCTTTGGGCAGGGGGCTGGACTCGATGATCTCCCGAGGTCCCTTCCAGCCCTAATGTCTATGAAATCTATGAAATCTAAAGGCAGCCTCCCATTAACGTTATAGAACCATCAAAGTCGTGGTGGGCGAGAACGAGGGTGCTAAACGGGCAACTTGGCACGGTAGGGGCACCAGGAGAGATCACAACCACTCTTAGGGTCCTGCGCCGTGACAGTTAGATGAACATCTTGCTGGGGTTCTTTGACCCCAGTATTGTTTCTTGCCATGGTGGGGGGTTGGACTAGATGACCTACTCAGGTCCCTTCCGACCCTAGAAACTATGAAACTATGAAAAAATTCTTTGCTTTGGTGAAGGTCACTTAATAGTTTCACTGCTGATCACATCTGCAGAAGTATCCATCTGAAGAACTTTTTTTCAGTAAGGAATTGATTAGTCAAACCCTTCATCCTGTCTAATAAATTTGAAATAATGAAGTTTTTGGATTTGGACATGTCACCAAAGATTAGGTTGTCTAGTATGCTACCTAATCTTATTCTTTGTGCACAGAATCAGTGTTACTCAAATTCAGAGCTTAACAGAAAACACAGCTACGCTGGGGGAAGGGGAGAAGAGGACAGACACAGACAGAGAGAGAGAACACATGGATGGATCTAGGATTTTGAAAATGGGGGAGTGTAAATGGTGATGTGCATCATCACATATAAGCCAACACATTTTTTCTGCAGTGAAAAATAAATGGGAAACTTTACTAATATGCTAGGGGCCTAGGGCTGTATTATTCAGTTAAAGATTAAAGCAAAAACAAATATGTCTTCATTGGAAAGAGTTTTAAAAAATCTGCAGGGCTGTGAAATAGGAGCTTCATCACCAGGAGAGTAGCTAACAGACAGCAGAGTTACAGAACAAAGTATAGCTTGATTAATTAATCATCAAGACCATTAAAAAGAAGAGAAAATCATTAACACCTGTGGAATAAAGAGTTTAGAAGGGATCAGGCAGGTTACAAATGAGCCATGAACTCAATTGACTCCTTTGGCTCTGCCTGACTACAAATGTTGCTATCACTGCCAGGCAGTTGCTTTTAAACTTTGGGTGGAATCAGAGGAATGCAAATGCACCCGACCCCTCTGCCCATTCACCCCTGAGATAGTGCATGTAAAAATGACATCTTCCCATGTTTGGAGTGAAGGAGGAAACCTATAGGCTAAATGAAAAACTTGTCCTTTCTTGATAAGCATTAAGAAGGTAAGTTTAGAGAGATGGTGAACTTTATTGAAAGAACTGGGGAGATGGGGGGGGAACCAAGTAGCATGGGTGAAGGGTAAGGTGGGGAAGGAGGGAAACTTTTAGTGACCTTGAATGACAGTGTAGTAGACTGGGGCCATAATATATAAATGAATAACTTATTCCCATGCAACAAAAAAGTGAGCAGTAAAGACAAACTGGCACAAACCATACTGGGCAGGAAAAAGACTGGTTTCCCAACTAGGTCCTGGGTCATTGCTTGTTGGTCACTCAATAACCACAGCCTAGAGCTGCCTGGGCTCACTGTGGTCTTCGTATACTAAAGGTAACTCCTGTCAGACCTCACTCTTCCAACTGTACTTGCTCCAGCATCTGAAGCTGTGCACTGAGCCTTCCACTGTACAGAACTGATAAGAAAAGGGAAAAACAGGACAGGGTTTTAAAAAGGTGGCTAAGGCTTCTGATAAACAAAGACGTTTCAGTGACAGTCACTGCAATTTCCAGGGCAAAGGAAACCACCCAGCTGCAGTTCCTCAAGCAGCTATAAATCCAGAAGAGACATGAATCCAGGGCTCCAAGGAAATAAATTATTCCATCACCTGGCAGCAGAAGACAACAGTAAACAGACCAAAAATTTGAGGAAAGAACATCCTGCTGTTCAAGGAAATACAACCTGTATAAGAAAGATGAATTCAAACTGGGACAGGTGCTGAGAAAAGCTAGAAGGATGATCAGGTGAATGGAGGGCCTCTTACAAGAGGACTAGAAAAGTTTGGCTTGTTTAACCCAGCAAAATGAAAAGAGGAAGGCAAACCAGAGAGGGGAAAGACTTTTCTAAACTAATAGACAGTGTTGTTACAAGAACCATTGACAGAGTTTTTTTCTTTTCCATACTCTTTACATTCAAAGTCATCTTGGACTTAGGTAAATACAATAAGACAACCTTCCAATAATCAAATTCTAGACATGGAAAATTTCTAACTTTTGCTAGTTTTCAATTTGTAGAACCTAACTATTGAAGGGTCATCTTAAATTCACCCCACACTGCAGCAGGGAGGCAGGTGCAGGAGGCAGGCAGTGGGGGAAATCAAGTGGCCTACTCCCCTGTCAGCTACTGCTTATTCCCCCTCCACCACAACCACCACCACTTGCTTTCCCTGCTGCCTCACCCACTGGTACCCACACCTGCATACCCTAGCCTCTGCCTCCCCTTCTGCCTGTGCCCCCTGGCACCAGCCCCCCTGCATCTGCCTGCCCCTTACCCGGCCAGGGCCAGGGCCACAGCTGTTGCCACTGCAAACACCATTGCATGGCTGGGATGGAACAACTATATTTGAGGCAGGAAACTATTTGGGCCCATGGGCCACACAGGCAGTTTTGGGGACCTGTCGTGGGCTGTTCAGCACCACCCCCTCCTCCCCCCAACAACAGCCCAGAGCCTGTGAGCCCTGCAGCTTCTCCTTGCTACTGTCACCAGGGCTCAGCAGCATCTGAGCACACAGCCTGGCCCCAGCCCTGGCATAGGCCCATCCCATACCTGCTCCAGACTTGCCCCAGCTGGACTGGACAAGTTTCAGACCAGCCAGGACCTATGCATACAGCCCTGACTCTGGCTCACCTCATGCCTGCCCTAGACTACCTACCCATGCTGACCAGTGATGGGAGCAGCAGCAGCAGCACCTGGGCAAAAACTGCTGTTGGGCACAGGAGAAAAGTGGCCACCTGCCTCTCACCACTGCCAGGTCCTTCTTGCTGCAGCTGCCAAGAGTCTGTCCCCAGGCTGCCCTGCAGCTCCTTCCCACTGCTGTCACCGCCACCACGAATACTGCCTCTGGGCCACTAGTGGGTCAGTGGTGGCCGTGGAGTCTGCAAAGTCCCGCCGCAGGCTGAATTTGGCCCACAGGTCATATTTTGCCTATACCTGAACTACATGCTCTATGCCATGAGCCCGAGTGGGGTTGGAGCCAGAGCTGTGGAGGGTAAGCGAACTCCAATTGGGGCTGGAAGTATTGTAGCCATGGCCTCAACAGCTGCCTGCCCCCGCCCCCCCAACACACTTGTATTCAAATCCAAGATGAGGGGGCTCTTCTCCGCCAAGTTAAACGGGGGGGAAAGGAAACCTCATCTTGGGTTCAAGCAAATAGGGTAAATAACAAGTTGCAGGTCAGGGAAGCAGCTATGAACTTGTTAAGATTTCCCTTGTGGTTTCACAATTCATTGATGTGATGGCAAATTGCAATGTAATTGTAAATCTCTTGCTAGAACAACAAAGGCAATTGCTTTGTTGGGATTCAGATGCTGCATGCTTAAAATGCTTGCTCTAAAAGATCGCAGCTTTTATTCCAAACATTTGCAGATGCACTAATTCTGATTTTTATAGAGTTTTATAGCTAAATTCTAAGAGGCTAACTTTGTTACAAAGCTCTAAAATGATGTTCACGTCCAGTATTAAGGGTTTTATATGAAAATACTACTGGCATAGCTAACATACACCTCCTATAAGTTTTGCTTTTTTGTTTAGTATAAGGTGAATTTTAAGGAGGGTTTGGTTTCTCTCGCTTGTTGTAGACTCCATGCCAAGTTTCCATGATTTACCACTTAACTAAAAATTTTGAAATGGAATTTTAAAAAAACCAAGGTGACTCAGAGTACTTTATATGGGAGGGATGTGAAGTTTTGGAAATACTGTCTCATTGTGAAAAATTTTATTTTGTTCTAAATAAGCTCCCTGGGTCATTTTAATCAGTAAAGTACTGCACAATAAGAATGAACAGCTTCCAAAAGCTTGACTCCCTCAACAGTCCCTTGTTTTCCAAAGCTAAAATCTTATACACATCATCCTTAGGCAACCCTATTTTCCATGACTTTTTTGGCTGTAGCCAAGATATCAGACACAGACACTGACACTACAGATGAAATACAAAACACAAATAGGGATTCAACAGGCCATGTTTACCTGAACCAATATGTTCATGCAGTGAATGAAGGCATGAAGTCTTATCTCCATACACCTTGGCTTGGATGCAAAGAAGAGTGGTGAAAACAGAGGAGGGGCTGTACATCTGGAATATACCCTACTCTGAGGTGGCAGAAGTAAATCTATTTGCAAACCTCTTGGGGCTAGCACAGCTGAGTCGGTGTGGGACAGAATGGAAGAACTGTGAATCCTGTGATTCCTTTCTAGGTTTGCAAGAAAAAAGGAAAAAGGCTTATAGCCTCAGCTACCTCTGAGATACAGAAAATAACAGTTTATTTATGGTGCTCCTATACTCTGTTGCAACAACGTAGGATAGAAAATAAAGGGCCCTTTATGTTATTTAAAGGGTAGAGGGATCTTGAAAAGGGCAAGTAGTACTTAGCAGAGCTGTAATTGTGTCACAGTCCTTATAGCTGTAAATATAACGCCTACTCTCGCAGGTTGTATTATATCGGCTCTGATTTGTTGCAAGTAGTCAAGAGGGCTGTTGGTTTCAGTGTTTTCTGAAATAGTGTCCCCCATGGTAACAGTCCTTTCTAATAGTTAGATTTTGGATAAGAAAACAATGTGAAATGAACTGTCAGGACTGGTACTAGTTCCTTTCTTTGCAGTCTCTTAACCAGGCTAGTGTTAGCAGGAGCTGCCATGTCCATAGCACTAGCAGGTATGGATCTCCTGATGTGGCTGGCTACATTCAAGTGATAATATCCAGGGTGGTTAACATTAAATGTCTGTTTCCAGGAAGAAGAGAGAAATTTTATTTTGCCTATGGCCAGCCTATACTCAACATCCTTCCAAACACAGAACACCAAGAGTAAAGCACATAATTCAATCAGGAAGTGAAAGATTTTTTTTACAACCATGTGAAGTCCAAGACAAATAAACACTATAAGACAAATCTCTTTCCCAGTTGATAGTTGTGAAATAGCCTGGAAACAGAAGAGCTGTTGAGGTTCTACTTTGTCAAGAGCATCAATAAAGAGGAAAGCCTCCATCTGCATGCCAGGAAGCTAGGCTCCAGAGGGAGGCAGAAGGGCTTTGGGGTTAGAAGATTCTCAGTAAGTAATAATTCATAGTACAGGCTCTGAAAATTATTTAATTATTGTTCTGGGAAGTCTGCAAACATTCTGCAAATTTCCACCCTCGCCTGCCTTTCATCTACATTCCCATACTGCAGGACAGCAAATGCTAGTTTGGGGTGGGGCGTGGGGGGTTGTTGTTTACTTCTGCAGTACATAAGCCATGGTTTGATAGCTGATGTGTTCTTTGGCATGGGATTTGCCAGCAATAACAAGCAGACTCAACCATCCTGAAAGTTCAAACAAACACTCATTAGCAGAAGACATTGAAAACGCTGGTCTGGAATTAGACAGGGAGGAAGAACAAAGTAGGTTTTATTCAGCTTGCATAAAAAGTACATCTCTCAAGAGAATACAGTGCCATTAGTCATTTTGCAGAACTCTCTTCCAATGTTTGCTACATCCTAGCTGAGGTAGGGAGAAAGGCAGACATACAGGGCTCAATTCACCACTGCCCTGCAGTTGGTGTACCTGCACCACTATATTGTTATTGTAAAACAGTGGTGCTCAATCTCTAGCCCTTGAGGCTGCATCATCCAGTTCGTGGGGCTCCTTGCTGGTCCAGAAATTTGGTGGCAGAGGAAAACTGACAGGGTGGCAGGACCTGGCCAACAGACAGGCCCCATACCACTCATCTGGCCTGTAAATCAGAATAAAATCTTACTTACATTGCCTGGGCACAAACAGGGTGATTGAGGAAGAATGAATCCAGTCTAGCTCTTCCTATTTATACTGTGGAAAGGCTAAAATAATTCTGGTGCTTTAAATGAACAACTCTTAAGAGACTGCAGAGTATATAAAGGAAATTCAGAAGCCCAGTATGTTGAATAAAGGAAGAGTTACCAGGTAGTTCTTCAGCTGGGATAAATTTGCAAGGATCTACTGACTTTAATTAAACTACATAGCAGCTGAGGATCTAGGATCTTCTGTTGAGGATTTCAGTTAACTTAAAGCAGCTGGAGAGCCAAGCCATTAGCTTGTCACATCTAGATCATCCTGAGATTAGAACAAAAGCAAGTGTAAACTAAAATCTTGAAGTTATACTCCATATCCAGGGGCCAATCATATTTTTAATATATTACCACCACACTAAATAAAACTTAATGCTTAAGGTGCTGACCAAGTTTTCAATTCAGTATGTGCTGAATCCAAGAGATCAAACTCTTCAAAGCAAACCCACAAGAAAGATTTTAAGTGTTTCCTTCTGTCTTAAAGCTTTTCCCAACCACAAGACTGATTTAGTTAGCTAGTATGCCAGAGGTAATGCTTCTTATGGACTCTCAACACTACTCTGCAAGGAGTCACAAAATGATCTGTCACTAAGGGTAGAAATAGAAGTCACCTTTCATCACCTTTGTGCTGCCATAAAAACTACTATGGTGGCACAAACTTAACTTGTATAGTTAGCATGAAGAAACTCAGGTGGGGTAAATGCAACTCAAGGTACAGTGTCTGAAATAAGAAAGGGGTTTTTTGTCCTTTCAGTTGACCTGAAGTTAGTTCTTAGATTTCTTATAATCTACTATGCTCCCTTAAAACTCTGATAGGATCTGTAACTAGTTTTCAGAAGGATCCAGTCCTGTAACTCCAGTATCCTTTGATTCTTTGCATGAGTAGGATGTTTGAATTCAAACCAGAAACTGCAGAATGCACTGAAGCACTCCTTTAGGAGTGTTTGTTTGCCCAGGAATTTCAGTTTGCAAGTGGGGACACGAGTGCAGCGAACGTTCATAAAATTTCACCACCTCCCCTCCAAGAAGGAAACTTTTAAAGGTCTTGGACCCTGTGCTAATTGATGGAGAGGTGCAGGAGAAGGAGAGACAAGGGGGTGGCTGCCACCTTGTCTGCTGCCCTTCATGCTGCCTCACCAGCTGGTGCCTTCCCCTCCCAGCAGTGAGGACCACAGGCTCCTACTGCGGAGCCAGCATTTTATTTTTATTTGGGGGGGGGTTGTTGTTGATTTTTCAGACAATCCCAGATTCTGCAGTTTCCGTGAGATTGTGAAGTAGATCCCTATTGAGATCCTCTGACAGCAAAGACCCATGTGATTGTGAAATTGTTCCTTTCACAGTTGATTAATATTGTATACATTTTAAAAAGTAGTGCTTGGGTTTAACCAAGCAGTTCTAGCTTAATGCTGATTTCCCTCCTCTTTTTTTTAGGCTGTGTTTACACTGGTGTGTCTTAGTGAGTAGGGACCTACCTAAATTGCAACAAGACAAATGGTTTTTCATCACCAACCCACACTGGGCACAGCCTGTTTCACAGGCATTTCATGGTGGCCCCGCCCCTCACCACTGGTTGGTGGAGAGGCCCATGGGGGAGGTGGGATGAAGGGGTGGTTACCATCTTGATTGCTGGCTGGCCTTCATGTGGCCCTGCCCTTTGGTGCTGATTGGCAGAGAGGCCCCAGGGGGAGGAGGAGGGGGAAGAGGGGGTGGCCCCCATCTTGTCTACTGCCCTTTGTGCTGCCCTGCCAGCTGGTGCTCCCCCGAACCCCCACGGCGAGGACCACTGGCTACCACTGGGGAACAAGCATTTTATTTTCGTTGGGGGTTTTTTGTTGCTGTTTCTGTGGACAATCCTGGATTTTGTGGTTTCCACAAAATCATGAATTAAGTAGGTCCCTACTAATGAGATACTCTGACCCAGTACAGGCCCCACATGACTGTTCAATTCTTCCCTTTTCCCCTCACCCCCATCCTCTTGTTATTAGTATTTTGTAGGATTTGGGGTCATATTTCTAAGCTGTTCTCTCCCTCCATACAAATGTAGTGAAAAGGTTACTTGCAAGATAAAATTATAAGAACAGTCTTTGTCTGGTATCAATATCAAGACAGTTGCATTCACTCTGCAGGGGCTAGGATTTGTTACTGTGATGGAACTCTACTATATTATGCTACATTAAATTCATTCTAACCACACTTATTACTATATGTTCAAATTATTAACTTAACTTTTTTTCACTCACAAGTTTTACAACTGGGTTTACAATTGTAGGGAAAGATTTACATTTACCAATAAATACGTGAAGCAAAAAACCACAATTATTTCTACTAATTGAAACGATTGCCTTGTTTATACTGCCATAGAGTAAATTCACTGAAGTCAATGGAGTTCTTTCAGATTTACACCACTCTTATTTAGAGCAGGAACTGGCCCACAGCACATTGTAAAATATATTTGATTAACAGTATCCCCAATGCTACCACTGCATCCATTTTTCCATTTAATGCTGTTGTTTCAGGTAAGAAAACGTGATGATGAGCTGTGTTTTTTGCCCTCCAGTTGCTAGCTTTCCAGCCAAAACCCCATATTATATGCTTGAGTTGCCCTCTTTCAAGGAAAGGCACCTTGCTGCAAGCTACCCTCCCAACATTCATCTTGACAGGCTATAACAGCTGCAGGTTTCAATATTGTTTACACCTGTTTGCCCATTTTGTTTCAGTAGCAGCGAGCTATGAGTCCACGGAAAGTGTGGTCTCACTTTTCCCCACATTATTTCCATTTAGGTACCTCTGAAGTCAAGAGCTTCACACGTGTGTGCACACAGTATCTGTTCTCAGTGCTACAGTATCCATGACTTATTAAATACAGGCCATATTCTCTCCTTGACTGCACAGGAAAACAGGACTGATTCAGAATGGCACAAGACTAACAAATGAATATTTAATGAAGTCTACAGTCATCACGTCTCAGCTGGTGACCATGCTGCTTTCAAAGACTGATCCATAGGACTCTCTTGAGAATCTGCTTCACACTGAATCAAAGGCAAAACTCATAACTTTTATCTTGCTGATGAAAGGGTTTCCAACTCATAATGAGGTTAATGTTCACTTTTAACAAGGCTACCACTTGCTGACTACTCCTCTTGGCTACTATAAGCTATATAGTGAACAGTCTAGGACTCATAAAGCATTTCTCATTCTGATACTGCTTGACTTGACCAGCTTTTCACTAACAGGCCAAACTTTATAGCTTCTGCATGACCAAGAGTTATGTGGCACTTACAAAACTGAATATAAATACTTAAGAGGACAGCTTAAGTATCCCCTTAAATACTACCTTGTGTTTTATAAGTACAGTGCTTGTTCTACAACAAAACATTTGCACCTTAATTATACTTCTGACAGCATGGATAAATATTAGTGAAGAAGAAACAGAGTCTTTCAGCTCAGGTTTGTACAGCATTTTGTGCTGGAGCAGGCATTTGCTTCTATCACTGATGGGGAAAGAGAACATTTTGTCACTGTCAGAGATTCTTGGTGTTGTTACCAGAGTATTCTTGTCCATCTGGACTCAAAAGTAAACTCCTATCTTCTTCCTGAATAACTACTTTGGATCTATCTTTGTTAGCTGTTTTCACTGAGGTCATTTATAAACTACTGTGAACAAAAGGTTCCAACATTGGATGGGACAGCATGCATACCAGAACAAAAATGACTTGGAGGGATCTGTAGACAGTGAAATTTGGTTCTACAGAACAAAAGCCCTTTGTGCACAGGAAAAAAGAAATGTGGACAGACACACAATATAAAATTGGATCCACAGCTGCTATGTGAAATGCAGCATGTGGTGGGGGGCGGAGGGCAGTATTCTTCTTGTCCCATATCACTGTCTAATTAATTACTCTTTCAGGTAATCATGCTACTGTAAGAGTGGTATTTCAGTGGATATAGGCTATCTCCAGCTCTCTATTTTAACATGCTTACAAATATGCAAGTCTAAGCAGCAATTAATTTACAACAATGTCATATACAATAGAATGTGCCAAAACAGAATACAAGTTCCTGGAGTTTATTCCACTTACAAAAGGGAGCTGAACTATAGTTCAGTTTTTAAAGTTAGTTCTATATTGATTGCATAAGTTTCAGTTTCTGAGAAAAACAAAATAATACTTTAAAAATATTTCAAAAAGCAGCTTTTTATAATTAATCTTAATACTGTGCTAACAGGTTTTTTTGGAATAACTGTACTTAGACCTGGGAGGAACAGTATTTTAGTTCATCAGAATCCAATAACCAGCCCTCTTAAAATGTAAATATAAAAGCAGTGTATACTTATATGTATACTCCACTACTAAAAACAGCATTACAGGGACAGAGTTTTAAAAAATCCTGTTCATAGAAGGAAAAACATAATGCTTAAAAAAGTAAACATATTAAGCAAAAAAAATCAACACTCTCCAGCAGGACTGTAATAAAAGGGATATCTTAAAAATGTGTTGAATTAAATACACTAGGTATTGAGCAACTGATTTAGATCTTTCCATGACTTTCGCAAGTCTTCAATAGAGCCAGTTTCAACCGTGCACTTAAAGAATATCAATTTAGAAGCAAATCACTCTGTTTCCTTTGACTCTCAAACTCTGTCATAAATATTCTGTGTAAAAAGAAACAAACAGAATGAGTTCTTCATTTCCAAATTAATCCAAATGTAGAGTGAGAATGTCAGAGACAAAAGTCTCCCTCAAGACCCCTCTTCTATTCTCTGCGCAGGGGATTCAAATAGAAAGATATTATAGATTCCTATTTCTACCACCATCTGCTCTCATAAAGAACTGTTGATGGATAAACTACAGCTTGCTTTCCACCAATACTAGCTTTTCAGTTTTCAGAACAATTTATATCTCTCATTTCCAGAAGTACCTTGAGAAAAGGTCTCAGATTAAGCCACATATACCTAAAAAATTGAGCATTTCCTTGGGAGTTTAACATGCACTTAGATTGGGGTGGAAAAAATATGGCTGCAGGCCAGATATGGCCTGCCAAGGGATTTTATCCATCCTACGGCAGGTCCCTTGCCCCACCGATCCCAGGTGCAAGGGGCAGCCTGGGCTTGGCATGCGAAACTGATCCCACCCCTGGCAGGCACACAGCAGGGCTGGAGCGATCCAGCGGCTGGACTCCACTTCCCAGCAGCCTCAGCAGCAGCGGCTCCTTCCGGCTACCACTGTCAGCGTATCCACTACTGCCAGCCCCAGCCCCGCTGCCCAGGCACCCACCACCAGGGGCCCTGGATGGAGTGGGCAGGGAGGGTCTCCACAGAGCCCAGCCTGGGACCTGCCCAGGCAGGGAGCGCTCAGCTGGATGGGTCGGATGATGCTGCAGGTGGGTGGGGAGCAGCATCTGGGAGCATGATGGGCAGGCAGGGCCAAGATCATGGGACGGGATCACCGGGCAGTGACAGCACCTCACGATCCCAGCCCCAGCTCCAGGGCCTAGACCTGCCTGCCCATACCACTCCCAGATACCACCCCCAGCCCATCTGCAGCCTCATCCCATCCGCCCAACTGAGGGTCCCCTGCCTGTGCGGTATCACTGGCCAGTAACAGTGCAGGGCCAAGCCCTGGGGCAGAGCCACTTAGGGAGTTTTGGTGAGCTGTTGCAGGCCAGGAGCTGGGGGGTGCTGACCCTGCCTGCAACAGCTCACCAAAACTCCCTAAGCAGCCTTCTGGCCCAAATAATTGTGCACCCCTGACTTAGCTTATAATAATAACTTTTATTTTGGTAGATCTTTGCTATCCAACTAGTTTTCATTGGAATATCTATGTCAAATAGATATAGATCTCAAGCAGCTGGACACTAAAATTACTAAGTGCTAATACTCATTCTATTAATAGAAAACTTGTCCTACAAAACTCTTGCTCTTTCTAGAAGGTGAGCAGAACCTTACAAAATATTTTTTCCCATTAGTTACTTTCTACAGCTTGCATTTACCAGTTTAGGGCAATGGCTTAAACCTCTTCTTCAAAGCTGTTTGACAACTGTAATATATATTTTAATCCATAGGATTAAATTCTCCAGTCAGTTTCCTAATACACACTGAGATAAGACATGTCCTTGCATAGAATATCCACTGAAGGATACTAAAGCAGCCAAAGGTTGGCATACTTGACATGATATGGGTATTCAATAAAATGGATCCTGGATGGGGGACTCAAAAGCAGACAATTCTCTTGCTGTACTCTCGGGTCCTCATCAAGAACTAATAGATCCAGTTAGCACCCATTTGGTCACAGAATAGTGTGGCAATAGGAAAGACCTTCTGTAATTACTTGGCAACTGGATGCCATGTTTTCAGAGGCAGGCTTAACTCTGACCATCTGTGCATACACCCCTTCTACCAAAGAACAAAAATGCAGAGAACTGGACTATATCTCCACAAAACTCCATTGAAAAGCACTCCCCTTGTCTCCTACAGACAGTAATGATCTGTAACATCTACTAATGAGATACAATCCTCCTCTGAAGAGCCTCTGCTAACAAGATCTGAGAAGACAGGCAAAGAAAAGGAATATTTTACATGCAGCTGCACTGAAAATAAATTAAAACCATATCACGCTGCTTCAGTTCCCTGCCACAACCCCTTGACATAGATCATAACAGAGACCAGTAATGTATCTGAACAAAGTGGCCAGGGAGCAGAAAGAGGTGTTCTGGGGAAAATCTGATTAAAAAATATAAACAGCCCCTAACTCACTGAGCAGATGAACACCCGGGGGGGGCTAGTTATACTGGTTTTAAATTAGAAATAGAGATTTTATATTAATAAAGTATGTGAGTTCAGCTATTCTCTGTGTATAAAAACAATCTCAGTAGTGCAAATTCTGTTTTTTATTCTAGATTATTTCCCCCTTTACATGTATCACTTGCTTGTTCTTATTTCATTTGTAGTATAAATTAACGTAAGTAAAACAGGAGAAAGATAAAATGTTTCAACCCTGATGTGGTATTACCAGAGTCAGTCACTGTGGTGCAAGTAGTTTCACACAAGTCTGAACTGTAATTGCAAGAGAGGAAAAGACTAACATACATTAAATTTGTCCATGAGAAAATAAATTATACAGTATTTTTGGTACGTTATACAGATCCAGCATCAGTGGGTTGGTAAGGGTCCCTTACCCCATACATCTACTCACTCCACTGAACCTCAAGCCCCTAAAGTAATGGAAGATCCCTTGGATATTTATCTGACATCTATGCAAGTGCCTCTCAATCCCTGTCGAAACCTGAGAAAGGGAATGTTAGCTTGGAAACATAAATGGCGCCTCTCAGAAATGCGGCACCTCTCAGTAACTGGATTTCAGTGTCAGAACTGGCAAGAAGCCTGGTTAACGTGCTAGGGACTTGAAACACTCAGATAATCTTCTGTCCTCCATGTGGGAAGAATATCATCTGAGCTATTCTGTCAGAAAGAATGCAGATTCAAGCAGATACTTACGGCAGTACCCAGTCAAAGTGAAACACTGTCCAGAGGAGAGAGAATTTCCTTTTTGTTCTATAATAACTCATATAGTGGCAGCCATGTAGCTGGTGACTGTCTTATTTTATACCTATTAATATGCCCACCCTAGGGAGCTTACTTATAATATACAGTATACTGATAAACATAAGTAAAGATGCCATACACGCTTTAGGGTCTAGGAGAAAAAGAGAAATAAGGGAAAGATATTTTGCATTTTTGTATTTATAACCTGACCTTTTGATGCCAGAGCTCTTAGGTTTTTAAACTAATCTGTAGGGATATCCTGTAAAAGCAACAGCAGACAAATAACTCTCACTCACTTTTCCCAATTAAAAGGTAAAAGAACATTTCTAATCTTAGCTACAGTCCCCATACTTGCTTATTTGTATTAGTGGAAGGCAGGGCAAGGTAACATGAAGACTAGCTTATTCAGAAAGGCATGAGCTTTTTATGCAACAGCCTAGTTCATCAGATGCTACGAATCTGTATCTATGAATGTCTCCTAGGAAAGTTTCTGCCTTTCTGAATGAGTTAGCCTTTGAGGTGCCACACTGCCCTGCCTTCTGCCTGACTTTAGACTAATATGGCTAACCACCTCTCCCCATTTGTATTAGCGTAACATTTAGAAGCCCTTGTAATAAACCTAGACTCCTGGTCCAGGTGCAGGACATATGTAGAACCAAAAATAGTAACTACAAACAAATTTAATGGCAAACTGAATGAAACTGTGGTTATTCTGGTGAGGACTTCAGTTCTGCCTATTAGAAGACAATATTTTAATACCATGTAGTCAGTGGAAAAACTTCCAATGATTTCAGTCAGATCTGGCACAGAGAATAGAGATACACTTGGGATGTGTCTGTTAACTTGTTGTGGCAGTTGTGTAGCGTTTAAGTTTTGGATTGCTAAAGCATTTAAAATATGGTTGTATTTACTATGCATTTTAATTTTGTGTAAGGCTAGCAAAAATGTACAAAGTGAGATAATCTACAGTTCTTTATAAATTGGGGTCTACAAGTTGAACCCCTAAAAAAACTGGACAGTCTCTAGCCACTCCCAACATAAATCTTAAGCTTTTGTGAAGCCACTGTGCCTAGCCTGGATATGGGAGAATGAAAATATAAACAGTTGCTATTCTAATAAGTTCAGCAATTTGCATCCACCTGAATACTGTTGAAACCAAAAGCTTGTCAGGAATTTAATTCTTCTCAACCCACAAAGCACCTTAACAACATGTCATTAGCTGTATTTTTTAAGACACACTCTCCACCCTAATCTGAAAGAAATGCAAGGAATTAAACTAGAAAATAGTAACACCTACCCCTTTCAAAAAGCTCTGAGCACTTCTCATCAACTATTAAACAAACTGCTTATTTTGTTATGTAAAACTGAGTACTAGGATGAACCACCCTTTGGGATTCAGGAAATTTGGTTCCAAAGAGCATTTATTATCTCTCAAATCTTTTATCTAGACAGCAATGAAGGAACTTGCAGAACAGATTTTCAAAGGCTCCATTCTAAGGCTCTGTATAGGAAGTAAACAAAAGGGTGTTTTGCACAGGGAGAAAAGGTGATCAAATATTTTGACAACAGAGTAAGGGCAAACAAACCTGACAAAAACTGAAAAAGTCCTTACCCTACTTGAGGATTACTACCTAGCTCTCATAATTTTTCTACAGAAATCCCCCAGGATGGTTCCCCTTCCAGTCACAGCTAGCTCCCTTCCAGCAGGGACCTCCTCCAGTCCATGTCTCCTCATTGCCACTCCCTCCAGAACATTTCAGCCAGCCCAGCCTCCCATCTGGAAGCCAGATAATCCTCTGAGTGTCCCTGCCTATGGCTTCCTGACACTGCTTTAAGAGAGGAAACTCACAATCATTCAGGTAAATCCAATCTGTTTCCAAAAACTGAAATGTCTTTGTCTTTCCATGTTGAAACTAGGAACAGCTCTGTGATGACATGCCAGTTGATGCTGCTGAGCAGGTACTAAAATGCAAATACAGTGACTAA
The DNA here is from genome assembly GCF_052110815.1 of Crocodylus siamensis. NCBI lineage: Eukaryota > Metazoa > Chordata > Crocodylia > Crocodylidae > Crocodylus > Crocodylus siamensis. The sequence goes on from NC_143396.1 coordinate 193,461,501, forward strand.
AATGACGTAAATAACATCAGTGCACACAAATATCTGTGTACTGGCACACTTCCAAATAGCTCACTGTGGTGGAGCGCCAGCAAGGCATTAGCCACTTAAGGGCTGTTGCCAGCTCTGTGGTATGAGCAACAGGGGAAACCTCTCCCAGGAACCATTTTAAGGGGGAAGGTGGGTGGCAGAGCATCTTTGGTGTCTGCCACTTTACGGAGGAGAGCAGGCAGCAGACAAGTGCAAGCCAGCACTGATGAGGCAGCCAACTGATGAGCTAACACTGAACTAAGTTGGGCCCTGCCTCAAGCCAGAGCATAGCACAACTCATGAGGACATCTGTGAGGCATGGGACATGATAGGGGGAGGTAGAAGTTGTGTGTTTACCACCTGTCAACAGCAGGGTGCTTGAAGGGCAGCTTCTTGCCTAATCAACATCATAATTATTTAACAGCAAGGTGTGGCAGACAATAAGGCAGGCAGCTTGCTGAAAGACAGATGGTGGGCCAGCACTGTGACTAGGACTGCGAGTTTGCCCCTGTCACACCCACAATGTCAGGATCTTTGTAGGCCTGGGGGCCAACTCTCCTTCCTGCTTCAAGAGCAATTTTCACTTCCCATAGGGAAACTTTGAAGATGCTGCTCTTCAAATATTATTGCAATGTTGCTTCCAATTTTGATTGGCCCTCTTATCAGGAATTAGTGCTCTAGAAATACTTTTGTTCACGGAAAGCGAATGAGATATCAAGCAATGTTATATGAATGCCTTATATCCATGGAAAGGGTTAGAGATTAAAATGAAGTTTTAGGGCACACAGTCCAGCTCCATTCAGTAAGGAATGTTTCCTGCAATTTGTTTCCTAATGTTCCTTTTTTTATTTTTTTTTCGTTTTAGGTTTCCAGGATCTATGCAATGGTGCTCCCACTCCTTCCCTTAAAAATTATTCTTCAGCCTAACAGATCTCGCTGGTAATATTTTTTCCATACTACAGAACCTAAATTTTCTATTTCTTAATTTCATTCCATTACTCCCACAGTGGTGTTCTCCCCTTGTACTCCCTTAAGTAAACTCACTTCTAAGTATTTAGAAGCTTATGTTGCCTCCACCAGACATCCTTCAGCCAAATATAAACACACATTTTCCTCTTTAATCTTTCTTTAAAGGTCAATCCCTCTAAGCCCTGTTTGATGTTATTAGCTTATCTACCAGTTTGGCAAATATGGAAGTTGTATCAGGGTGCTCTTGCAGACTTAAAATACATAAGCAGGGAATGAGGGTCTGTTCCCAGGGAGCTTAAAGAGCTGCACCAAGCCCTAAAAACTTGTTTTAGTGTTTGCCTGCACTATAGTATCCCCATTATTGTGAAGAGTCTGGGATAGACACTGTAACTATCTTGGATTAGAATACAGTTTTATAGACAATAACATACTTTGTATATGTTCTAGCCATAAGTCTATGGTGTTGTATCATTAACATTGCTACCTTTGTCAATATAGCGTGGGGGGAAAAAAGGGTTATAAGAAAAAATTAGCACGCAGCACTTCAGATAACTTCAGTATAATTTCCACATGCACGCTGAAGGGTAAATAGCAAACACATAGCTATAATACAATAAAAAATATATATGCTGAAATAAGGACAATTTTACTTGTCTGGAGATAATTTAATCAACTAAAAAATACAAATCAACTTTAAGTTTACCTTCTGAAAACAACTGCAAAACCTAAAGACATTACCTGGTCTCCCTTATCTAATATGTGTCGCCTTTGCTAACATCTTATAGATTTTTTTCTATGAGAGAATTAAACAAGGGCATATTAATTTAAAAAAAAAAGCCAGCAAGCACTTGCATCTTTGCAGTTTTCAACATATGTACTCCACAAATTATTTTTCCTATAAAGCCAACTATTTTAATAGAAGTCCAGTGTACTCTGCCCTAGGGAGAAAAAGTTCAGTTAGATAAAACTAAACTGTCTCCTGGATCTTGCTGGAGAAAATCCAACAACTGTTCCAAGAAACAACATACCCTGACACTATAACCATATTAGCATGACTGTGGTGAGACTTAAAATCTGGCTGCCAGCGTATCCCTGGTGACCGACTCCAGGAATGACCAAGTGGTTTAGTCTTTTAATCTATTCAGTGTTTAGATATTGAAACCAAGGGAAATGGAATTTTGACAATCATTTAAGTTGGTACCAGTTTTGAGGGGAGTATTGTACCCTCAGTACAGACAGACACACATCTACTAGGAAGTAGATGGAGCCAATTTAATTCTGAAAAGGATACCAGCAAACTGTCAGACAGAAGTTATTTCTAATTACTGCCAACATACACCCACCTGAAGAGTCTAACCTACATTATCTAGTTGTCAGGATTGTGAATGTAAACATTCATGAAAGTGTTAATGAGAGATTCTTAAAAGTTCATCGTATCTGAATGCAGTAATACCTCTCAGTAAAACTGAGATAACTATCCTCTTCCATCTCATATTTAATCAACTGCATGGAGACAAGTTTTCATACTGATGCTAAGAGAACAATCCAAATTCAAGTTTGAAAATCAGATAAAGAAGCAGTAAAACACAAAGGAATCTTATTATTCCATACAGGAGGATTGAACCAGCAGTTTGACCAAGACAAGAGACAAAACTAATCTGTCAAAAGCAAAATCAACATTAGAAGGGATATTAAAACACACGCCCACGCCCACCGCAAAAACAAAATCCAAGAGTCTAGGCTGTCATAGCAATAAATAAAAGATTTATCATGAGACAAGTAGTTTTTAGATCCACTACCTTTTTAGTGTTAACATTGTTATTCTTTTCTGAGCTGAAAAGCTAAATCCTGTACACACACGTGCACGCACAGTGATATCCTTTAGATGAGTTCAATTTATCACATGGTTCCACAGTTTCTTGCATTCTGATCACCTTATTTGCATTCTGCCCACTAACACTTTAATCCCGCAGGCCTTAAACATCCTGAATCACCAAAAAACCATGTGGTGACACTATTGCACAAGTGCACAATGACTCCAGTTACTGTGCAGTAATTTAGCACCTGTGTATGCAAGTACTAAATGACTGCGCAGTGACAACCGCACAGTCAGTGTTTCATGTAGACGTGGCCAGCGTCTCCAATATGACTCCTCACAATAGTGTAAATGCATGCATGCATCAAACATCTGCAAGAATGAAATCACAGCTAGTCCAAGTAATAGAGCTGGCAAGTGGGGTACTAGCTGCAAGTGTCAATGTAGACGGAGTGCAGGAATGGAAACCCCTAGAGTTTTTGCCTTAACAACAGCAGCAACCCCGTGCTGTAGCAGTAACAACCAGATTGGGAAATGCTGTGGCAGCAGCCAGGGGCTGGCAGGGAGCAACGTGGCCTCAACAGCAAGGATCGTTTGAGTCCCCAGGGCAGGTAAGACTGACCACCCCCTGCTCTCCAGTGTTTGGCACTGCTCCTGCCCCTTTCCCACTCTACCTGGAAGGATTTTTCCCAGAATGCAATACTCATTATGAGTAGTCAGAGACATTTCAACTCATTCAGCAACCTCCAACATCTTTTTAAAAATAAAACAACACAGCCATAGGATTGTTTTCTCCTCCTGTGCTAGAATAAAACTCCACAACCCCATTCTGCAGTATTTACATTAGACTGAGTTGCAGTTTTGTTGTGGTAGGGAAGAGGGGAGGGGGAATTGGTTCTTATAGTTAACTGTTACCTGGCCACTTATGGTCACCTTTGAAAAAATGACTGTTATAACCATTTGAATAAGGAAAGAGGGAGGTGAAAAACAGAAGTAGGAGAGTGATATGAAAAGTACCAACATCTAAAACTCTCAGAACTGTTTTCTCATAACATATAAGACCAAGAATATCTCTGGAGTTTTATGGTGTCAAAGATTTATTAGCACTCATTGGAATAATCTGTATAACTAAGATGTGGCTTTGGTACTAGAGTACAGCATTCAACCTGGCTCATGTAAATTAAGTCTTTATATCAACCATCACTGTTAACCGCAGTATTAGAACTCTCCTTTCCTGTTTATAATATAACTTGTGGGACTAGCTAACAAAACATATTATAGAATAGAAGCTACTGGGATTTTTTATATGCATTCCGACAGTGGATTCCAGTTTATTTCTCATAGCCATAAGCCTGCTAGGTAATGCTGCTGAGACACATATCTGACTGAATGACACCATGCAACCGCCAAAGGACACAGTAAAGAAACCACCCACTCTGGTGTTCTCCATAAATGAGAGATGGCTGAATTTCAGATGTGACAACTATATAAGCCAGATCATGCTGTGCTTTCTCAGGCAAGACTCCTACTGATTTCTTTAGGCGTTTTGTGTAAATAATAGGGCAAGCTGATTCATAAAGCAACTACCATCTGACTTGCTTCTGTGGGAAAAATAAAAAAAAATGCCAGTCTACCACTGATATTCCCTGGTAAAGTTAAATTATTACTGGTTTAACTGACCCATGTGGTTTTTCGGTTGTATTGTTTTAAATATTTAAAAGTTTGTTTGGGCTAAATAAATCCTATTGCTTCATTGTGAACAATTAACTCACATTTTTAGTTTCATTTTCAGAAAGGTGAAAGAGGTCTTCACTTACATGATTCCTTTTGATCTCTCCATCTTTTATAGATGTAATAACTGTCTCAGAATAGACTGTTGATCCAGTTTTGTTATCTATAACCTAATATGGCAAAACAGAAACAATATATTATTAATTAGGATGCTATTTTAGTCTTGTTGCTATTTAGTCTAATGTCCTCCTAATGTTAATCCTATTTGTATTTTCAGTGGCCCTGGGATTTTATTTTACGGCCCCAGGATTTTGACTACATCTGGAAAAAAACATTGAAGATGAATCCTACTAATAATCTTTTCAGAAGGCCAAATTAGTACTAAAGAACATAACAAAGAAAGCTTTGAACAGTGATCACACTTATGCTCTATGTAAGTTTCAAATATGTATTCCACATTCACCATGGATTATTATGCAACGAGATTTATTTCACTGCCATGATAACTAAGTAGTAATCGTTAATCAATTTTCACTTCAGCTCCTATCTGCTCATTATAAAGGCAGATCTGAAACAGCATTAGACGTAGAGAATGGATGTCCCATACCTTGTCAATTTCCTGATGAGTATGAATGGTTTTGTTACCAATTCTGGTTTCTGTGTTGGATTCATTGTGATAGCTGGGAGGTAAGTTTTCAAAGTCATCTTCTGATACTTTTTTACTCCCTTCTTCTTCAGCCTCCATCTAACAAATCCAATAAATCAGTGATCAATACATTTTGCATAAAGCAGAAAATCAGCAATGATCAGCAAAGCAGAACAGGCAAGGCTGTTTTTGCCTCAGTCTAATTCATGGCATATTATTACCATATGTACCTGACTCTAAGATTACTTCAAATTTAAGATGACACCCCAATAATTTGATTCAACACACAGGAAAATGTATAAATGTTTCATAATATTCCATGTATAGAATCTTACTATTGGAAGGTCATTTTAAATTCATCCCCTTTACTGCTGTGACAGGGAAATCCAGTGTCAGTGGGGGACAGGCTGTGGGGAATTGAAGCAACTTGCCCCCCCTGCACCTTGCCCTCTGCTGCCTGTCCCCTCCACCACTTGCCTCCTGGCACCTGCCTCCCCACCACTTACTCCCACCTTGCCTTCACTCCCCCATGATGTCTGTCCCCCTGGTGACTGCCCCTGCTGTCACTTGCCCTCCCCACTTGCCCCCCCCCGCTCTCATCACCACTGTCTACCCTAAGCCATGGCTCAAGCTCCAGCCTGAGGCACAGAGCACATGGTGGCTCCAGCCATTGCTCAGCCAGGCAGCAGCTCTAGCTCCTGCTCCAGCCCCAGGGTACTGCCACTGCTTCCTGTCCAGGTGAAAGCCAGAGCCAGCATGTGCTCCATGCCCAGGCTGGAATCAGAACAACAACTTTCATAGATTTTTTCATAGATTTCATAGACATTAGGGCTGGAAGGGACTTCGGGAGATCATCGAGTCCAGTCCCCTGCCCAAAGGGCAGGAAGTCAGCTGGGGTCATAGGATCCCAGCAAGATAAGCATCCAATTTACTCTTGAAGGTGTTCAATGTAGGTGCTTGAACCACCTCCGCTGGCAGACTGTTCCAGACCTTGGGGGCTCGGACAGTAAAGAAATTCCTCCTTATGTCCAGCCTGAAACGGTCTTGCAGGAATTTGTGACCGTTCGACCTCGTCATCCCTTGGGGCGCTCTGGTGAACAAATGTTCCCCCAGATCCTGGTGGTCACCCTTGATAAATTTATAGGTGGCCATCAGATCACCCCTGAGCCTACGCTTTTCCAGGCTAAAGAGTCCCTTGGCTCTCAGCCTGTCATCGTAAGATCTGTTTTCCTGACCTCTGATCATGCACGTGGCTCTCCTCTGGACTCCCTCAAGCTTCTCCACATCCTTTTTGAATTGTGGAGCCCAAAACTGGACGCAGTACTCCAGCTGCGGCCTCACCAAGGCCGAGTACAAGGGGAGAATGACGTCCCAGGATTTGCTCGAGAAGCATCTATGGATGCAAGCCAGTGTTTTGGTCGCTTTACTAGCCGCAGCATTGTATTGCAGGCTCATGTTCATCTTGTGGTCAATGATGACCCCCAAGTCTCTTTCTTCTGTAGTGCTAACCAACGTAGCACTGCCAAGCTTATAAGGGTGCTGCAGGTTTTTCCTCCCAAGGTGGAGAACCTTGCATTTTTCCGTGTTAAACACCATGAGGTTCTCGTCTGCCCATTTGCTAAGCTTGTCCAGGTCAGCCTGGATCACCGGCCTGTCCTCTGGCGTGGATGCTTTGCCCCAAAGTTTGGTGTCATCGGCGAACTTGGCCAGTCCACTCCTGACTCCAATGTCCACATCGTTAATGAAGATGTTGAACAGTATGGGTCCCAGGACAGAGCCTTGAGGGACCCCACTGGTCACAGGGCACCACGATGAGTGACTGCCATCAATCACAACCCTCTGGGTCCGACCACGGAGCCAATTTCCCAGCCAGCGGATCGTGGTGGAACCAAGGCCACAACTGGCCAGTTTGGCCAAGAGGTGATCATGGGATACCAGATCAAAAACTTTTTTGAAGTCAAGATATATGACATCAACCTCTTCTCCCTTGTCCAGGTGATAGGTCACCTGGTCATAGAAGGAAATGAGATTGGTCAAACAAGACCTACCCGCAACAAACCCGTGCTGGCTATCCCTTAGAATGTTAGCCTGGGCCAGTCCCTCAAGGATGGCCTCCTTAATAAACTTTTCTAGGATCTTCCCCAGGATAGAAGTCAGGCTAATGGGCCTGTAGTTAGCCAGATCCACTCTCCTCCCTTTCTTGAAGATCGGCACCACATTGGCCTTCTTCCAGTCTTCGGGCACTACACCAGAGCGCCAGGAGTTTTCAAAGATCCGTGCCAGGGGCTGGGCTATGACGCTCGCCAGCTCCTTGAGTACACTGGGGTGCAGATTGTCAGGGCCAGCTGACTTGAAGGTATCCAGCTTCTCAAGGTGTTCCTTCATGAGGTCAGCATTTATGGAGGGTAGGGGATCCCCATCACCCGGATCTCCCTGTCCCATAGCAGGCATGGGCGTCCCACGGGACTGATGAAAGACTGATGCAAAGTACCTATTTAATAGGTTGGCTTTTTCCTGGGCCTCAGTTGTCAGTTGCCCCATCTGGCTTAGCAGGGATCCAGCGTTGCCCTTGCTTTTCCTCCGGCTCCCCACATATCTGAAAAAGGACTTTTTGTTGTCCTTGATGCCTGAAGCTAGTTGGAGTTCAGTTGCAGCCTTGGCTTTCCTGGTTTGCTCCCTGCAGGACCAGACCAGCGCGGAGTAATCCTCCTTGGAGGTGAATCCCGTTCTCCATCCTTTGTAGGCTTTCCTTTTTAGCCACAGGAGGTCCGCTAGGTCCCTGGAGAGCCAGGGGGGCTGCTGTGCCTTCTTGCTGCCTTTCCTCCGTGTTGGGATAGATTTAGCTTGTGCATTGAGGATCGCTTCCTTGAGAAGCAACCACTCTTCTTGAACTCCCATCTCCCTGGGGTCATGGTCCCTGAGGGCCTGACTGACTAGCCTCTTGAGCTTGTCAAAGTCGGCTTTTCTGAAGTCAAGGACTTCTGTGATGCTGACTGACTTGCCAGCTTTACGGCGGATGGTGAAGGTGATCAGCTCGTGGTCTCTGTCACCCAGCTTCCCATCGATCATTAGGTCACCGATTAGGTCGTCCCCCGTAGCCAGTACCAGGTCGAGCAGCACTTTGCCTCTTGTTGGCCCATAGACTTCTTGAGTCAGGTAGAGGTCATCCACACACGAGAGAAAGCTTTGTGACCGCTCGGATTTTGCTGAGTGATCTTCCCAGGAGATGTCTGGGTAATTGAAGTCACCCATGACAACCAAGGTCCTGGAGCAAGCGGCCTTAGTCAGTTCCCGGGCGAACTCCTGGTCAAGCTCGGGACTTTGAGTGGGAGGTCTGTAGAAGACTCCCACCGTTGTGTCCCCTGCGCCGTATTCCCCACGAATTTTTACCCAGAGGGTCTCTAGCTGTCCATGCCAGTCACCAACATCAGCTTGCAGGGACATGTAGCTTTCCTTGACATAGACAGCTACACCCCCGCCCCTTTTGTCAACACGATCCCTCCTGTACAGGGTATAGCCCTCTATACCCATGGTCCAGTCATGGGTGGAGTCCCACCAGGTCTCCGTTATCCCAATGACATCGTATTTCTTTGCACTGAGCAGGAGGACGAGCTCGTCCTGCTTGTTGCCCAGGCTCCTGGCATTAGTGTACAGGCAGGCAAGTGTGCCGTTGGGGGCTCTTGCCTTGCCCACAGATTGTGCCAGGGCTGGGGCAGAGGTGGGCTCCCTTAAGTGCCTTAGGGTAAGTGACAGAGTGGGGAAGCAGGTAGCAGCAGAGGAAGGGCAGAAATGGCCAAGGGCAGAGGCAGCAGGGGAGGACACATTGATGGTGTGGGGCAGGCAGTACAATTACAGTACAGTAGTTGTCCATAGGAATATCAAAGCTCAGAAATGGTACTGTTTAAAATACTGTTTTCCCAAGTGGATTGCTAATGAAAGGCTTCTCAGCATAACTGAATTTACAAGATGGAGTAAAAAGGAAAATTCTTAAGAGGCAGAATAGAAGCAAGACCCACATAAACTGATCAGAGAGCAATGCAAGCGGAAGATCTAATGAAGAAAGCCCTAGGAGAAGGCAACCAAGAACAGAGCAGAGGAGCAGCTGATCCTAAGTCCCCAGTCTGAAGAGTGAGGGGGGGGGGGGGCGTTCCCTGGCTGCTGTGTCTGCAGGCAGAATTTAAAGCCCATGAGAATGGGAACTGCAGTGGCATGAGCCTTCCCCACTGCAATTGCTGGCTCCGTGGACTCTGAAAGTTTGCTGCCTGTGTAGCCCAGCCGGGGGGTATAGAAGCACCTCTGTCAGGGCAAGGAGAGCTGCTCCTGATGCAGTTGCTGGCTTTAAATGCAGCATGTGCCATCCAGCTGGGTGTCACACAATGTGATTTTAAAAGCAGGGGAAGGAGGGGGCTCTCTCTTAACAACCTGCTCCCATTTCAGGCAAGGCAGAAGACAAGCTATCAAGTAATGAGCTCCCTTAAGGGCAAGGGCGGAGCCCCCTAGTGCCCCCTAGCTGGACAGCTGGCCTGTGTAGCCCTCCAGCCAGGGGTCTGTAATTCATGTATGCTCCTGCTCCTGGGTCTTCTACCAGTAAGAATTTCTGTGAAATTATGACTGGTAGAAATAAATGCCTGTCTGTGGCCTCAGTGGGAGGGAGGTATCTAATATTTGACTTCTTTGCAGCTACTACCAGACAAGAAGTAACACCTTTTCCCCCCTAAATGTTAATTACTTGGCCATTCTGAACTCAAATTTTAAAAGGCTGGATCTTGCTCAGTGTCAGTGAACTGCCAAATCGGAGTTAGTTCCAACACATCATAAACCAAAGTTTTTTTCCCCTTAATGTTCTTAAGAAATCTGGTACTTACAATTTGTTTTACACCACAACATGGTCTCACACCGTAAGCAACCTCCTCCTCCCCTAAATCTGCTCCCTGCTTATGATTAACCACTACAAATAAGATCTAATGGAAATACTGACACATTCTTGAGAGTCATCTCTGCCTGAAACTTAAAATACTCTTTCTACCAGAGTGTCCTCCATAAAAAAAAAAAATTATCTGGATTTTAATAGTGCCTGAGGTCTACAGCAAAGGTATAATGTAAGGTCAGAACATGTCTCCTTTCTGTCTTAGGGCTTGTTCTATTCTACTGCAGAATATAAAGACTATTAGTACAACAAAAATAGAAGTACTAGGCACACAGATCTCTGTATCTCCTTCTACAGTTTCCCAGCCTGAAGGAAAGGTGGAGAGACACTGCTTTCACAAGGTGCTGACAGATATGATGGTTTGTCAAGCAATCAGCCACTAAAAGCGCTCTGTAGCTGTGCACTGACAGACGTACACAGCTGCAGAGTGCTTTAAAAATGCCAGATTATGCAACAATCTGAACCCCCAATATGAGGGTTTAAATGAAGGCACTGGAAAGCAAAGCACTTTCATTAATGCCCATCAGCCCTGTTCCAGGCACTTGCTTCACAATGGGAGGGAAGAAGGGCGAGGAGTGAGTTTGTTCTGGGGGTTGCCCAGCCAGTGCTTCAAGGTGGGGGGATCTAATCCACACACACATGCACAGGCACATGCACGCGCACCCGCCCCACTCCAGGACAACAGCAGACTGGGGAAACTTCAAAGCAGACCTCCCTCCCCTGCCTCCCCATCCTGAGAGAGGAATTTGGAGAGGGGGATGGGGCTAGAGGACAGACTGCAGACAAGCAGCCTCTCTCCCTCAATCAGCTCCAAAGAGCAGCTTGATCATCCACCCTCCCATTCCAACAGTGAACATCTGTTGGGTCAGGAGGGTAGGTCTAACTTATGAGTGCCATGAATTAGACCAGGAAGTTGTCCATCTGTCAGTGCCCACAGTGTCACCCTCTTCTTGCATCTTACATGGAGAACCCAATTCAAGGGTGAAAGCCAAGTGAGAAAGAGGGGAAGAAATGCCTGGTTTATGCTTATAGGGTATTTACTCCAAACTTCTGAGTTTCTGAGAGTTTTCCAGGGTACATTCTCATAGAGGAAACCCAGTCCCACAACCATACAGATAGGGAGCCAAGGCAGAGCCAGAGGGAGATAATGCAGGGGCATAGCATCTGATGACCATGGACCTCTGACAGAAAAGCACTGGGGAATCTTCCAGATCTGGGGGAAAGCCTCATGCCTCTGGGGGAAATCTGAAAGCAACCCTGAGGACAATCCCACAGTTTAGCTCTCAGAGAGGGGAAAAACAGCATCTGAATCTAAAAGAAATGCAAAACTCTAGAACTCTTGGTTCAGAGATATATCTTTTATTAGACCAAAAAGAAATCACTATATATATATATATATTTTTTTTTTTTTTGCAATTTCTTTGTTGGTCTAATAAAAGGTATCATCTCTGAACCAAGAGCTCTAGAGTTATGCATTTTTTTTGTCTCAGACCAACACAGCTACCAAATGCATCCCTGAAACATCTGAACCTAAGTTACTTGCACTTTTAATACCTTCTGCATGAGTCAAAAATGCAGCTGCAGTTATATTTCCTCTACCACTCAGTTCAGCTGCATCAAGCTGAACAATTTTAAATGTTAAGGAATAATTTCCACATATGAGGTAGGTGTGTAAACAGAATTACAATGCTTTCCATCTCTGTGCTTTATCCACAGAGCTCCTAAAGTCTGTCATCACTCTGACCACACAGTTACAAGATTGTCAGCATTTTTAGTTATAAACATTTCTAGAGATTTAAATCAAGGCAGTAAAATGTACTCTAAGTTGACTGAAAGGTCTTGGTTCAGGAGATAGCACAGCCATTGTTTATGGTATTTTAAATTAATAAGTTCTGGCCTCTGATAGTTGTTGCAGTCCTTATCAATTTAATAGGAGTTTGGTGCGTGTCACCAAGAGCAGAATTTGCCCTAAGAAAGGCAGGAGAGGGGAAGGAGAGAGGAAAGACAGTTATCTAGACATTTGTTTTAATTTTAGAAAACATTTGAAAATTGAACTTTGTCTTAGAATTTAAGCTTAAATTCTAAGAGGGACTCAATGCCTTCAATTGCATGGACTTCATAGTATGAAACTAACTTTTGATGTCACTTGAAAAAAATAGGAGAGTGTTGTTCAACATTTAGCTACAATAAGGGGTAGAAGCACAGTGAAGTGAAATGACTCATAACTGGTTCCTCTACAGTCAGTTCTTTTGCTACAAGCTTGCACCAAATTCCTGCCTCCTTCTACAAAGGGAAGAACTTATGGAGGGCTCTTTGATGAGCATCTGTGGCCGCTCCTGGGCTGGTGCAATACAGTCATCAAGAACCAGGGCTGGCAGGGACCTCCAGAGGTCATCTAGTCCAACCCCGTTCCTGAGGCAGCATTATCCCTATCCAAACCACCCCATACAAACCATAATCTAAACTCTACCTGGAAGGCATAATATAGCCAGGAGAGTGAAGCTACATAACAAAATCACTGTAAGGTGGAAAATACAAATAAAACTGCTGTCAACTTAAGTAGACAAGGTTCTCTGGGTAAATATGATATCTTTTATTAAACTAAACAGTTGGAAAAACTGTTCTTTGCAAGCTTTCAGGTACAAGCACCCTTCTTCAGGGAGAGGGAAGAAGGGTCTTTGTACCCAAAAACTTGCAAAGAACAATTTTTCCAGCTATTTAGTTGATCTAATACAGTAGTCTCCAACCTTTGGCATTTAAAAGCAACCCAAGATCTACTGTGAGCCACCACCCCCTGCCCAGCAGATAAGTCTGTGGGGAAGGGAGGGTGGGGCAGATCTAGGCAGAGGGAGAAAAAAATATTTGGGGGTGCAACTCCCCAGCAGGTTAGTCCCACTCAACTTACCCCTGCTCCTGCCTCTGTGGTACTCTCCCTCACAAGGGCCTCGATCTAGACCCTGTCCCTTCCCTCCCCCACAGACTGACCTTCTGGGCTGGGGCCATGGGCAACTGGTGCCTCCCGACTCTGGGGGGGCACCAGCAGCTGACTGCCAACTGACCCTGGAAGCACCGCCGGCAAAACCAGAAGTGCTGCTGGCACTTCTCGGGGTGGGGCACTGGCTGGCACGCTCCAATCTCAGGGAGGGCACTTGCCCCTCTTACGTGTCACCTATGCCGGGGGTGCATGCATGCACGTGGGCACTTAGCCCCCCAACCCAGTCTTGGATCGACTCCAAGAGGCTCCGCAATCTACTGGTGGATTGAGATCCACTGGTTGGTGACCACTGGTCTAATAAAAGACATCACATTTACCCAAAGAACCGTGTCTGCCCATGTCCTTAGACCAACACGGCTACAACCAGCACCCCTGTCAACTGAAGTGAATCTTGCATCCCCCAAGAACACAGTAGAGGCGCAGCATCCTCCTCTGCGTCTCAATCGCCACTAACACTCCTGTACTGAAAAAGCTAAGAACGGAGGGAAGTAACTCAGCCTGGCAATGGTTCAGGACACAGCAGAAAGGCAAGGATGGCGATACTACCTTGAAGGGAGGCCTAAGGAATGGCCGGAAAGCTTCTCTAATGGCAAGCCCGAAACTAGCGGGTCCAATATGACAAGAAGTCCTTGCCTCTGGTTCCTAGGCATGCCAGGAGCCAGCCTGAAGGGGCAAGGAGAGGGGGCTGTGCCCAGCCCAGGCTGGAGTGCCCGGCTCAAGGAAGACTGGGCAGGACTGGGGGGGGGGGGGGGGGGTAAGCTGCATCCCAGGGCTCCCGGGAGCAGCTCTGCAGGCGGCCCCAGGAGGGTGGCAGCGGGGCCCCAGCTGGGCACTGCCCCGCCCGCCCGCCCGCGCGGCTCCCGCACCTCCTGCACGGCGTGGCGCAGCTTGTGCTGCGTGTCCTCCATGAGCTCCTCCACCTCGCGGAACATCTCGCTCAGGCTGGCCTCCTCGCGGGGGAAGCTCGGCTTCTCGGCCCCCGCGGGCGCCGCCCAGGCGGCGCCCAGCAGCAGGGGCAGCAGCAGCAGCAGCCGCCGCCGCGAGCCCCGCATCCTGCCTCGGCCGGGCCCGCTCCGCTCAGCTCCGCACCGCGCCTCGGCCCCGGCCCCGGCCCCGGCCCCGGCCGCCTGGTGCCCGGGATGCGCCGGCTCCGCTCGGCTGCGCCGGGAGCGCCAGGCTGGAGGGGCAGGGCCAGGGCCAGGGCCGGCCTCCTCCGCGCCGCGGGGAGCGAGCGGGCGGGCGGGCCGCCGTCCTGCCGGGGGCAGCCTTAGGCAACGAGAGAAAGTGAGGCTTGGAAGGGACGGCCCCATGTAGTGCAACCCCTCAGGGCAGGGCCAGCCCCAACTAGAGCATCCCAGCCAAAGCTTTGTCTTAAAAACCTCCGAGGATGGAGCTTCCACCACCTCCCTGGGTGGCCTGTTCCGGGGTTTTACTGTTCTCCTCCTGGGAGAGTTTTTCCTGCTGCCTTTGCTGCCACTTGAGACTGCTGCTCCTTGATCTGCCCTCCCTGAGAACAGTCTGGCTCCATCCTTGTTTGAACCCTCACCAGGTTGGCAGAGACCATCCTGCTCTGGTGTGTGGACATGCTTTCAGGAGCCAGCTGTACAGCCAAAGGCAAGAGATCCAAAATCATGACCGTTCTCGAAAGTTGAAGGCTGCTGTTAAATCCCCCCTTCCGTCTTCTCTTCTCTGGACTAAATCATCCCCATGCAAAGCACCCGGGCACAAACTCACCCTCTTCCTGAAACTACCCTCCATCCTGACACAAGGCAAGGCACAACACCCTGACGTGCCCCAGGGAAAGCGGGGGCAGCCGAGACCCTGGGGGAACTTCAGGAGAGGCAGGAGCTGCCCAGGCTGTGCAAGCCAGGAGCTGCGGTGTGGTGGGGCCAGGGCAGGGCACTGGCTGTAGGCTCCAGACAGGGTGTCTTTAGCTCACGCCGGCTACACCGCAGTCCACATGGAATGGTTTTGTCTCAGGGTCTGCAGTTTCCATCTTGTCGGTAAAGGCACATCCAGGATTTCCCAGAGTGGAGTGCAGGAGCAGCAACTGGCAGCTGTATCCCAGTGTAGGGAGCCTCTGGGGACTTAGTTCCTCAAGGAGGTGAAAATCCTCCCTCCTTTCCCCTTTCTGATCAGAGGCCCCTTCCCTTTCTCTTCCCCCAGTCCCCTATCAGTCCCCTGCCTGTTGCTGCTGCTGCTGGAGGAAAGGAAGCTCCAGAGCCGGCAGGGCTGAGTGGGGGCTGGGCTCAGCTGAGGGGACAGGGACAACAGCTTGGGGACAGAGCAGTTCCCCACCCCCAACCCTTGCCCAGAGCAGTCCATTTTGTGTATTCCTGCTGCCCTTGTCCTCATCCCCAGCGGAGCCCAGCTCTGGCACAGGGGGCAGGAAGAGCTCTGGTGCTTCTCCACCCCCAGGACAGCAGGAAAAGGGACACAGAGGGGCCGTGCTTTTAAGCAGGAAGAGGAAGGGAGGGGGGATTTTCACTTGCTTTAGGGACTTTAGAAACTCCCCAGAGGCCTCCAAGGTGTAGTGCGGCTGTACCCCCTCCGGATTTATCCTTATAAATGCAAGAGGCTGACACTCCCCCTTGCAGCACGTTGTTGCTCACTGGCGGGAAGGTGCTTGTATGAGACAGACAAATAGAGCCCTTGCCCCGAACTGAAGGTTGCCTAAGGCTCACATTCTGCAAAGGCTCTTGCTTCAAGTTACACACTTCAGAAGGGGTTACTTCTGAAGGAACACGCCTGAGTTTCAAGCACACCAAATGGGAAAGAGAACTTTAGGATAAGAACACGTGGGAAGACATTGTCATGCTCCTTATCTTCCTGTCTGGTGGAAAGAACGTCTGAGTATCTGGTGGCAATAGAGAGGGAAAGATGGGAAGGATTCTTCGAAGTATAGGAGAACGGGGCAGGAGTGAGCTCTCCTTCTGCCTTCAGTAGCACTTTCTCTGATGTGGCCCTTGCATTCACCTTTATTTTAACCTTTGCCAATACTTCCATGTTTAAAAGCAAGGGTGAGACTGAGCCACCTTGGGCAGTATTAGAACCAAGGGCTGCACCACAAGCACTGTTGGTGTAAGGAGTTACGTGCTAGCACATAAGGGGATAGGACCATCCTGAATCCTCAGGGCCCTGATGCATGTATTTGTATTACTGAAAAAAATGCAGACAAATAGAAAGCATAACCAGAAAGATGAATTCTACAGTCCAGCAACAGTCCCGTAATCCAGGCAAAATTTGTTCCTTCCTCACTTAAAGATTGACCTATTGCTAGTATCAAATAGCTTAGGAGTAAACCGTGCATGGCATTTGACATGCTGGGGAAAATAATGGACTCTGCAGGCCTCCAAAAGGGAACCAACATCTGATCCAAGGAAAAGAAAGGAAGTAAAAAAGGAAAACAGAAAAGATACCCAAAGAAAGTGTTCTGCATAAGTTTAATATTCAAAATTGGGAAGAATGAGGAACTCCAGGAAATTTTGGGAGGAAATCTGCAATTTGCAAGCCTGTTTTAATGCCATGGGAATGTGGCAGCTGTCTTCTATCCATTATGCATTTTTTTCTTTCCAGTTGAACTACTAGGTCAGGTATGTCAGGTGTCCCAGCAAGTTCTGCCAATTGGTAAAAATGGACTGATCTTTTGAAAGCAAAGATTCCCTGTGCCTGGTTGCCAACAAGGTCAGAAGGTTGCCTCTTACCCTAGTTCAGTTCTTTGAACATTCCTACCCAGTAACATCAACAGGTAGTGCTGCCACTTGCTACTCTCATTTCTTCTCTCTTCTGACTAGCAGCTCATTTTAGCTCCCCAACCCAAGAATTCCACAGGGAGATTTCACAGGAGCTATTTGGCTGCTTCCATGAGGATCCTGTTGTTTCTAAAGGAAGCCACAGCCATCATTGCCACCCACACAGCAGAAATTCCTGCTTCCTTGTTAAATCTCTGCTGCTTGCACTAGGTCCTCCTTGTAGTCTCTGTGACCCTACAGAACTGATCCGAAGCTAATGTTGCTCAATGGGGCCAGGAATAGATTCTTCAACAAAACCTTGAAGAGGTAAGTCCTAAGTTTGAAGTTATTTCTGAAAAATCAATAAAAGTATGGTTAAGGGTGATATTCAGATCTTAACACTGTGCCTTTAGCAATTATCAATTTAATTTATAATATGAATTCCAACTATATGTATTCAGTGCAATAGAAATCTTCATGCTGGAACAATCATAAATCTTAGTGTCTTGTGGCAATAATTTGGTTTAAAAAATGAGATTCTTGGACTCTCCAGGAATTATCTGGAATGAGTTAATTTATTACATATATGCCATAACATCTAGAAAACAGCATGCCTTTTATGAAAGCAAGAGTCCTGCATTTAAAGGGAGATGAAGCGAATGACTAATTGTCCTTTCCAACTTTCATTTTCCTAGTTCCTTAGGATTCCCAGTTAATGCTTTGTGTATATTTATACACATGTAGATTGAAAACAAACTTGATAGCAGTGCTGTTGTAGAAGTACAGATGTCAAGAAATTAATGTTAAACATCTGTCTAGTATTTGAAAGCTTAATATTCATAGCTTAGGAGGCTGTAGCAGGGCACTAGGGTGCCTGCTACTGATAGTGATAATATGGGCTCAGCTGCCAGTCACCAGGGCAGCACAGGTGCAGGTTGCCTGGGCAACCAGTCTGGTCAGCTGACCAGAAGGGGGCAGGGCCTGGCCTGGCCTATATAATAACAGCAAGGCTGAGGCTAGAGGTCAGTTCCCCTCTGGCTGTCTGAGGAACAGAAGTGCTGCTGGAGTAAGCAGGGTGGGTGTAGTAAGGAAGCTGGATGGCTTGAGTGGTGTTGGCATGGTCATACGGGGTGAAGAGGACCCTGACAGGAATATGGATGGAGGATAGCCAGGTCGGCTTAAGATTTGTGTTATGGCCAAGGGGCTTTGTGTTTTTGGGTTTGGAGTATGAGGTTTTGTTTTGTGGTTGTTGTTACACTGGAGGACTGGGCAAGGCTGTAGGGGTGGAGGAGGCCTCATAGCTCCCCAGCAGTAGGTGGGGGTCCTAGCACTGTAGAGAGTACTGCATTTTTGGGGTGTCCTGGCCCCAGTGTGGGCGTTATCAGGATAAGCCCAGTGGGTGTGGGACCCAAGAAGGTGTCTGGGGGGCCAGCTAAAGCTGAGGCTGCCTGAGCCCCAATTTGGAGAAGCCCAGTGGGCGTAAGACCCAGGAAAGGGGTCTGGGGCCAAGTAAGGCTGAGGCTGCCTGAGCCCCATTGTGGCAAGCTCCCAGTGCAGGTGGGGAGCGCGAGAAGCGTGGGCAAGGCCCTGGCCTGGGGGGGCACCTGTGAGGGCGCAGGCAGGCAATTGGACAGAGCCCCGGTACAGCAAGGCAGGCACTGTGCCAAGGAAGGCAGCCTCCCTTTAATATTTACCAGCAAGATGTAGTGGGTGAGAGAGGGTGTATTTGAGACCCAATTTGGCACGGTAGGTAGGGGCGCTAGGGGAGGTCATGGCACCCCTAAGGTTATCCTGCCACAGAGGCTTACTGAGGAATTATTAAGAAAGAGGCAAATGTAGGTCTTTGTTTTAATCTTTATATAAATATACATAATGATTAAAAGGACTCTGCATAACATTTTCAAAGGCATTTAAAAGACTTATGGCTCAGGGCTCCAAAGGTATTTGGGCATCTAAATAACTTCAGTGGCTGAAGAAACCCAAGAATACACACTTCACCAAAAGAGGCAGCGTGTTAGTTTGACCCAGCTCCATAGAGTCTGTATGGATGGGGAACTTCAGTGGGCCTTTAAATCAATCAGCTATTAGATAAAAGCACCAAAAAACCCCTGCTGAAATACCTGATCCATACAGACGTTGGGTGAGCTGGGTCAAATTAACGCAGTGCCTCTTCTGGGCTTGGCACCGGGGCACGCTGACTTTAAAGTAAAGTGCCATTTGGGGGAGGGGGGAGTGTTGCACCTGTTAGAAATATTATTGAAAATGCATTATCAATAGTGGTGTTAGAGCAGCACAGCTGCCCGCTCTCCCTGGTGGGAGGGGGAGGTTGGAGGAGAAGCTACTAAGGGCTCTTTGTATTAAGGTATCACTCTGTCTTTGTTTTGCAAATTTACTATCTCATTGTTACAGTAAAGCATATACTCCTTAGCGTTCTCATGCAGATAAGAGTAAATTGCAATTTTTAATGGTCCTGGCCTTGGGGCAGAGAAGGTTTGAACTTTTTATAACCTAAAGTACTTTCTGAGCAGGCGCAATTAGCTAATGCATATAAGCCTATCCGCCCTGCATACTTAAGTAGTTAATTATAATGCACATGCGACAGGTGACGTGATGTCATTTCATATATGTTTGTATGAACCGGAAATGTGTTGTAAGAGTTCCTGCTTCTGCACACGTGCTCAGGAGAGAGGGGATAAAGCCTGCTGAGAAGTGTTCCCCACGGGCAGAGGGTGGTCTTTTGTCTTCGCTCTGACCCTACTTGCAAATATATACCTTTTGTGTTACTAATGGAGTGTGTCTGAGACTGAGAGTTCTTTGCCTCCCGAGAAACGAACCGCAGCCATTTCTGCAACACACCTTTGGGTGCCTACCACTTCAAGGGCTTGTGCAGGCTACAGGGGAGCCTGCATGGAGGGAGCAGCAGAGAGACACCCCTCCTTTGGAAGGATTTTAAGGGGCTCAGAGGAGATCGATGGAGAATAGGGTTGCTCAGTATCTGATCAATAGGCTTGCCTGATGCTGCAGAGGGAGTGAACTGCACTCCCTCTGGTGGGCCCCGGGGGGGAACCCATGCTGAGTAGGAAGGTGTGCAGCTTCCAGACTGATCCTTGGGATCTTGACCGGTGAATGGAAGCAGGCCAGGGCCAACAGGCTGAAGGGCATGGAAGCCCACCGTGAGGGGCAGACTGACAAGAACTATTGGCACCCTGACTGGCCTAGAGGCGGGGCCAGAGCCTAAAAAAGGCTGAAGGTCCCCTCGATGCAGGGGGGATATCATTACTGAGAAAGGACAGGAGGTAAGGCAACAAGGCAGCTGGTATAAAGGAGGTTGAAGCCCAGCTTCCTGCTGGGAGGTAGCCTATAAAGGGCCTGAGAGAGGCGGGGCCAGTGGCTGAGGGTGAAGTGATGGGGAAGGCTGCCCAGGAGCCCAGTGAGGGAGGTATAAGACCACAGCAACTAGGCCTGCATTGGTCCTGAGGAGCAACCTAAAACTATACCCTGCTGGGGTAGGATGGTGTGGTGGGGCAGTCCCCAGGAGATGCCACACCAATGCCTCCCTAGTGAACAGAGAGTATGGGGTGCTAGAAAGCCTCAGCCCCCACTGCCTTGTGGCTGACCGTGTGCAGGAGAAGGCCTTGGGGAGAACACCCTGAGAGAGGCACCAGGCTTGGGTGACAACACAGGGGCGAGGAGGGCCCAAGGCCCAAAGCCTGAGAGTGAGGCTTGGGCAACAACATGGGGGCCAGGAGGGCCCAAGACCCAGTGCCTAAATGAGTGAGGCCTAATGGGAGCCCTGAGTGGGAACGAGGTCTAGGTATGTCAACAGACATCGGAGGCCCAAGGGGTGTAAGGCCCAGAAGCCCCAGTGAGGGGGCAGAGTAGTGACCCCAATGAGGGGGCAGAGTATGAGGGGCTACAAGCCTAATGCAAGGCAAGGAGCCCAGAGCGCATTGAAGTAGAGGCCCCAGTGAGGGGACATTTGGCCAAGGTATATCCAAGGATGCCTGAGGCCAGGTTTGGGCTGGAGTGTAGCCCAGCAATGGAGCTGGGGGAGTTGGCAGTAATTGTGGGTACCACCTGCAAGGCATGAGACATGGTAAAAGAGATGTCGGAGTTGTGTGTTATGCCCTTGGCATCAGGGCATTAAATGGGCAGCCTCCCGTATCTTTCCAGCTGGCTTTAATACATCAAGGTGTGGCAGGAGAATTGGGGTGGACTGCCTGAGATGGGTGAGCAGGCTGACATTTTGACTGGCCCCAAGATGGTCCCTGTCACAGGGGGTTTATGTCTATGCATTTTGGTGTACAATTGTTTTTTTTTTTTTTTTTTTAAATAAGGATTTAAGAGACTGATCTGTAAAGGTATTTAGGCATTTAATTCCCACTGAAATCAAATGGATTTTAAGCAACTTTCTGTGTCCCTAAAAGCCTAAATCTTATTTTCAAAAAGGATTTCAGGGGGAGTTAAGTGCCTGATTACCTTGGGGTCACATTTCTCTTGAAGGAAGGGTAGCGGTACACCTTATAGACTTATTGAATGAGAGATGCATAAGCATTTGTGAACAAGAGCTGGTTTCATCACATGCTCTCTCCTTTGCTTATCCTGGGGGAAAAGCCTATTGTTCCCCTGAGCTTACAGCAGGGGTGGGCAAAATATAGCCCATAGGCCAGATGCAACCCAGCAACTGGATGGATCCAGCCTGTGGCTGCCCCCATGGTGCTTCACATGGGGCTGAGCCCTACCTGCTCCCAGTTGGGCAGCCCGCACCATGCTCCTGCTGGCACGCACTGGCCCGGGCCCTGACCAGTGCACAGCTTCTGGCAGGGCTGTTCCTAAAGTGGCTGCAGATGGCTAAATGCTCCTCTGCTCCCATAATTTCCAGCGGGAGCCTCTGGGGTAAAGCTTCCCACCTGCCCACCACCCAGAGCTGTGCATCAGGGGCAGGAGTGGGAGGAGGAGTGGCCACTGGAGGTGAAGGGAACACAGCAGCACCCAGCTGGCTGCAGCCACCCTAGGAGCCCCACTGGAAGCTGGACGTTGCTGGCTGGCAGGGCTGTTCTGTTCCCCTTGCCTCCAGCTGTGGCTACTGTTCCTGCTGTGCTGCTCCAGGTGAGGGGGAAGCTTCAGCTAGGGGGTTTCTGCCCAGCACATGGTGCTCTGGCTCCAGCTGTCGGTTGCCTTCTGCCTGCTCTGCCTGCCTGGCATGATAAGCAGCTATCTGCAGGCAGGTGGAGTAGGTGGAAGGTGGCAGAGAGCTGGAGCCGGAGCTCCATGTGCTGGGCGGGAACCACCTGGCTGGAGCTTGCCCCTCACCTGGAGCAATGTGACAGGAGCAGCAGCCATACCTGGAGGCAAAGAGAGCAAAACAGCCCTGCTGGCCTAGGGCCCTGCGTAGTGCGCAGCTTCTGGCTGGGCTGTTCCCAACACAGCTGCACACAGCCAGGAACTGTCCCATCAAAAGCTGTGCACTGGCAGGGGGCCTGGTCCTGGGCTGGGGCCAGTGGGTATGGGCAGAAGCATACCACAGGCTGCCCCAGGTGGGGCTCAGGCCCATGGGGCCACCAACTGGGAGAGCTCTGTGGCACGTGCCCCCCCTCCCTCCCCTCACCCCTGGCTGGCTTTGAGGCAGCCCTCCTCCCTCCCCATGTACACACACCTCTTCCTCACCCCCAGATGGCTCCCAAGCAGCCCCCCTCCCACATGCTCATATGCCCCCCCACCTTCCTCCACAGCAAGGCATGCAGGGAGTGGATGATGCCTGTCCTGCTCCTAAACACTGCTCTCTGCCAATCCAAAGCCCCATAGAGAGTTTTGGTGAATTGTTGCATGAAGAGGGTGCTGACCCAGCCCATGACCACTTGTCATAACTCCCTATATAGCCACAGAGTAGCAGTTCATTGTCTTACTTTAAGATCCCAATGACGTATGAAATGTGCTTACACTTTTTTCCAGGACAATGCTGTGAATTTTGTCAATTAACTGTGGCTCATTCAAGTAGATTGCTAGTCATTCCAGGAAGTATGCAGGGAGAAAGAAGGCTATTCTGCTGTGTGGTTTCCCTGACCACTGGGTAGCAGTGTAGCTTGGAAAAGCTACAAGGGCTCTGTCACCCCTTTCTTATCCCTGGTTGTGACTTGGATCATTCAGGACTGCCTCAAATTCAGGACTGTCTGTTTACAACCTTAGAGAACTTGAACCATAGGAGCTGAAATCCTTTGCTTTTTTCATTAAAATTAAGCATAAAGTTCCATGTTACACTTAGACCATATTAAATCTGTGGAATGTTAAATGGTGTTAAAGTTGGAACATGCTGTCAGCTGTCTCATTTTAAGGGTTAATATTGTTTCTTGCCTGCATAGCTCTGCCTTGCCACTAAAGGACTGGTGAGAGAGGATATGGCTAGGAGTTGGGGAAACCTGGGCTCTGTCCCTGCTCTGTGGAGGAGGGAGGGCTGGTAACAGTGCATCCTGGGATTCTGAAGGACAGAAAATTCCTCATTTTGTCTCTGAGGAACAGACTGAGATTACCCTAACATGCACTGGGTAGCATGGTCCAGAGTTAGCCCTTGCTGGAAGGGGCTAAATACTAATACTCTGAAAGACTAGTATGGGCTATGTGTTTTACACTCATGTTTGGTATTGGTTGCATTTAATCAGCTTCATAGCCAGTTTCCATTACTGAGCACGTACTGCTTTTGGCAGTTTTTTAATGACAGATAATGTATTTAATGAGGTTTTCTTGCATGCGATTTTAAAACCAGGGGCATGCTGACTGGGTGGGAAAACAGTCTTGTATTCAAGTAAATATAGTAAATTGAAAACTGGATGCGATGATCTTCTGAGGTCCCTTCCAGCTCTAATGTCTATGAAATCTATAAAACTGGCAAGATCTTGTAGTCCAGCACTCCTGGAATGAGGGAGACATGGGATCAAGGACATGGTCTAAATTCAGTAGAGGAAAGACTTGACCCTAGATGTCCTAACCACTGGCTAGTTGAAGAGTGGTAGGAATTCTGTTTATGATCTGTTCCTTTTCAAGAAAAGTCTGAACTACCCTAATAGATACCTAACTAGATGCCTAACTCCAGTAGAGAGCTCATGGCTATGGATGGGATGACAATGTCTTCCAGACTGGCTAGGACAGTCTCTGATTTCAGAGGCTGTATCAGCATCCTAGCCATTGGAGAAAATTAAAGCAAAAGTCCCAGATTGGTACAAACCTACCAACACCATGCCTGGCTCCTGATTAAGGAACTGGGCATGTGTTGGTGGGTTTGTGCCAATCCAGGACTTTTGCTTCAATTTTCTCTAGAGAGCCCAGCCAGTGGGCTGCTCCCTACTCTGGATTCTGCTGGGCTGTGAGCAGAGTCACTTCCACATTAGAGTTGGGTGTGGGCATGGGGAGAAGCCCCAGGGGTGGGTGGGTGGGTGGGTGTGTGTGTGTGTGTACATACATGTAGGCATGTACACCGCCCTGTCCTGCCCAGCCCTGCTCCTGGGAGCCATGGGGCTGGTTGGGGGGTGGGAGGGGAAAGCAGGGGTAGGTATGCATGTACACAGTGGTGCACCCTGGTACCCCACCATCCCAGATTTCCTTTTAGATTGTTATGGTTACCCTAGCTGTAGATCTGGAGTGGAGGGAGACTTCTTCTATGAAGGAATGGGATGTAAGGGAATGGGATCTATTTCCTCAGTATTTTGCATCAGATGGCATCACTGGCTCCCCATTAAACTATCTGCTTGTATGCCTTCTGTTCATAGACATGGCAGAGCACAGGCTATGCCTATCATTTTAAGGGGTCTGAGCAGCAGCCACAGGTGGCAAGCAGCCTGCAGGTGGAAGCGGACCCAATTGGGTGGTCATATGTTGCGCTGAAGACCACTTGATTGCTGGAGAGGCTAGGAGCCTGGATATAAGGCTAGGCCCCAAAAGCAGAGCTGGCCGTTGTTTCAGGGGATGGAAGGAACAACATCACCCAGCCAGAGACCTGCTGTTCCCAGAACAGCCTGGAGGTCCTATAGGGATGGAGGAGGTTCCTGGTCCTGTGAAATGACTTAAAACTACACCCTGCTGGCGTTGGTTTGGTGGGGCTGCCTGTGGGAGGGTAGGCTTCAGGAAATGTCACACCTGTGCCTCCTTAGTGAAAGGTGGGTATGGGGCACTGAAAATCCTTAGGCCCTGCTGCCTTGCGGTACCCCATGGAAGGAAAAGGCTAGGGGACCACACCCTTTTGGAAAAGCACAGAGCCAAGATCCACTGAGTGGGGCCCAAGGTGGGGTCTGGGTAGATAGGGCCCAGGCCCACTGAGTGAGGCCTAAAGCCTAAGGGGCATTAGGCCCAGCAGCCCAGTGAGGGAGCTGGATGTTAAGACCCCAATGTGGGAGCACGGGAAGAGGCCCTGGAGAGAGGGGGCATAGGGTCAATGGTGCACAGAGCGGCGCAGAGAACCCTGAGCAGGCCAGAGGCTGGGAGAGCCCTTAAGCAACTGAGTACCCCCTGTTGAGGGAGGAGGAGCCCCACCGGAACAATGAGTGGCCTCAACAGGCCTCAGAGTTGTGAATTGCCTGGGAGGGGATTCCCACAGGGGAAGAGGGTCTTCCCCCTCCATGGTGAGCAATAGGGATATTTAAGTTGGTTAAAGGGGCAGCTGGGGTATCTGGGGCCCTCCACTCCCCTCCTCTCATCCAGGGCCACTCCTTCTGGGGCATTGCTATTGTTTATTTATTTTCCTGGGCTCTGCACCTCATATTTTGTAAGCTTGTGCCTCATGTTGTGTAATTTGGTAATCCATTGGAGTACAAATTTGTATGCCTTAACGAGACTAATGTTTTGGATTCCTCTCCTGTTATAGAGTTTACATAGATATCAGGCACAGCTGGTGAACTCAGACTGGTGGGGTAGTAGAGCATCCCACAGGAGTGGTGGAGAGGTTTGCAGCCAGCCAGCAGCAGGGGTGGGTTTGACAGAGAGAGAGAAATCCTCTCTGGGGATTGCCACTTTGTAGTGTTGGAGAGGCTTGCATGTTCCAATGATCCTGAGGGCAATACTGTCGGGAGCTTTATGCTCCTGGTAGGGTTACCCATGGCAGCAATGTCAAGGGGGGAGGTTTCCTGACTAAGAGGGATAGCAGACCAGGCAGAAGAAAAATGTAATGCGATTTTCAGCGGCTGTGAAGGTGGATAAAGGCTGCAGCAGATCAAGGGTCTCCAATCGTCTCGGATTCCATGCCATTGGACTTAGATCCCTTTCTGTCAAGGACCATGCATTTGTTAGCATGTGTAACAGGGATAACATGCTGGAGCCTTTCTGTTGGTGGCTCCGCCTTCCTGTCTTGGGCTAACCACCTGCTTACTTGCCTGCCACATCTTGATCTTGATCGAGTGATGTAATTAGCAGGAGGCTGCCCACTTTATATTCCCGGTGTCAGGGGGCACTATCTGCGGCTCCTTTTCCTCCCCTACACCACAGCCCAAGCCTCACAGATGGTACTTGATATGGTTTGCCCTGTGCCTTGGCCCTCTTCTTTACTTCTGGGGGCTCCTCGCTGCCGCCTCATGCTCTGGGGCCAGGGCCAGTGCACCCCCAAACAATGTTGCGCCCTCCCCAGTGCCAGGAAACTCCACACCCTATGAGGCCTCCTCCACCCCTAATAGCCTCACTCGGTCCTCCAGTTAAATAGTAAATACCAAACACAAAGCCCCTGGGCTATAATGTAAACTAAACCATCTGGTCAAAACCCCATATTCTGTCCCTACTGGGAAAAATACTCCAACTCAGCCGCAACCAGGGGATGCTTCTACAGTCTGTCTTCCCCATTCTTTCCACACTGGCCAAGCTCCCCCCTCCTTGGCCACCAGAGGGGAACTGCACTCTTGGCCTAATGCTTGGGCTTAAGAAGGAGCCAAGCCCTGCCCCTTCCTGTCAGCTGATCCCCTTGGTTCCCCAACAACCAGCACCTATGCAGCCCTGGCAATTGAGCCTCCCACTTTGCACCACTAGGGCCCTCCCCTGAGCCATTTCTGCTTTTAGGCATACAGCACCCAAGTGCTCTGTGACAGCATGCAACAAGATCCTCAAGCTAAAACAAGTCACATGTAGGCATCTTCCTTATGGGAACTATACATCTCCTCTGCACAACAGGAAAGTCCTATGATGATTGACAAGTGGCGATGGGTATAGGAATGTGAGATCTGGAAGTTCCTAGTCATGGACTGGTATATAGGCGGTGGGTGTTCGCTTCAGTTGTCTTGTTTGAGGACAGAGGCAGTAAGAGCAGTTTGGCAGCTGCATCCACAACTGAGCAGTCCTATTTAGGATCCACTCTGCTCACCCTGCCTGGGGAGGTGGCTAGAAAAGGTGCCCCATACGTAGTCTGTCTCAGTAAGCTCCTGGCTGGATAACTGCATCCAGTGGGATCACCTCTATGGAGTCACAAAGAAACAAAAATGATTTTTGGAACCTGGAATGTTTGAACCTTAATGGATTATACAAATAGTGATTGCCCCAAGCTAAGGATAGCAATTGTCTCTCATGACCTGAGGAAGTTCAACATTGACATTGCTGCCCTAGCTGAAATTTGATGTACTGGAGAAGGACATCTGAAACAAGATGGAGGATGCACCTTCTTCTGGAAAGGGAGAGCAGAAGAAGAGCCATGGAGACATGGAGTTGGTTCTGCCATCAATAACGAACTTGTGAACTGGCTCTCAGAACTCCCAATTGGCGTTTAATGAATGCCTCATGACTCTGTTTGAAATTCACCAAAAACCAACAGGTGGCAATTGTGAGTGCATATGGCCCTGACTCCATGCTGATGAGATCATGAAGGAGAACTTCTACTCGCAGCTTGACACCATCCTCTCAAATATCCTGAGGAAAGATAAGATCATCCTTCTTGGAGATTTTTAATTCCAGAGTCAGAAGAGACTCAAAACTTTGGAATGCTTCTATAAGAGAAGGCATTGGAAATTCAAATGCTAATGGGGTCCTCCTCCTGACAAAGTGCATGGAACACAGACATGTCATGCCATCAAAGGAACAGAGCACCCAGAAGGAGTTGAGGAGCACTGGATGGGATTCAAGAGTGGTTCTCTCATCCTGTGAAAATATCATAGGATACAATACCAGGAAACATCAAGACTGGTTTGATGAAAATGACATTGAAATTCAAGATCTCATTAACAGGAAATGGAAAGCTTTCTGTGCCTGGCAGAATGACATCAACTCTGCCATCAAGAAAAAATGCATACCAACAAGCAAAATCAGAGGTACAGAGGAGAACTGAAGACTCTATGGTGGATTCAGAAATCAAAAGACATCCAACATTTTGTTGATGTGTGTGACACTTGTGGCTTCTTCAGTGCTACCACAGCTGTCTATGGCCCTAGCGCTCAAGGTCTTAATCCTCTAAGATCAAAGGATGGAACAATACTCCTGAAAGACAGTGAATCCATCAATGCTTACTGGAAAGGACATTTCCAGGACCACCTGAATCATGACTCAACTGTCGACGAAGATGAGATCAACAACTTTCTGCAAAAAGCAATCGGAGAAGACCTCAGTTTGCCACCTACCCCAGCAGAGGTTGGGAGTGCCATCAGGAAAATGAAGAATAACAAGGCAGCTGGTGTTGATGAATACCTGAAGAGAGAACAGCTTGCATGTCAGCTTCATGTCCTCATCCTTAAAATCTGAAACAAAGAAGAAATCCCAGCCGACCTAAGGGATGTCTTGTTTGTTACTGTCTTCAAGAAGGGGGACAGAGCTGATTGTGGAAACTACCGAGGTATCTCACTCGAGTCCAAAATGAAGACCATGACAACATCCATAATGGAGTTTCAGTATGCAGATGACAATGCTGTCATTGCTCAATTTGAATTGGACCTCCAAACCATTCTTAATGCATTCTTGGAAGTCTACAAGAGCATTGGCCTAACTCTGAACATCAGGAATATGCAAGTCCTTTACCAACCTGCTCCAAATAGAGAAACAAACCCATATTCCATTCAAATCAATGGAGGATGTGGATCACTTCACCCATCTTGGAAGCCATCTTTAATCAAAGGCAGACATCAACGTGGAAATACCACGTGTGAGTGCAGAATTTGAACGTCTGAGTAAGAGAGTCTTAAATCATGACAAACTGGCTGAAATGAAGCTCTTGGTTTACTGAGCCATTGTCATTCCACCTCTGGTGTATGGCTCAGAAGCTTGGTCTACATACAAAAGACATTTCAAGAACTTAGAAAAGTGCCATCACAAGTTCCTTCAGATGAGTTGGGAGGAGAGATGCACAAACATCAGTGTCTTGGCCAAAGCAAATTCCAACAGCATTGGAATTGGATGCCATAGTTATCCAAAAACAACTTTGCTGGACATGGTATGTTGTTTGCATGCCTGACTCCTGACTTCCAAAGAGAATCTTTTTCTTACAGCTGCAAGAAAGTCAGCGAAGTAGTGGAGGGCAAAAAAAGCTCTTCAAAGACACCCTGAAGGCAAACATGAAGGGGTGTAACATTGACATCAACACTTGGGAGACTTGCTCAGGACTGACCAAAATGGAGGAAGACTCTTTGGAAGGGACCTCAACACTTTGAAACACCTCCTCAGTGAGCAGAAGAGGAAAAAAGGAACAGGTGAAAAGAACATTGGAACATCCAATGCAGCAACACAGCACCCATCCCTCCTGGAAACACCTGTTGTCACTGCAACAAGACATGTGGATGTAGAATTAGGCTATTGGAGCCACCTGCGGACTCACTATTAAGATCCTTGGAAGACTATCTACTTGTTCATGAGTGATCACCCATCACGGTATAAATATTTTATCTATAGTTCCTGTAAGTTGTGTGCGTGTATCATTTTATAAACTTTATATTGTATTAAATTTGTATATGCTTAAGGTAATCCTGTGTCCTGGTTTTGCTCTATAGGGGAAGGATGGAAACTGCACATAGTCAGCAATTTCAACCCCCACAGCGTACCTGCCCTGCTAACCTTCCCTTCATTTGGAGAGGGTGGACACAAACTTGGATGTGACCCGAGTTACAAATATGAGGGCCAGTGTGGGAGAGAGCACAAATGTGTTTGTTAGAAGTTGAACAAGTTGTAGTGGAAGGCAGTCTCATGGCCCATTGGAGGTGGACATGGATCTCCAAATTCCTAATGGAATAAGAGAGGTAGGATTGGAGTCTTTTAGAGTTTCCAGTGTGAATACAACCAACTTGTGTCTGATGCAAGAAAAAGGTTAGCAGTAAGGCAATACTGACTTTCTCAAGGGCAGAGAAAGGGATGCTTTATTAGATGTGTTGATGTATAGAAAGAGCTGCATCTTAGAAATATTGTACAGTAAGAAACTACAAGACTTAAAGATGGTCTGGATGTGAAAATCTAATGATGGCTTAGTCCCAGGTTCATAGTCCCAATTGTGCATCTATGTCCTGCTTGTATTCTTGTTCATGTTAGATACCATCTAGTGAGTTGCAAACATCTGGTTGGGTGACTGCAGTAGATTTTTCTTTTAAAGAAAGGAAGCACTGGATGCATATGCCTGTAGGGGCATGAGTTTGTGTAAGTTTGATTTGTTCCCATACACATCTTATTTATTCTCTTAAAAATCAGTGTGCTACATCCTGATTATATCCTGTTTTGTCACTTCTGAAGCTACCACGCTGAGTTTTAAACATTTTTTTGGCTTGCCAATTCACATTATCATTAAAGTGTTCCTTGGGGTTAAATTTCTTTTCTCCTCCCCACTAATGTACCTGGAACAATCAATCATGCACTTCCTTAGCTGATATGGAAGGCATAGCAAGACATCTAGTTAATACACTGACACTTCAAAAAAACCTAAAAAACCTCAAAGTAAAAACAACCAGCTGAAGGATATAGCCAGCCAATATTAAACAGGCCTGGCACCAGAAAAACTGGTGTACCTATGACCACAACAACTGAAGTGATAAATTCCCAGTTGTGAAAAAAATGGAGAAGAAAGGGAGTCCAGACTCAAGGGGGGAGAAAAGGCATGGGGGACTTTGGAATGGGCCAACCAAAACAAATGGACCATGCGATGCTCCCCATAAACAATCAACAAAGGACCCCAGGGAGCCTCCTTCAGGAGGACATCCCACATTCATTGACTGCTGACCTCAGACCAGTTGTGGCTGAGTCTCTAAGTATACACCAGGTTCATTCCAGTCAGCTAAGAGCATGGGATAACAAGATGTGATGGTCAAGTACTTGGGGCCTAAAAGGGATTTATATATTGATACAAAAAACCTTAACTGACATTATTTGGCAAACTGACCTCAAGTGTAGTTCCTATAGTCAGATATACTTGACTCCCTTACTGCTGCAGGATATGGTAATAGAGTCCATGTGGCTAAAGAGAATACCAAATCAGTTATGGCATTTTGTAATGGCATTTTATGTTTTCAGTCAAAGTCAGAGTTGTTTTTGTTGAGTTAAATCAGTTTTTAACCAACCATTTTACCGTGTGAAATTTATACTTCAGACTTTTAAGCTTATTCTGAGGCTTAGGTAAGTCTACAGGAGAGAATTCCTGTAAGTGCAATTAAAAACACAATCCTGTCTGAGCATTCTCAAATCTCATAGATGTTAATTGACATTACAGATATTCAACACTCAGTTTATTCTATACAATATACATTATTAGTTAGAAATATATTAAAGTTAGGTCTTGTCTACACATGGAGTTACTCAGGAATAGTTACTCTGGAGTAGTTGTCCCTGAATAACTCCATACTTTTTTTAAAAGTTTTTATTCTGGAGTAAAATGTTCCAGCTCAATTTTAAATCACTTCAAGACTGGATTAAACCTGGGATACCATGCTCATTAGGCCTGTGCAAAGCAGCAAGTATATTATTTGGATTCAGATTCACCCAATTCAGAGGGACAATGATTTAATTCGGTGATTCGAGTCACTGTCCCAATTTCAATTTGGCCAAATCGGATTTGGAGATTTGGCACTGATTCAAAGATTTGGCCATAGACTATAATGGGGAATTACTAAAATACCTATAACCTTGTCATATGTTTGCAGATTTGAATGAAAATGGCAAGGGTGGTAGCCCCTTCTATGGGCATGAAGCCTTCCACGTTTCAAGGAGATAGGTACAGGGGTTTCTGTGAAAGTGCCCCTCACACTGTTGAAAGCAAAACTCGTATCACTTGTGTGTGTTAAGGGGTGTAGGTTGTCACCGAATTGATCTAAGGACATAGGCAGACAAGATTCTTTGGGTCAATTTGATATCTTTTATTAGACCAACTGAATAGTTAGAGAAATATATCTTACAAGCTTTTGTGTTTAAAAACCCTTCATCAGGCTAAGTAAGCATCTGCAATTAATGTGTGTGCTGTTCCTGGATGGAATGAATAGTAAACAAGTCAGAGGCTGGCATGCAATGCAGGCAAGAAAGCCAGTCAGTGAAAATGTAAATTGAGGCATCGGGGGGTGAGAGACAGGCTGGGGAGGGGTGGGGAGGGAAGGTGGATGTAGCAGGAAAGAGTGGAGAAGTTGCGCCGAATCTCATGTGAATCGATTCAGCTACTGAAGCTTCACACAGCCTTAATGATCATCTGATCCCACAGGCTAAATGAA
The DNA here is from genome assembly GCF_052110815.1 of Crocodylus siamensis. Taxonomy (NCBI): domain Eukaryota; kingdom Metazoa; phylum Chordata; order Crocodylia; family Crocodylidae; genus Crocodylus; species Crocodylus siamensis. Next base: position 193,493,954 of record NC_143396.1, read on the forward strand.
TGGCATGGGGCTGGCTGTGGTGCCAGACTTGTTCCTGCAGCATTGTTGGGGCTCCAGCACCATAGTTGTTGCCCACCATGCTTAGTTGCCACCACAGGAAGATCCCTCGTCACAACCAGGGTCCAGACACAGTCTGTTGGCTAGATGGCCTGGTTCTGCTATAGGCCATATTTTTTTTTTAAACCCCTGGATTGAGCTAATCAGGAATAATATACTCTTATTTCAGAATAAGCTATTATACTTTATATTTACATTTTACATTATCTGAATTATTTTTCAAGTATAAAGACACTGAGATTTTTTTTAGGCCCCTTTGCTCATTTGACAGATTAAAGGCGAGCTTTTAACATGGGACAATTTTTTTAAACAGAGTAGCCACATATTTCTCCCCTCATTCCTGTAAAATAGTGAAGTTAATTCAATTATCTTGTACTATCCTGTCTTAGGTAGATTCTATGATCATCTTTGATCTCCTAGATAGCCCTTATGTTCCAGGGATGTATGAAGTATTGACTCACTAATGTGTCATGAATCCTTACTAGTATCTTTTAAATACATTAATGAAGCAGCATGTAGCTAGCTCAGAAAAATGCAATTAAGCAGAATACAAAGCAGCATCCTTTAGATTGCCCAACATCTGGCAAGATATCATCTGCTGTACATCTAAAATATGGATATGCTTGGATTTAAACTTTACATTGCTCATCAAGCTGCATTCTTTCTTAGCATTTTTTAGGCTTTAATTAGCCAACACATTCAGAAGAAAAAGCCTATTTTTATAGTAAATCTAGTGTTCTGCCTGCTAGGTATGAACAGAAAGGACTGAACAGTGTGTCACCTCTTAAGTATTACAAGGGCTATATGCCTGACAGCAAAAAAAAAAAATGAAGCCCCTTAACTATATCTGTCTGCCAGACCACGGCATATCAAGTTAGCTATTACTTATGCCAACTCTGAGTCCTGGTAAAGACTCTTTCCTACCCACATGAGAAGTATGGAGAAATTTGGGATCATGAAGTTTTGAACAACTGCAAATGTAGTTATTATGCCTCAGCAGAAGTTGTATCCTTCTAAACATACCTAGTCTTGTCTCATATGCCATTTGAAGCCAACAGTTCCATTTAAAAATAGTGAACTGTGGTAATGTGGTTCTAAAAATTGTAAGGCAGTATTTATTCCTATTGGTGGTGAATGAGTTTTTGGCCAGGAGTTAGTTTGTGTTATTAATTGATGCACAAGAGATTGCCTATAAACAGTCACAAAAATACCTTCTAACTTCACATCTAATTACCTCATAGCATCTCCTGAAGAGTTTTTTTTATGTTGACTTATTGAATCTGAAGTTTCTGAATCTGATAGCTAGTTAAGAAGGGGGAAAAGCTCCTACTCCTTGTAAAAGACTGGCATTTATGCCTTTGTGAGACCTTATTGGCTCAGATACTGGATGTCATTCTCACTGTCTCTCTGAAAAGTTGGTAGCTGTTACAGGTGTGCGAAATGGGCCATATTCAATTTGGATTCAGCCCGAATCAGGGACAGTGATTCGATTTGTTGATTCGGATCACTGTACCCCAATTAGATTCAGCTGAATTGAAATCTGAAGATTCAATGCTGATTTGGAGAATCAGCGATTTGACCATAGACACAGTTTTAAATGTCTTTTCTACATAACTCGAGGTACCAGGTGTGGCTCGTGAACGCTGCAATGCTGGGGTGGATGGAGCGTTTGTAGATTATGGCACACTCAGAGGCAGCAGTTTCATAATAACTTCTAAAGCACAGATATACATCCCTCTACCATTTTGTGGCTGGTAGGTGTTGTAAGGCCTGGGTCCCCACTTGACTCTTGCCTTGCCCCTCAGTGACATCAGGGTGAGACCCCTACTTTGCACCACCTGTGTAATCTGCTGTTCCTGTTCACCTGCCATGACTTTGTTCCTCTTTGGAAACAGTTCTCGGTAGGTGGCCTATGGGATCTCGCACCTGGTTTTCTTTGTGGGGCTGCAACCTCCTTTTACTCTACCTTTACCACATCCACAGCTGAGATGGACATCAATCTCTATAGGTCTTGCTTATAGAAGGTATCTTCTTACCTGTAGGGTCCCGCTTCTGAGGATTGATGATCTCTTGGCCATAAGCTTCTTGTAGGCCATCTCTTGACTATGGCCTTTGCAACTAAAACTCACCTCAATCTTGAGGTAACAGGAAACTCAAGAATAATGACAACAGCAACAGAAAACAAATCAGCTTCTGCTGGAGGGCCTCTGGGTCTCATTTCCCAGGCCCACAGGTCCCCAGCTGGGGCTTTTTACTTTCCCCCTTTTTAAGAGCTGCCTCACGGGCTCAGCAGCTCCCCACTGTGCCCCTCGCAATTATCTTGTGGGGACCCTCCTGGGCCCCTGCCCATTCCTACCTTGGCGCTGTCTGACCTGAGGCTGGGCTGTCCAGTCCACTCCCATTGGTGTTCATGCTACCAGCCTTGGCAGCTCCCCACAGCTGTCCCTCCTGGATGGGTCCTGGGCTGCTGTAGCCTCATGGCCTCATGCCATTGTCTGTCTTGCCATCCAGCGTGGCCTCTGGCTTCTGCATGTCTGCAAGGGCTCCTGGCCAGTGTGGTGTTTCTGTGGCACATGGCCCATTACTCCCCGTGCCACCCAACTCCCTCTTACTGGGCTCCACAGTGGGCTCACTGCCTCCTTCTGAGGCTTCTCTGTCACATGCCATAACTTTTTCTTCACCATGCTTGGCGCCATTGCCGGGCTCTCCTCACGGAGTGTCATCCAGGTGTGTCGCTGCTTTCCTGGCACCACACACTGCAGTGCTTCCTGAGCCTCCTCCAGCAGCATCCCATGGCATTTCCTGATTGCCATGGTCTTACTTCCCTGCATCAGCTGCACTCTCAGCTGCTTTTTCAGTGGCCTGTTCTTCTTGTTGGCCCCACTTACTCTTTCTCTGCTGATTTGCAGGCTCAGGCAGCTCCTAAAATAGGACGTCAGGCTCAGGTGTGCTAGTGTCTTGCCTGAGCTGATGCCCATTGCCTGCCCAGTGGTGAGTGACAGGGCAAGTCGGGGTAGGCTCTCTCATCCTCTTTCACACACAGTTCCATGTGTTTAATGGGAACCTCATCATTTAACTCGTTATCCTTCTGAAATATAGTTTTAAAATAAGGATCAATTTGAATCAGATGCAAGAGTGAAGCAGGAGAAAAATCTGATAAAAATCATAAATATTTGTCACTCCCACTCAGGTTTATCACTCCCCACAGTGTTTGTTAACACTCAGGTTTGTTATCACTCCTTCCCAATATATTTCATTACCATATGTCCAGTTCAGTCTGTGTTGTATCACGGGATATAAAATAATTATTTGTCTCTCACAGGAAATAACAGAGTTTAGGTTCATATCTCATTTAACCTTTCTACCACTTATGTCACTAGTGTAATTTCACAGACTTTAACAGGTACCATGATTTACATTGACTTAAGTAGAAGAAACATTAGGCCCAATGTGAAAGTTTCCAAAGTTTCTTGTTTTGTCTGTTCTATTTTTCCAGTCATCTATCCCTCTGAGTAACAGTATTCTGTGCATTTTTCCATTGCTAACTGACATTGCCTGAATAATTCTATGAAGAATGAGTATCAGATGTTTTTGCCATCTTTCTGACATACAATGTTATGGGTTGGCACAGTGAATAGACTTGTTTATTAAATAAGTGAAGAAATTAGGCATTCCCATAAAACTGGTGAGTAAATGACAACTACTAAGAGCTGCCCCAAAGCTGCAAAAATGCAAATTTATTAATTTTTGGAAAACATTTGAGTCTTTAATTGATTAAATAAGCTTCTTATATTTTGCTCACTTAAAAGCTTGGAATGTATTTTCCAGATAATTTAGTCTCTTCAAGAGAAACTAACCCAAAGTCACTAACCCAAGTGTACATAAGTTACATATGGTCTTTATTAAAGCACATACAAAAAATCCCATTGTATGAATCCAAACAAAGAAATGTATTTCACTAAGAAAAAATAGGTGTTCCAGGCTTCCTTTTTAAAATATATGAATCATAAATACATAATCCAATTTAAGAACTAAATTTTTAGTTCAGGCTAATTTTGCCCTCTATGCCATCTGCTTTGCCTCTGTTATCTTTTTCCTCTATTTCTGATCAGGACAGCAAGAGAAGGAGTTACTTCATTGCCAGGTACCGACATTACACTTTAACCAGTATGAGTGATTAGAAATTGGTCTATACTCATAACAGAACAGAAGTTTGGCACACACAGACTGGTTTAAAAATGGAAGAATCTGGTCTAATATTTGGCACTACCAATTTTTTTTTTTTTTTTAACTATTTCATTTACAGAAAACCATGCAACTTAGATTGAATGTCTGTACCTAACTCGTGTCACATTTTGCAATAAACAAAACTGGCATTTATCTTGATTGTGGAAGACGGCTGTATTCCATTGTTCATACTTTTCCATATGAAAAAGAAAATGATCATTTAAGATCCACATTCTCATGTATCTTTGAAATATTATCCCATTGGAATTAATGGACATTTTGCCATTGATTTCAGTAGGACAAAGCAGCAGCAGTAGAAATGAATGCCAGTTCATGGCCATAGCTTGAAACCAGTTATATCTCTCACGTTCCAGATTGACTGATAGAGTACTTCCAGCCCTACAGGTTTAAAGATCACATCAGTCCATCCCACAAATGCATGAGGTTACCTCCAAACTGTCGGGGTAACTGAACACTGAGTGAATCGGGCCCCAAGGTCGTGGTGGGCCGGGTTGGCAATTGGAATATGAACAGGTGGGATTAGCGGCAGTGGAGTGTGAGCTGTATGGGAAGTTTAAACAAAGATGATTTATTTACTCATGCTTGGGAAATGGAGGCTCAGATATTTCTTCAGTTACAGTATAGCAAACAATAAAGGGGTCTGTTGGCCCACGGGGTTCACTAGCAAGCCCTTGCTTTCTACCCCCTGAGGGATAGGTGCGGCTGCCCACTAGCTAGTCCCAGGGCTGGTCAACAGCTCATGAACGGGATAACAAACAACAAAAACTGTAACGTAGTGAATCGAGGAACGGGGTCATGACGCCAGTCCAAAAGACAGTCCATAAACCGAGGTTGGAGATGAGAAGCCAGAATGAAGTAAGCCGAAGTCAAAATCGAAGCCAAACAGTCCCGTAACCGAGATCGAAAAGACGAGTCGGTCCACCCGCCGTCCGCAGCCTCTGCTTGCGCCTCACAGTCCCTGCCGTCTGCAGCCTCTGCTCACAGGATCATTCTCTCCCTGTGAGACAGTCCCTGCAAAGGCAGCCTCTGCTCATAGGATCGAGCACAGTCTCTCCTCCAAAACACACACACACTACCTCACCACACCCAGGTGGCGGCTCACAAACCTTTTACAAGAATTTAGTGGCCAATCAGGACGCTCTTCACAGAGAAATTTCTAGCCAAATTACATCATGCAGTCAGTGAACTGAGCATGTGCGTTAGATCAGATTACCTCATGCTCTGTGATTGACAAGCCTCCAGGTCACCCAGAGGGCACATTCTGGCGGCCTGTCTGTAGTTTCAACTCCCTGTGATGGCAGCACCAAACTTAAGATTTTTCCTTGACACAAACATGTGGACTTTTGAAAAAAAAGTTTACATTGAATTCTTGGTCTGTCTTGTCACTTTAACTCTCCCTGTCCATCCCTTGCATGTGTCTGTGTGCATGTAAAACAATTAGTTTAGCCAGTTCTCGTAAATGTATATAGTGAAGTGATCTTGGACTTCATGTGTTTTTGGCCCCACACTTGCTGACCATCTCAGCCCACACGGCAATTTACCCTAATTCCCATATCACTTCTGTTCCCCTCAGCAACTTCTCCCCACCCCCATATGTGCCTGCTCCTCAGCTCTTCTTCATCTCCTGTAGTCCTTCCTACTTTTGATTTTACATTAATACACAAATAACTATGGGGTAGCACCTGGAACCCAGCTCTCCCCTTCTTCAGAAGTGCCATTATCACTAGACTGCACAGTCAGGAACCCTCTTGCTTGTTTTCTCTCTCATCATGTGAATTTTGTTTTTTAGAGGGACAGAACAGATGTGGATTTGGGGAGTATTGTGGGGACAGGATGGATTTGCTGGTCTGGGGCTTCAGAGACAAGGTCAGGAGTACCTGGAACATCAACTAATATCATGTTAGTTTTTCACATGTAGGCAAAGCAGAGGAATTACAGGGGGAGTTAAAATATTGGGATAGACTAGGGACTAGAATATAATCTTTTCAAGGAAAATCTTCAGGGTCATGGATTCTTCTGTGGGATGAAGAAACTGGGTAGATTTAGCCCTGCAGTTTGAGTGGCTGGAGACATGACAAGGCTGGAAACAGGTAGATCTGGGCTGACAGTGTTGAATGCTTGGCTCTCAGGGATGAGTCTGGCATGGGGTCAGTGCAGGGTGTGCAATTAGAAATAGCTTGGCACTACAGAGAAGGAGGTCCAATGGGTTGTTCCCTTTACATCTCAAGCAGCATATGCACTAAGGGTGTGTGAAACAGACCGTATTCAATTCAGATTCAGCCTGGATTGGGAACACTGATTCGATTTGTTGATTTGGATCACTGTCCCAATTCGATTTGGCTGAATCTGAAGATTTGATGCTGATTTGGAGAATCAGCAATTCAGCCCTAGATGCTGCTTTTAAATGTTTTTTCTACATACCTCAAAGTACAAGGCATGGCTCGTGAATGCTGTGATGGTGGGGCAAATGGAGTGTCCCACAGGAGTGTGGGGGTTTCCCTTCTGTACTAGGCGGTGAACCCAGAAGTGAACCAGAAGTACTTCCAGTCCACTTCCAGGTCTGCCACTGAGCGTGTGGGAGACCCCCTTCCCTGCACCTCAGCCACAGGGGTACCCCAGGTACCCCCCCAGACCCAGGAGGCACCAATCACGAAGCCAGGTGGGGGGTTCCCCATGTGCTCCCTAGAGGACCCAGAAGTGGACCATAAGTGCTTCTGGTCCACTTCCAGGTCCACTGCTGAGCACACTGGGGACCTCCCTGTGCTCCTGTGGGACATTCCATCTGCCCCAGCATCTCAGCATTCATGAGCTTCCTGGTACCTTGAGGAGTGTAGAAAAAACATTTAAAGCTGTGTCTATGTCCGAATCATCGAATCTCTCCAGATTGATTTGGAGGGTTCCGATTCAATTTGGAGAGATTAAAGGGTCTCCTGATTCCATGCAGATTTGGAGATTCATCTGCTGAATCGGGCCGAATCTCCGCTGAATCGAATTAGTGACCGAAGCATTGCACAGCCCTAATATACACCTCCTGGCTTCTTGATTTCTGCTCCCACTTTGTTGTTGAAGATGAAATATTCGGCAGCTTTTGTTAGTAAGTTCAGAAATGAAGGTCCCTATGGCACTTTATGAGTAAAACAGTGAAGGTGGCATGTCTTTTGTCACTATGTTTAGAATACGTTACATAATTCAACACTGTACTTCCTCTCATACCTGTTTTTTAATTAGAATTCTGAACTGTTTGAGAAATAATTGTCAAGGGGTAACCCTGAAGATTTTGACACTAGAGTAGGCCTGGGTTATTGTTTCTTATTTGCCACATTTAAATATATATTATTTTAATGTTCCAATTTAGCAAGCGTTTCATAGTTTCTTCTGATAAATTGTGTTCTGTTTAGTCAGGAATTATCATTGGTTTAAATTCTGTTCCTCTGTTTTAAATATGTTGCCCTGTTTATTATTGTTTCCATTTCATGTAATTCACATGTGGCTTTTATTCCCAGTAAATTAACTGGGACACAGACTTATTGTTCATTAACTATAGAACAGATTTTTTTGTGATGTCTTTAACAACTGTGAGTTTTGAATTATGAATTTTAAAAGTATTGGATCCCATTGATAATGTCTTGCAGATAGAGTGGGAAAAGGGGGGAAATATTACAATAAGGAAATAACACATAAATACTCAGGGTGTAATAACTGAGAATCCTTTTCCTTGATATAATGTTTTTCGAAACATATCATACACTGAATAAAAACTAAGTGAGTACATTAATAGATGTACTGACTCATCTGCATGTGCCTTATATACATTGTATCTGTTATATTTACTTTAAATTTATGCCAACTCTAGCACCATACAATTTGAGTACAATGAAAGACTAAACACTGGCTTTTATTTGTCAAAAGCTGATGGATATTAAAAGGCTATCTAAAAATCTGATGCTGACTTACTTTTGGCATAGTTTCATAGTTGTGTATTAAATGAGAATCACTGATTTAATTCAACAATGTCTGATAGAACAGTTTCCTGCTATCATTTTATAGATTTTGTAACTATTTTTGCCACACAAGAACACTTGCAAGACATCTTGTCAATAAGGCATGTTTTTTTTCAAGAAAAGGTTTTCCACTAACCAGCCACTGCAATTGAGGGTTGTGTTATACATTCACATTTTGGTAGAAAAACAAGAGATATCCTTTGTTTTCCACTCTTTCATCAGTCATTTTGATGTTGTGTGTTGAAACAACTGTTATATTTACCAAGGAGTCATTTTCACATTCTCAGTCTTCTGGTACAGAAAGTTGCTCAAACCCCAAGAGCCATTTGGAAAAGATGTAAGAAAAATGGGATCCTTGTAGAGGCCACTTAAAATCTATTAACTTTTAAAATCTTTTAACCCACAATAAAAAACCATGTTTGATACCAGTACACCACCATAGCTGTAATGTCATGTGAAACAGAACTAAAGTTCAAATTTCACATACTGGAAATCTGAAAATTTACAGCTAGAGAACTAGAGAAGTCTCAGCTGAATTTTGATTTCATTTTGATAATTAACAGTATTTCAAATATATATTCATGAGAACCTGCTGCTACCTAGAGCAGTTAATCTCTTTTTAGAAAAATCTGTTCATAAATATGTCCATATATATATATGTAGTTTTGTTTTGACTAACAGATTACTCAGTAGGAACTGAGTGAGGATTATTGGTGAATTTATAATGCAGAGATCTTACATGCACAATGGTATGTGATCATAGCTCACTATTCTTGATACATAACATGTCCCATTAGCAGTAATGAGGTATAACTAAAGGGAAGATGTACATCGGCACCACATTGGCCAAAGGCCAATGTGGTGCCGATCTTCAAGAAAGGGAGGAGGGTGGATCCGGCTAACTACAGGCCCATTAGCCTGACTTCTATCCTGGGGAAGATCCTAGAAAAGTTTATTAAGGAGGCCATCCTTGAGGGACTGGCCCAGGCTAACATTCTAAGGGATAGCCAGCACGGGTTTGTTGCGGGTAGGTCTTGTTTGACCAATCTCATTTCCTTCTATGACCAGGTGACCTATCATCCGGACAAGGGAGAAGAGATTGATGTCATATATCTTGACTTCAAAAAAGCTTTTGATCTGGTATCCCATGATCACCTCTTGGCCAAACTGCCCAGTTGTGGCCTTGGCTCCACCACGATCCGCTGGCTGGGAAATTGGCTTCGTGGTCGGACCCAGAGGGTAGTGATTGATGGCAGTCACTCATCGTGGTGCCCTGTGACCAGTGGGGTCCCCCAAGGCTCTGTCCTGGGACCCATACTGTTCAACATCTTCATTAACGATGTGGACATTGGAGTTAGGAGTGGACTGGCCAAGTTCGCCAATGACACCAAACTTTGGGGCAAAGCATCCATGCCAGAAGATAGGCGGGTGATCCAGGCTGACCTGGACAAGCTCAGCAAATGGGCAGACGAGAACCTCATGGTGTTTAACACTGAAAAATGCAAGGTTCTCCACCTTGGGAGGAAAAACCTGCAGCACCCTTATAGGCTCGGCAGTTGGTTACGTTGGTTAGCACTACAGAAGAAAAAGACTTGGGGGTCATCATTGACCACAAGATGAACATGAGCCTGCAATGAGATGCTGCGGCTAGTAAAGCGACCAAAATGCTGGCGTGCATCCACAGATGCTTCTCAAGCAAATCCCGAGACGTCATTCTCCCCTTGTACTCGGCCTTGGTGAGGCCGCAGCTGGAGTACTGCGTCCAGTTTTGGGCTCCACAATTCAAAAAGGATGTGGAGAAGCTTGAGAGAGTCCAGAGGAGAGCCACGCGCATGATCAGAGGTCAGGAAAACAGATCTTACGATGACAGGCTGAGAGCCATGGGACTCTTTAGCCTGGAAAAGCGCAGGCTCAGGGGTGATCTGATGGCCACCTATAAGTTTATCAGGGGTGACCACCAGGATCTGGGGGAACGTCTGTTCACCAGAGCGCCCCAAGGGATGACGAGGTCAAACGGTCACAAACTCCTGCAAGACCGTTTCAGGCTGGACATAAGGAAAAATTTCTTTACTGTCCAAGCCCCCAAGGTCTGGAACAGCCTGGCATCGGAGGTGGTTCAAGCACCTACATTGAACACCTTCAAGAGTAAATTGGATGCTTATCTTGCTGGGATCCTATGACCCCAGCTGACTTCCTGCCCTTTGGGCGGGGGGGCTGGACTCGATGATCTCCCAAGGTCCCTAATGTCTGTGAAATCTATGAAATTTATCCTATAGAAGGACAAGCAGATCAACAACCAACCTTTTACTAAAACATAGGTTTATAAGAAAATAGGACTGGGAGGGACCTCACAGGGTCATTTTGTTCAACGCGCTGCTCAAGGCAGGATCATCCCTGAATTTAAACCATCCCAGCCAAGTGTCTAACTTCCTCTTGAAAATTTCCAGGGATACAGATACAGCCAGACTTAGGGGTGCATGCTGTGGGTGATTATTACCTAGGGCACTGTATGTAGTCATAGGGCGCCAAACATACACATACATGCGAGCAGCCTGCGCTCGCAGCTGCACTCTTCCCCTCACCTTTTCCCTCTCCAGCCAATCCTTGCTCCAGGCAGGAGGCATGGTGCCCAGCCCAGCCCACCTCCAGTGACTGCTCAGGGGGAGCAGAGCCCAGCACATGTGAGCAGGGTCCACCTGCCTTGCTCCCACATAGCTGCAGCAGTACCTATCTGCCTACCTATGTGGCGCAGCATGCTGCTCTACCTCCCTGCTGTACTGTGCCCCATGCCTCTGCCCACCTGCCTCTGCTTGCAGCAACACTGCTGACTTGGGGGAGGTGGGGAGATTGGCGCCAAAACATCTTCACCCAGGGCACCATTTTCCCTAGGACCAGATCTGGACAGATTCCACAACTGCTCTAGGTAGCCTGTTCCAGTGCTTGACCACCTTCAGTCAGAAAGTTCCTCCTAATCTTCAACCTAAATTTCCACTGCTGCATCTTGTGGCCAATGCTAGTCCTGTCTCCTGTAGACAGAGAAAAGCCTATCTCCATCCTCTGTAATCAGGTGTTTGAAGACTGTTGTTAAATCCCCCCTCCATCTTCTCTTCCAGAATAACCTGACATAGTTAAATTGAAAATATTCTTCATAGAATCATAGAAGTAGGGTCGGACAGGACCTTATAGATCTTCAAGTCTGACCCCCTGCCAGGGCAGGAGAAAAAACTGGGCTCAAATGGTCCCAGCTAGGTAGGCATCAAGCCTCCTCTTAAAGACCCCCAGGGTAGGAGCCAGCACCACTTCCCTTGGAAGTTGGTTCCAGATCCTAGCCACCCTGACTGTGAAGTAGTTCTTACGGATGTCTAATCTAAATCTACTCTCCAACAACTTATGGCCGTTATTCCTTGTTATGCCAGAGGGCGGTAGGGGAAACAAGGTCTCTCCCAAACCCTTCTGGTCCCCCCTAGTGAATTTATAGACTGTCACCAGGTCCCCCCTCACCTTCTCTTATGAAGGCTGAACAGGTTCAGGTCCCGCAGTCTCTCATTGTAGGGTCTGCCCTGTAGTCCCCAGATCATGCGGATGGCCCTCCTCTGGACCCTCTCAGTGTTGTCCATATCCTTCCTGAAGTGGGGCGCCCAGAACTGGACACAGTACTCCAGCTGTGGCCTGACCAGCGTTGCATAGAGGGGGAGGATCACCTCCTTGGCCCTGCTTGAGATGCACCTGTGGATGCACGACAAGGTCCGGTTAGCCCTGCCAACCATGACCTTGCATTGTTGGCCCATGTTCATCTTGGAGTCAGTAATGACTCCAAGATCCCTTTCTGCCTCCATGCTGTCAAGAAGGGAGTTTCCAATCTTATAAGTGTGCTGCTGGTTACTACTGCCCAAGTGCAGCACCCTGCACTTGTCAGTGTTGAAGTGCACCCTGTTTTTGCTAACCCACCCCTGTAACCTATCTAAGTCTTGCGGCAGTCTTTCCCTCCCTACTAGTGTGCTTACCTCACCCCAAATTTTGGTATCATCAGCGAAGTTAAACAGGTTGCTTTTCACCCCGTCATCCAAATCGCTGATAAAGAGATTGAACAGTGCGGGCCCAAGGACCGAGCCCTGGGGGACTCTGCTGCCCACTTCTCCCCAGGTCGAATATGACCTGTCCACCACCACCCTCTGGGTGCGACCCTTCAGCCAATCTGCAATCCATTTGACTGTGTAGGCATCAATGCCACAGTCACCCAATTTCTTAATGAGGATGGGGTGGGAGATGGTGTCAAAGACCTTGCTGAAGTCCAGAAAGACTACATTCACAGCAACACCTGCATCCAAGGCTTTTGTGACCTGATCATTAAAGGCAATCAGGTTGGTCTGACATGACCTTCCCCTAATGAAATCGTGCTGGTTGCCCTTAAGCATCATCTCTGAGGCCGGCCCATCACAGATGTACTCCATGATGATCTTCTCAAAGAGTTTCCCTAGGATTGAGGTAAGACTGACAGGCCTATAGTTGCCTGGGTCCTCCCTCCTCCCTTTTTTAAAGATGGGGACCACGTTGGCTACCTTCTAATCATCCGGCCCCAGCACCACGAGCGCTCGTAAAGCTGTGCCAAGGGCCCTGCAATAACCCCTGTTAGCTCCCTCAACACCCTGGGGTGTTCTTAGCTCTGACTCCATATAAGAAAAAAACCTAATATCTTTACAATGCTCTCTCTCTCTCTCTCGCACGTATTTGTAAAAACAGATATTTTTTTCAGATTTTTTTCAGATATTTTTTACACCTTTTCAAATATCAATTCTCCTTTATCTATCATATCAATTAGATTATGTCACACTTTTGATTTTTACCTTGTTCCCATTGTATTAGTGTTGTTTGATAGTTGTCTATACTTATACATGTTGAAAGTTCTGCTTTTGTGTCTTTTTGCTAGGTGCATTGATGCTCAGATGAGAATAGAAAAATTTTATGTGAGTATTTCTCTGTGAAATGCTAAAGGAAAAGGTTTAGGAAGTATTGCTGGAGTATGTGACTACATGAATCCCAGTTTAGGCATTTATAAACCTGATATGCATCAGAATAGAGTCTTTTCCATAGCAGTTTTCTTGGGGCCACACCTGCATCCATGCTGCCCTCTCACTTTCCATCTCATGACATGAAGGACAGAGCAGCTGCAGGTATCCCTCAATTGCCTTACCCATTCAGATTCCTAGACCAGAAAACTGAAAACATGAGGCTGGAGGGCACACCATTGGATCCACACTGAAAATATCTCAAATAATCACAGTAACTATAAAGTATGTAATCATTCTTTGAGTGAGGCACTCACTCTATACAGGTGATAAGTTGGTTGGTGCAGTAGAGGAGAGCTGACTGCCACTATTGAAATACACCGCTCTCCCAAACTTAACACATGATCTTGCAGTTATGCCAATGAGATGATGCTTAATAAAATTTCATGGGTTACTCCGAACAAATGTCCGATAAGGGGATGTTCTGGAAGCATCAGAGGGAAATTTGGAGGGAAAAGTTGTTACTAGAAACGCATCTCGAAGAACTACGGTTTTCTGTAAGGTAAATATCTACTGTTTTTCAGTAACTGCTCGACTATCTCAGTGTTCATTGTACTGTTTCCTTAGTCTCTGTTATCATCTGGTGTTTAACTTCTAAAAGCAAGTAGCCTTTTCCATCCTTTCCTTTCTACACCTGTTAATAATCAAGCATTCAAGAATATTCCTTCCATTACGTAGATTGTTTCTCATGTATGTGCTTATAAAAGATTAGATCATAGATGCGCCCTTTTCCAATGAATCAAAACCTCTCAGAACATACAGTACCTTTTACTATGCAGCTTTGATTCATCCTTAAAGCAAATCCATGTTGTATACTGAAAGAAGCAGTCAAACTGTGGAGAAAATAGCAGAGCCATGCTATTAAAAATTATCTTAAGGAGGTGAATTACGGTGGCACAAAAGGTCCTTAATTCTGGCATTTCCTAGTCTCTGAGTGCTTGACTTGTCAATTTTAATGATATTTTAACATAATATGTATATGACAGATTCTCCAAATGTTTGTGAATATGACTGATATGGGTGCAGGGTATGGCTGGTCCAGGTTGGGGTTAATGCCATTTGTTAGACTTGTCCCAAAAGTGGCCAACTTGTGGTATCCCTAGTTGTGATATTCTTTATTGGAAATTTTCAAGAGGCTGAATAAACATGTCTGGGATGATTTAGGTATCTTTTATCTAGATATTCCTTCTGGTCCTTTCTAACCATATGAATGTATAATTAATATTGGGACTGGTTGTTGTTCTGATATAGACTCGGGGCCAGATGGACCCCTTCTTGGGTTAGTGTTGGTATTGATTTGAAGCCAGTGTTGGACCAGCATTTACTAGTAGATGGTCATTTAATCAGTCAGGCAGCAAGGCATGTCAGTTAATCTTTAAATTACTCATGTGCCATATATTTTTTCCCAGTGCTTGATCAGCTCTGTTATAACTAGTGACAGGTTTTAATGAAAATCAACTGCTTTCAAAGTATAGCAGGTGCATATTTAAAACATGGATGATGTCTGCAATCTGACTAACTCCTGCCTATCTTGTGCTGCTGCTCTTGTAGAGATGGGCATATGAGCAAAGGAGCTTTCTAAATTAGAGTTGTCCAAATATAATAGTGGAAAAATTTATATAACAATGTATCCTTTAATTTGTTTTGTTTTAAATGGGCTCTTTTGTAAGCCAACATTTGTACACTGAAGTTATAACTTCAGGGTTGGAATCTTTTTTATTCCAGTTTTTCATTTTCAGCATAAATTGAAAACCAAAACATTTTGATTTGAGTTCAGAGGGTCTGATTTTCTTCCTTTTAAATTTAGTTTTATACATGTATAAGTGACATTGATCTCCAGAGTTACTCCTGATTTTTCCCAGTGTAAGAGTGGAGAATCAAATCCTAAAAGTGTAATTAAAAGAAGTACTACACATCTTCAAAAAACTACATCCACTGCTTTTGACTAGTGATTAAAAACAGTGTTTTGTTTTTTCTGTAGTATCTGAACAAGTTTTATGACTAAGAATATTTCTTATCTTTTTATGACGTCACAAATAATGTCATAACATTGTAAGATGGAGACAAGATAAGATGTATTGTACTGATGTGATAAAGAACCGCATGAGTTAATGTCAAGTAATATGAGCTATGATACTGTTAGAAATGGAGTATTATTATAATATTGTTAGAAATGGACTATTGTTAGAAATGCACAGTTTGCATCTCGCACCTGATAAGAAAAAAAACACTGCCAAGGACTTTTTTTTTTCCTTGGCCAGCCTTGCCACAGTTTTTCTTAAATCACAGACTCTCCCCCAGCCTCCCCCTAGCCTTTCTCATGCAGATTACAGAAGCTGGAATTCAACTGACTGTGTCCTTGGGGGGGTTAAACTCTTGGTGACCTAAAGAACTTTCTGAGCATGCGCAATTAGCTGATGCATATTTACTTCTCCGCCCTGCATACTTCAGTAGTTAATTATAATGTACATGCGATGGATGTAGTGATGTAACCACATATATGTTTGTATGAAACGGAAATGAGCTGTAAGAGTTCCTGTTTCTGCACACGTGCCCAGGAGGAAGAAGGATAAATACAGCCTGCAAAAATTCCGTGGTGGGTTCGGAGTAATCTGAGTCTTTGACTCTGCTCTGACCCTATTTGCAAATACACCTTTTGTGTTGCTAAATGAGTATGTGTCTATGATTTTGGTGGCCTCCAAGAAATGGACCGCAACCTTTTGCAACAATACTGTTAATGCTTTTAAAATGAGATAAAAACTACTCAGTACCTAGAAAATGAAAAAGGAAAAAGTTGTAAACTCCTTCAGAGGGCTAATATGTTGTTATGAAAAGCAGGGAGGGTTTAAAATTCATTAGAAAAGAGTTTACTTTATGTTGTCCTTGTCATACTTTCATAGAATAATCTGGGCTAGATCATCAACTGAAATTGAGCAATCCCCATTCCAGATGTACAGTTTGTTGGCTTTACCAGATAACAGAAGAACAGTTTTAGTTTTGGAGGGTTTTTACTATATATATTAGAAGAGTCTAAAATCTTGCACAGGTCTTCACAATATGAAGTGATTTTAACCATTCTTAAAAGGAAAAGTATCACTATATACAGACCAGGGACAAGTAACCTGTTACTTGGCCTTGCTTCCAATACTGGGTAGCCAACTGAATGCATAACATACCTCATCAAATCAAAGTGTGCTTTTGAAAATGAGGCTTTAGAGATTTGAGTCAATAGCAATGTTGTTAAATGCATCAGACTTACTGAGGAATTGTACTGGTTTGCTTAAAAATCTATTTTTATAAGATGTAGGCAGACAAGGTTCTTTGTGTAAATGTGATCTCTTTTATTAGACCAACTAAAAAGTTGGAGAAATATATCTTGCATGCCTCTGACTTCTTTATTAGTCATTCCATCTAGGAAGAGCACACACACTAACTGCAGACTCTTCCTCAGCCTGATGAAGGGTTTTTAAACTCAAAAGCTTATAGATTCATAGATGCTAGGGTCGGAAGGGACCTCAATAGATCATCGAGTCTGACCCCCTGCATAAGCAGGAAAGAGTGCTGGGCCTACATTACCCCAGCTAGATACACATCCAACCTTCTCTTGAATACCCCCAGGGTAGGGGAGAGCACCACCTCCCTTGGGAGCCCGTTCCAGACCTTGGCCACTCGAACTGTGAAGAAGTTCCTCCTAATATCCAATCTAAATCTGCTCTCCTCTAGCTTGTGGCCATTATTTCTTGTAACCCCCGGGGGCGCCTTGGTGAATAAATACTCACCAATTCCCTTCTGTGCCCCCCTGACGAACTTATAGGCAGCCACCAGGTCGCCTCTCAACCTTCTCTTGCGGAGGCTGAAAAGGTCCAGTTTCTCTAATCTCTCCTCATAGGGCCTGGCCTGCAGGCCCTTAACCATACGAGTGGCCCTTCTCTGGACCCTCTCCAGATTATCCGCATCCTTCTTGAAGTGCGGCGCCTAGAATTGCACGCAGTACTCCAGCTGCGGTCTGACCAGCGCCCGATAGAGGGGAAGTATCACCTCCTTGGACCTATTTGTCATGCATCTGCTGATGCACGATAAAGTGCCATTGGCTTTTCTGATGGTTTCGTCACACTGCCGACTCATGTTCATCTTGGAGTCCACTAGGACTCCAAGATCCCTTTCCACTTCCGTGCCACCCAGCAGGTCATTTCCTAGGCTGTAGGTGTGCTGGACATTTTTCCTCCCTAGATGCAGCACTTTGCATTTCTCCTTGTTGAACTGCATTCTGTTGTTTTCTGCCCACTTGTCTAACCTGTCCAGGTCTGCTTGCAGCTGCTCCCTGCCCTCCGGCGTGTCCACTTCGCCCCATAGCTTAGTGTCATCTGCAAATTTGGACAGAGTACATTTCACCCCCTCGTCCAAGTCGCTGATGAAGACATTAAAGAGTATCGGTCCAAGCACCGAGCCCTGCGGGACCCCACTGCCCACACTCTTCCAGGTCGAAACCGACCCATCCACCACGACTCTCTGGGTGCGACCCTCCAGCCAATTCTCCACCCACCAGACTGTGCAGTAATCCAAGTCACAGCCACTTAACTTGTTCACCAGTATGGGGTGGGATACCGTATCAAAGGCCTTCCTGAAGTCCAAGTATACGACATCCACCCCTCCTCCTGCGTCGAGGCGTTTTGTGACCTGGTCATAAAAAGAGACTAGATTGGTCAGGCACGATCTACCTGCCACGAACCCGTGCTGGTTTCCCCTCAGCATAATTTGTCCTGCCGGGCTCTCACAAATGTGAGCCTTGATGATTTTCTCAAAGATTTTGCCAAGGATGGAGGTGAGACTGACTGGCCTATAGTTACCCAGGTCCTCCTTCCTCCCCTTCTTGAAAATGGGAACCACATTGGCCCTTTTCCAGTCCTCCGGGACTTGACCCGTGCGCCACGAGCATTCAAATATTCCCGCCAGTGGCTCTGCAATGATGTCGGCCAGTGCCTTCAGTACCCTCGGATGGAGCTCATCCGGGCCTGCCGACTTAAAGGCATCCAGTTCCTCCAAGTGACCCTGCACCACCTCAGGGTCCACGCATGGAAGTCTGGTGCCTTGCTGCTGCCTCCCTACACTCCCAGTGAGAGACTTGTCATGCCTCTCGCTTAGGAACACTGAGGCGAAGAACTCATTGAGGAGTTCAGCCTTGTCCCCTCTGTCCGTCACCAATTGTTTCTGCCCATTTAGCAGGGGTCCTATTCCTCCCTGGGCCTTCCTTTTACTCCCTATATATCTAAAAAACAATTTCTTATTGTCTTTTACTTGGGTTGCCATCCTCAGCTCCATGGTAGCTTTGGCCTGTCTAACTGCCTCCCTACAAGCACGAGCAGAAGAGGTATATTCCTCTTTGGTGATCTCTCCCTGTTTCCACTTTTTATGTGCTCCCCTTTTGGCCCTTAGTCTGCCCTGGATTTCTCTGGTCAGCCAGGGAAGCCTCCTGGCCCCTTTCCCTCTTTTACCTCGCACGGGGATCGTCTCGCTTTGTGCTCGAAGGATAGCTTCCTTAAGGCACAGCCACCCTTCTTGGGCTCCCATCATTTCAAAACTACTACTCTGCAGTGCATCCTTCACTAATCGCCTGAGTTCGCTGAAATCAGCTTTCCTAAAGTCCAGCACGTTCACCCTACTGGTTACCTTACCCACTCGACGCCTTATGTTGAATTGTACTTTTAGGTGATCACTGTCCCCCAGATGGCTACCGATCTGTAGGTCCCCTACTATGTCATCCCCCGTTGCCAATACCAGATCCAGTAAGGCATTCCCCCTAGTGGGACCATGTACCTCCTGCGTCAGGTGGAGGTCCTGTACACAGGTTAGAAACCTGCGTGAGCGGTGGGACTTTGCTGTCTGTGTCTCCCAGCAGATGTCCGGGTAGTTTAGGTCCCCCATGACCACCGCCTCTTTAGCTTTTATGGTCTCTGAGAGTTGCCTCAGGAGCCCCAAATCTATTTCTTCCCCTTGATGTGGGGGTCTGTAGCAGACCCCTACCACCAAATCCTTTTCTCCTTGCCCCCCATGTAGCCTAACCCACAGTCCTTCTACTTCCTCATCCTTTGATTCTGTCTTGATGAGGGTTGATGTATATTGCTCCTTAACATAGAGCGCAACCCCTCCCCCCCTTTTCCCCACTCTGTCCTTTCTGTACAATCTATAGCCCTTAATATGTACCGCCCAGTCGTGGGATGGATCCCACCAGGTTTCCATCAGCCCCACTAAGTCGTAGTCGTTTAGTGCAACCAGGAGCGCTAGTTCATCCTGCTTGTTCCCCATGCTCCTAGCATTAGTATATAGGCACTTGAGCCCTGTGACTGGTGCTTTTGCTACCCCCTCGCTCCAAGTCCTAAAGGGCTTTTTGTCTCTAACCTTCCCGTTCCTTACCTGTGCCGTATTGCTGTCCACCCCCTGTCTTTCACGTTCCCAAAGCTCTCTTTCTTCAGGCTGGGCTGTCCTTGTGGGTGCCACCTGGTTTGGTGGTCCACAGCCTCCCCCACCCTCATCTTCCCCTCCCCCCGACGAGCCTAGTTTAAAGCCCGCTGGAGGAGATCCGCCAACCTGGAAGAAAACACACGCTTACCTTTGGGGGACAGGTGAAGCCCATCCCAGCTGAGCATGTCCCTCGTTGTAATGTGTGGGTCATTGTCCAGGAAGCCGAAGCCTGCCTCGAGACACCAATTCCGAAGCCGCCAATTGGTCTCTCGGATGCAGTTCTCATGCCGTCTTCCGCGTCCGTTCACTGGTAGGATGGAAGAGAATACCACCTGTGCACCAAATTCCCTCAGCACGCCGCCCAGAGCCTGGTAGTCCGCCATCAGGTGATCGGGGGTTCTCCTGGCCGCATCATTAGTACCCACATGGACAAAGACCATGGGGTAGTAATCGGTGGGCTTGATCCTGGCCTGGATTACCTCCGTCACATCCTGAATCTTAGCTCCAGGCAGGCAGTAGACCTCTCGTGCTGAAGGTGTGCTTGTTAAGATGTATTTCTCCAACTATTCAGTTGCAAGCTTTTGGGTACAAACACCCTTCTTGAGGTAGAGGGAGAGTATGCTGGTGTTTTATAGATTTCATAGACATTAGAGCTGGAAGGGACCTCGTGAGATCATTGGGTCCAGCCCCCTGCCCAAGAGGCAGGAAGTCAGCGGGGGTCACATCACCCCAGCAAGATAATCATCCAAGTGTTTCTAAAAGATATCCAAAGTAGGTGCTTGCTTATGTTCTCCTGGATGGAATACAAGCCAATATGCAAAATGCAGGTGTAGCAGGGCACTGGGGTGCCTGCTGCTGGTGTTGATAATAGGGCTTAGCTGTCAGTCATCAGGGCAACACAGCCAGCAGTTGCCAAGGCAACAGATTGGGTCAGCTGACCGCCGGGGGCTGGGCCTGGGCCATATAAACAGAAGAGGCTGAGGCCCAAGCCAGTTCCCCTCTGGCAACCTAAGGAGCAGCAGCTCTGCTGCAGGGCAGAGCAGAGCAGGGCAGTTACCATCTAGCAGCCTGAGGAGCAAGAGCTTTGCTGCCGAGCCAAGCCAAGTAGAACAGCCAGACCATCTGCCTGATGAGAGAGAACCCCTGGAGGTATTGCAAGAAGGCCAGGGTGGCGCCGGATTTATGTTGTAGCCACAAGGCTCATTCTGGGGTTACAGCCAGGTGGCTTAGAGTTGCGTTAGAGCCAGGAGGCTTATGCGGGTGTTATAACCGATTTGGCTTATGGTTTACGTTTGTGTTAAACCGGAGGACCGGGTGAGGCTATAAGGGGACGGAGGAGGCCTCATTAGGAGCTCCCCAGTACAGTGGGGTGCTCCCAGTGTGGTAGAGAGCACTGCATTTTGGGGTGGCTCGACCCCAGCCCAATGGGGGGGCGATTATCAGGACAGGCTTAGGGGAGATCCCCAATAGCGTGGGGTTTTCCCGGGTGCCTGGAGAGGGGACAGCATTCGGGTACCAGAGTGAAGGCACGGCAGTTGGTGCCGGGGGCGCTGCATTTGGGGTGTTGTGACCCCAGCCCCGTGTGGGGTGGTATTTAGCCCAGAGAAAGCAAATCGGGGTGCTGTGACCCCAGCCCCATGTGGAGCGGCATACAGGCCCCAGAGCGGGCGAGCGAGCGCGGGAAACGCGAGGCATAGGCCCCAGAGCGGGCGAGCGAGCGCGGGAAGCGTAAAAGCCCGAAGTAGGGCAGAGCATGCGGTTGGAGGCCCGAGGCAGGGCGAGCGTGCGACTAAGCCTGAAGTAGGGCGATCGTACGAATAGGAGCCCGGAGAGGGCAGGGCGTGTGGGACAGAGCCCAGAGAGGGCGCATACATATTAGGGAGCTTGGAGAGGCCCCTGTGAAGGGGTGCGTACATAGAATGCACATAGAGACATAAGAACCTCCGGTACACCTGCGAGGCTTGGGGCGTGCTAAAGGGGAGGTCAGAGGCACGCGTTGCCCATAAGGCTGGGGAGCACTGGATCACGGGATGGAGTAGGGCCAGTACAAGAGCACTGTGTCCAGGGGAATTGAAGGCAGCCTCCCATATAAAACTGTATATAAAACTAAGACGTGGCGGGTGAGAAAGAGGGTGTGTTTGAGCCCCAACTTGGCACGGTAGGGGTGCCGGCGGAGATCACGGCTGCCCCGGCGCCACGCCCTGTGACAGCAGGTCTGGGAAAATGCAGATGTGTGGCAGGAAGGATCAGAGGCCATGGGAGACCGTATGTGTGAGACGGAAGAAACACATATATTGTTTAACAATTCAAGTTTGCCATAATTATTAAATTGAGTTAGCTAAAACCACTTGCTCTTCATGGTTCCATTGGGCAGTATCCTTGACATTAGAATAGCTGAGCAAAGGACTATTTAGGAACAGGTTAATGAAAGAAAACTGAAAACTTTTAAATCCTTATTCAGTTGTTCTGTCTCATAAATAATGGGATTGAGTCATGAGTTTTCTTCTCTGTGCTCTATATGTTATGCCCTAATATGTTCCTTTAATCTTCAATTTTAAACACTTCAGAAAAAAGCAAGAGTATATTAGATAATTTAAAATATTTGCATTTTAATGCTTAAGGGAAAGGTAGCTATTTCCAAAAATTGCTGAAGAGCTCAAAACTTAACATGTCCTGCTGAAACATCCCACAGAGTTCCACTTACCACCAGCTGAGTTATTTCTCAAATGCCCGTCAAGAACTACACACAGCTGGCCACAATCCATTCTTATCAGCAAGATAGAAAATAGTGAGAGAAGTGAAAGAGCAGCAGGGCTGTGTTGACAACAAAATATAGGGTCCTATACTGTTACTCAGCTTATATGGGTTTGGAATCTTGGGGGAAAGAATAAAGAAACTGCAAGGACAGCATTTTTATGGTGAATCAATTCCCTGGTGCATGTAATAACTGGATGGCTCTCATAAATCTACTAAATATTATGTAATTTTCATGTGTTACAGGATTCTGTGGAACATGTAATTTATGTGTGTTACTTTGAAAAAACATTTCTCTGTCCTTCACTACACTGAATCCTAAAAAACTGAATCTCCAGTCAAGTTTGAAATGACACAGCCTCTTAGCAAGCCTGCCTCTTGTGTAAGAACAGCATAGAAATGAACAAGGTAATCTTTCAGACTCAACTGATTTGGTCAAGTTTTCACTGCGTCATATGTGCTTAAAGTCTATGGGTGTGTATAGATGAAATGGGGGCCCTAAATGGATGCAGTGGGTTTTTTAAAACACTGCTTCAGTTTACGGCCCTTTAAACCACTGTGTCATGCACACACCCAAAGTTACCTGCTTCTCTGGCAGCAGGGAGGGAAGGGCGAGATGCCGGTGGGCAGAGTGGTCCCTGGGCTGCAGAGGTGGGGGCTGGTGCTTACTTCTGCAGAAGCAGCAGCCTCCCCCAGGTGGCACCTGCCCACAGGCACCCAGCTCAGGTGGTCCCAGAGGCACCTCAGCCTCTGAGGGAAGCACCAGGCCCTAGCACAGCTCAGGCAGGCAGGCAGGCTGTGGGGGGGGGCAGCAGGGCGGGGGTGAGGAGATCAGGCTTGCTGCTTTTTTCTTGGGTGGAGTCTGCCTTCCTGGGCTGCTGCCAGACTGTCTGCATGGGCTTCCTGCAGAGCCCCTAAGCGGCACAGAGCCCAGTGCTTTGCTCCATGGCTGTAGGGCAGAAAACCAAGGAGGAGGAGTTTTTGTTTGCTGTGCCCCAAGTCATTTAAAGCACATTACACTGCCAAATTTGCTACAGCAGTTGGAATTACTGTGCAATAGGCCGCTGATGTGTACAAACAGCAACACCATTAAAGTGGTGCAAAAGAATTTAAGCCGCTTTATATTGTCGTGCACACATGCCCCTTGTTTCGTCTGCATGTGGCCCAATGCATCCATTAACATGTTGTACACATTGTTGGGATGAAAATAAAAATCATTCCATATTGTAGATGAAAGTCAAACATAATATAGAACCTTTTATGTGAGAGTACCTGTGGACCATACTGCCTAGAAGGAATAGACCAGGGTTTTAGGGACTGAAAAAACAGAAGTTTGAAGCAGGTGAACAAACTTGTCTTACCTTAACATATGCACATAAGGAATGAAGTTAGGAAGGCTGGACTTTAGAGAATTTTACTTGGAAGCGATAAAGTTTTGAAAGAGCCAAGAGCACCAGGTAGTACGTAGTATTTTTTTAAACTGGGTTGGTTACCAAATGTAAGAGCTGATACTGAAACTGACATAAAGAACTCCTTAAAACTCACATATGGCTAAATTTACAGTAAGGGAATACTAGGCTACCATTAATACACTCTGTAGAATTTGCTATTGCAATCTGACTGACATTCCTTCATGCATTCTATCTCCCTTTACACACATGGGCCAGGTACAGACATTACACTTTTACCAGTATAAGTAATCAAAACCAGTCTGTCTCCACAACATAACAGAAGTTTGGCGCACATAGCCTGGTTTAAAAATGGTGAAACCTGGTCTGAGATTTGCTGTCCCCACCAAAGGGCAAATGCGTGTCCTGTTCGCTACCAATCTAAACTACGCCGCTTACAGAACTACACCATTACTACGTTGCGTAACTTTGATCAGTTCTGCCTTGGGCTTTTTAAATGTCTGTACCTAGCCATACAGTATATTAACATATATAGGGAGAGAGTTTCAGTAACTGATTCTCAAACACTCTAAGGTATTTCACATTTTCATTTTTTAAATCTCTGATTAGTTTGGTCAAGACTAAGAACCATTAATATTTAATTTTTAAATAAAATTTTATATCTAGAAGTTCAAAATTCCCATGCTGTACCATTGGATTTTCAAGAGCTTTTAAGTCACTTAGAAGCATTAGTATAACTGAAAGTCAATAGGATTTGTGCTCTTGAAAATCATATTTATGTATGCGTGTGTATATTTACCTTCCATAAACAAGTCGCTGCATATTTCAAACAACAAAAATCTCTTTGGGCTGAGAAAAGTACCACATCAGTACTCTGAATGAATGTCAACTCAATTCTTTCTCAAAAGCTGAGGTTAAAAATGGAAATACTATTGAATCCCCCTCCCCCACAATAGTGCTCTCAGTCATCCCTACAATAAGGAAAAAGAGTTGCCCCAAATTAGGAATGTGTTATGACAATAGCACCATCTAGTGGGTACTGGAACTTACTGAATGAGATATCAATTGAAAAGGAACACTCGCTTCCTGTATATGCAGGTTCCACGTGATATTATTGTTTTCATTACAGAGTTGTACACCTGTCAGTTATTCTGGTGAAAAATAATTTTAGAAGTCTCCAGTTACTAGTGGGATTAGTCAAGTTACTAGGGTGATAGACATTTTAGAAAAATCTAAAACAGATTTAGTTAACATGGGGCTCTCTCTTTCCAGTAAATATATTGTGGACTCATCATCACCCATGAGTATCTTGTAGGGGAGTACTCCCTGATGAGCTGTTCTTGGATTTCCTATAAGAGTTTCAAAAATGAAATGAAAAATACTGAAAAGGCTTCAGGGCTGACCTATTTTTCCAGTGATCTGTGTTCAAAGACCTTCCTGCTTATCCAATATCTTATTTCCAGTAGAGGGTAGAAGTACAATGTGATTAGAAATCTCTGTAATATTAAAAATTAATTATCTTCTACAAAGTAGTAACTACACAGCACAGTGTGAAAACATTGCTTGAGTTATCTTGATGATGTAATGTATTCATAAGCTAACCTGACTTTTTAAGGGCAATATTTTCCTCAATTGATGAAGATAGATCTTGGTCCCACGGAAATCAGTGGGATTGTCACTGTTTTTTTGAGGAGCCAGCACTTCACAAGAGACGTTTCTGCAAAGAATAGATTATGACTAGAAGCTTCTCATTGAGAAAGTATGGTCATTTTGAAACAGTCACCAATTCTTTTCACTTCTCTTTCACAGAATAGAATTTGTAACTAAAATAGCAAACTGCTCAGTGAAAGATGATAGAATAGCATGATGACATTTAACAAAGGTTTTTTTCAAATGCCCATTGCTAGTATCTCAGCTAGGGTTCTGGCATTAGCCTGACTGATTTTCATGTGTTCAATCAAATCCAAATCTTCATATTTAATTGAAATGTAATCCCCTTAGGTTCAAATTATGTGGGGCATTGAACACCTGGCAGGAGGATATCCCATGCCCCCACGAATTAATTGGGACTGGGATATGAGAGTCATGAATGCCTTAAAGGAGGATTTGACACAGGATCAGGCCCCTAAAATGTTCTTTTTGCTTTCTTAAAATATATAGGTGCTTACTGTCACTCGCATGAAGAATTTATATATAATTGCCCTGCATTTTCATTTAGTTATTTGATGTACAAATGGTCTGTCACTTTGAGGAGTATGGGTATTTCTTTCTCAGTGAAGGTTTCTTCAAACTATTTTCTACTGCATTTATATGATGCTGTTTTGAAAATTTGTGTGTGACCACAGGGGTTATGAAATTGAAAGAATAATGTCACTGGCTAGAGGCAGGAGCTATGCATGTTTCTCCACACATCTCTGCCAATAACTATCAGTCTTGATCTGTATCATTCCCTCTGTTCCAGGCCATGGTCCTGCTCATGCAAAATTGTGGGGTGGATTTTAAAATCCTACATACAAGTGTAGTATTTTTGGTCCAGTCTGTCTTTTAGATGCACTTCTGTGACCTGCACCAGCTATGGTGAAAGTTTCAAGGTGTGGAGTCCAGCTGTGAGACTTATCTCTTTTAATATGCTGAAGTAAATTTAATGTGTCATTGATCTACATGCTCTAAACTTCAAAGTAAACAAAATCATAGTTAATGCCATTTTCGCATTGACTCAACCTCTTGGTAATTATTTCCTATACTCAGTACCAGTCACTGGCGCTCTTGTTCCATCTGATCTGCTTTGTCAGAACTGAACTATGTGCTGTGCAATATACATTGTGGAGTAATCTTCCTGGGAGAAATGTAAATGATCTTTAATTAGAAATCTTTAGGGTCAAATCCTGAATGGGACAAAACTGGGTGGGGATGAGAGTGATACCCTTGAGTTCAAGGGACAAAGAGCTCCCTCCCTCAGTCAACTTTAGTCAACCATTCACCACCTGTGATTGCAACAGAAATACTTTACTCCTAAGCATAGAGGAGTATCTGGTTTCAGGCACAATAGCTGCTATGCTTATGAGTTTTGCCTCCAGGATTGGGAGCAGAGAGAGCCACCCACAGCCACACCTATTGCTACTCTGAATCAGATGCCCTTTTCCTCACGTGTCATGTGTGAAATATGGAGGAGCAGGGGTGGGGGACTGTACTGAGCATGCTCTGCTCTACATTTGTGCTTCTCTGCACTAATGACAGGGTTTCTGTGTCACTTCAGCTACATAATTCCAGTGCATTCTGTGACATGCAGCTTACTCCTTTTGCAGGATTTGCTGCTGGTAGAGAAATGGAATTTTATGCTAGATTTTTGACACACCTACACTGGTATGAACAATGTGCATTCTAGGCTAGAGCCACTTCCCTCTAACACGAAGTTTCCCCTTTAACTTTGCATGGACCAGGACTATCTATATTAAAAATCATTGTAATACTTAGATATCTGCAATACTTTGACATTATTTCATTTATGATCTTTAACAGTCTCCAGTAACCCAGATGATACCTTTAAAAGAAACAATCCTTCACTTCATGGCATCAGAAAACAAATGTAGTTCCTGCTTTTCAGCATGAAGGCAGTTGCACTACTGACTGCTATTGTAGATGAGTCTCAATAGTTTCCAGCTGATCAGAGAGTAAGTGAGCCTGTGTATTGAGAAGGCCTGAATTCTTTTTGTAATACTATTTGCAGCTTTGCTAACTAAAAACAGCACCAACTTTGTAAATGGAAGCAAGGTTGTAGAATCATGTTCAAGGCAGTCCAGTGACATGTCTAGTAGACTCTCAAATCTTGATTGATAAAGGGATAAAGTGCTACATCAGTTGAGCTAGACTGATATCTTCTCTGGCTCACACAAGAAACAAATATAGCACCCTTCAGTATCCCCAAGATTTTACCCGATTATAGTGTTCAGCACAATGAATGAAATGCAGCAGAGTAATCTTACTTTGTCCAAGGCAGCCTGGTGTTTACAGCTGACACTTCAACACTACTGCCATAGGATACCAGTGTACAACACTCGAGGACACAAGGGAGCTTCTCTCACATTTTCAGTTTTACTTAGTAAAATGTTAGATTTTAATTCTTCAAAGCATCCAGTTGGTGGTGCCAAATTATAACTGCAAAGGTTCATTTTCTGTATTTTGGTATTTATGGTAACTATGCACAGATAAATTATAAGGGTTTTAGCATTCTGCTTTGTGAAATTCCTTTCTCCATCTCTGTGTACCCCACTCTTTAAAAAATACCATGGAACTGATTCTCATAGCCTGCAGCTGATGTGATTATTTACACCTTGCTACAAAGAGGGCTAAACTATTACTGTTCTTATTTTCTAGCATTTTAACACTTGCTGTACAAAGCATAAATGGCTGCAGGAGGAGAAGAGTATGTAGAGGATTGGGCCCAAGGAATGTTCTCCTTGACTAATGTGTTTGCTACTTCATAAATCATAAAGAAATGTGAAGACACGTGCACCTGCCTTCCTGGATGGTCACGGTCTCTATACCTGGCATTCACATCATTTGCTTATTCCAGCTAATGTACTGCCCAAGGTCTTTAACACATGTATTATGGCTGCTGATGAGTCAGCTGATGACTTCGTTTCTGTGAAAACTATTTCATTTGGAAGAAGATACCTGTTTTCAATATTTTTTTTTAAAGAGAGGAAGGGCACCGTGTTATGTTTCATTGGCCTAACAGTGACCTATAAAATGTGCTGGTGCGAACAGAAAATGTAATGCACCAGCGACAACAGCAACAGTCTGTTTTCATTTGTTTTGATATTTGATTATAAAGGTTAGAGCAGGGAATGAGAGTGCTAAATTAAAGTGCTTACTTTCTTCTGGCTCTCAGCCAGGAAAGCCAAAGCCCTTCTGGAAGGCCCCCATCTACTAATGATAGGGACCCATGAAGGAGCTCAGCCTTAGTTCTTTCCTGAAAGTTGGTTCTGTCTTTCACATTGTGCTGGGCCATAGATTTGGACATTTTATAAAGACTGTTTCAGTCCTAAACCTAATGATTGCCTTTGGCCTCCCCCCTGTTTTCCCATTTTCCACAGGAAGGTTACAACACAAGGCATATTGCAAAATAGGTTATTCCAGCTGTGATAAGGCTGAGATGAAGTGGTTCAATTACTTGCTAACAGGCCGGGAAAGTATCAAGTAGGAGGTGAATCAAGGACAGAGTAGGACTACTTGCTCTTGATTTCCCTTGCTTTTGGAATTCACCTAATGCAAAACCAGTTTAATCACTTCAGTGCACAGTGATAGATACTTTCCAAAGAAAAATTAAAGAATGCCTGTGATGGGCTCTGGACACTGAAGGCAGCTTCATTGCAGGAATAAAAAAAGAGCAGGATTTGGTTAGTGGTCCTAACTTTTATGAGCAATAACTGACTATTTGATGAAAACCCAAGGTCGGAAAACCCATTTCTCTGACTGTGTGAATATTGACTTTTCTTATTTAAATTCTTTAATGAGTTAAATATTTCATGCATCTTTTCTTTTCCTGCAACTAGATAATTTTGCCCTCTCTCCTGCTCTCTAATCATTCCCATTTTCTTTCATTTTTACTTTCTTTCTCTTGTTTTTGCTCCAGTTAGGAATGAAGCTTATGGTACAAGTTGTTCAATATTCCTCTAAAACTCAACATTGCCCTACAAAGCTTAAACAAATTACAAGAAGAGCTTCTCTTTCCAAATATTTCTTTTTCCACATAAGGTATTGCCAGCTCTTGCAACTTCATCTGGAGTGTAATGATATCTAATATTTGTATTCAAGTCCCAACTCATTGATTCATATGAGTACATGATAATTCCAGCTTTTGTTTAAAACAAGCAAAAAATTCTAGCCCTTAGCTAAGTACAGACAGTCAAAAAGCCTGAAGCTGAATCTATTCAATCTCTGTAGATTAGTCTAAGCTGCATAGATTGAACTGATAAGCAAGTGAACAGACATTCACTTTTGATTCTTGAAATACAGCCACATGCTTCAGTGGCTTAGGCCGGAAGTCGGGGGATGCTAGAGCATGCCTCCCTGCTTGGCTGAAGCATACAGGTTGGGCCAAGGCTAGCCTATCCAAAGGGGTTTGCAGGGAAGGTACAAAGCATCCTGGGATTCTGGGGGACTGTGAGTTAACTGATTTAGGTTAAATTGGTTTATTGAACTTCTGTCCCATATTCCCTCCAGATTTAAGTTAAGTCTGATACCACATCCATCCAGGTTTATCTTAAACTGGTTTCAGCCATTTTTGAAAGTGGTTTATGTGCACTGAACTTCTGTTGTGTTACAGATTTGAACCAGTTTCCAGTCACTTATACTGGTTTATGTCTATTTTATGTCCCCAGCCCTTGTGGTTTCAGAGAAGCTTGAAAATATGACCCAAGGCCATCCAAAGTCTCAACAAACAAATGGATAATAAAAAAAACTCCATGTTTATTTGTTTGCTTGTTTGTTTTTAATGTCTTGATTTTTAATTTATTGATATTTTTTTTGGGGGGGGGGGGGGTCCCAACCCATGTGTTTTGTACATCTGTATCAGTCGTCTGTATTAACCTTACATAAACAGCATGACAGGGCCTCTGTATTGACTTCATGGGGCTTTGCCTTAACACTTATGATCAACTTATGGGGCATGTAGTTATAACTGCTTATATTTTTACGGGCTGGCTGGTTGTGTTTTTTTATGCATTATACAAATCTAATTATGGGTCCAGAGCTTTCATTCTTGGTTCCTGGAAATTCTGTTTTTAATAAGTGTTGTATTTTAAAGAATAATGGGGGGGGAAACCAGTGTATGTTATATATATTTTTACAGTTTTTTTCTTAAGGTGAAATTGCACACTGTGACTAAAAATGGCTTGTCAAATATATATTTACTTCTATGGGGTTTTTTTCCTATCAGATATTGTGATATAACCCAGAGATAAGGACTTATACCACTTTTTTTCTATATTTCAAGCTGGTAAATTGTACTGCACTCAGATGTCATGTTAAAATGGAACTAATATTAGGGTAGCTCGTTCTGTAAAACTCAACATCTTCCTTTGATGTCTCAGCAAGGAATCATGAATGATCTTTAGATCCGGCTTTATGTTTAAGTTTAGTTTAGGGATTTGGTTAAAATATGTTAGGAAGGAATATTTTAGGCCCTGATCCTGCAAAGATTTAAGCATATATGGAATTTTATGGACATGAGTAGTTCTATGGAATTTGGTGCAACCATTCATATTTTTAGTGTTACTTATGGCCTCAAGGATTTTTCTGAATTGAGCCTAAAATTTCCTAAATACACTCTGTAAAGAAGTATTTTAAAATGCCAGGTCACATTTTTAAATGAGCACAAGGAGTGATAGGGGTACTTCTTGTTTAGCAACACTGAAATCAATATTCAAGTTCAGAAGACATTTTTAGATGTCAATTTGCTGCTGAAGCTACTTTCTGATAGCAGGCACATGCTGTTGTGAAATAGTTTACATTTCACAACCTAAGATTTACAGGCATCTTATCATTGCAGCCTATAAAAAAAGAGTCGAGCCATTATGCAACTTGAAAAACCCATCCATAGAAGATAATAGACTCATAATTTTTCAGTATAAACTACAGAGATTTTTGTAACAGGAATTCCTCTACTTTCTATTTAAAGTATGTATTGTGTGCGGCTTAAAAATAAGTTGATGGTTGCATAATTTTGAGGTTTTAACTTATTATCGCTGTATATGCTATAGCATTTGTATTTGTTCAATGTAGGCATATTTGCAAATACTTCAGGTAGGCAAGGTTTTATAAATATGTCAATCACTCTGTGCTAGTCAGTGACTAGTACAATAGGACCTTAAACTTTGTTGGGCCGTGAGTACAATAACAACAATAAGATTAATCATAGTCATTTTCATCACCAGCAGCATCTACTAGATTTTATTTTTCTTTCTAAGCCACCACCTTTTCCCTACAATAAAACATCTGAAATAAAAGTAATGAGCACCAGTAGCCATTGAATCCTCATATACAGGCTTTAGGACAAATCAGACATTGAGTTGTAAATAACTATTTCCTTTCTGTTACTCTCCTAAACATAAATTTCAGCTTTACCTATGGGTATATTCATAATGTGTTAAATATTATTATCTGTATGAAAGAAGTCAAGCTGCAAGCAAGAGAGATGAGTTTATAATTATGCAACCTAAATACAAAGCAGAACTATAACAGATGCCAGGTTGTAGGATCCCAGTCACAAATTAGAATGCAAACTGACAGTCTTAAACATTCACAGTCAGATGTGGTTGATTTGGTCAGTAACTACAGGATATGTACATCCAGCATAACATTTCCTTTCTATAAAATATATTTTACTTTACCTTGTCCTTATTTGCCTCTTGGAGTTCCTGCTTAGTCTTTCATCTCCTCTACAAACTATATTGAAGAAATATAATTTGATTTTTAAAAACCAAACTACTAGCTGGCTGCAACTTGCAAAGGTTAAAGCCACAGTTTATAGCTGAGAGCTGTAAACATTCATGAGTTCCTTTTAAAAATTAGTAGCATCTTCTCCCCAGAATTGCTATCATACATGAATACAATCAAAATATGCAGCCCAAAGTAACCAGGCTGGATTTGAAAAGTGGATAAATTAAGAGGTAGGAGAATAAGTAATCAGCTGAAGGTTGCATAGAAATGACTGAAGACAAATCAAGTAGGGAACAGGATAGTGCAGGAAATCTGAGCATATTTGCTTCAGAAAATACAATTCACTTGTACTTTTTCACTTGTACTTTTGCACTTATGATTTACCCTGGAGAGATGTAATAAAAATTGGAATCAGCTGAAAGTTTGAACTGTGCCCTTGATCTAGGCCTGTTGAACTGTTTGTGTGCATGAAGTTGCATGTAAATATAACTTCCAAGGTTAAAAGGCCCAGATTGGCATTTGGGCCTGATCAATATCTTTTGAAGTCAATAGTAAACCTCCCAATAGATTTAAAAGGTCAGTTCTTAGACCCTAACTATAGAGATTGCAATGCTGTCAGCATTTACAAAAGATGCAAGAAAAATGTTTCATGCAGTAGAGACCATAGTTCAGTACTCTGTTCTCGAACAAAGCACAGGGGATATGGTGTAACGGTGCATCGGTACTTGCAGTCTTTACTGTAACCCTAGTGGTTTACGGTGGCTCCTGTAACCTTTGGGTTATGGATTCATAGTCCAAAGCAATATAGATACTCTCACTCTCTTACTCTTTTCTCCCACTCTATGCGTGTTATCATAAAGGTTTTGCTGGTATCCAAGATGTTAACAAATGGCAGAGACATAACTGAGCTGTGCAGATTATCCCAAAGAAGCACTACTTTAAACCCACCACTCCATTCCATGGCCATGCAGAGATTCTCCTTACCAATGTGATTTGTAGATAGAAACACTGGAGAGTTAGGATTAGGACATTTTAGACCTTTCCAGAAATTTTTGTACGTTGGATTTTATATCAACATCCACAGAAATAGTGTTGGAAACCTCTTTCTCCATGCAAAATACAACACTTTCCTTGGGTGC
Source organism: Crocodylus siamensis (assembly GCF_052110815.1). Lineage (NCBI taxonomy): Eukaryota > Metazoa > Chordata > Crocodylia > Crocodylidae > Crocodylus > Crocodylus siamensis. The sequence goes on from NC_143396.1 coordinate 193,527,529, forward strand.
TGCACTTGGGTGCAAAACTCTCCTATCTGTATTTGTTTTTAATCTGTATCTCGTCCTTCTCTTCCCCCATCAAGAAATTATTGCTCCTCCACGTCCACAGGTGATAAGCAAAAATGGGGAGGCATAACACAGAGAGAAGTTTGATGCTTGTTCCTGGCTCAGGTGGCAGGAGATACACAGTGACCTTTTGAGGTCCTTTTTCCTAACTATGGAAAAAGTTAATCCAAGCTACCATAGACTAGAAAAATAATTTATTATCGTGGGCAAGTCTTTCCTGTTGCTGTGTGAAATCTGCTAGCAGGACAAAAATATTAGAAGGTGAAGTGCAGTTAAACTGGCGTAGCCCTCAACTGCAAATAGGGTGATTTATTTTTCACGGTGGTGTGTAGTGTATTGTAGTGTTTATTTCATATGATAGGAATTGTATGAACATGCATTATATGGAAATCTCTATCCAAAGATTTTATCACACATCACAAACTTTGATTAATTTTACCTCAATACGAGCATCATACAGATAGGTATTATAACCCTTCTTTTACATTTGAAGGAACCGGAGCAGTATTGCACTTTAAGAGGCTTGTCTGTATCACACAGGAAGTCTCTGGCAGTTATAATTCTGCCTAGATACCCTTCCTTTGTATTGTACGTAACCACAAGATAATCTTTGCTTCCTAGTTATGTGATATAAACATGAAATGCAAATTTACAAACTGATATGTATCATTACTATTATACTAACATCTTAAATTTGAGGATTTCACAACACTTTGTAATCTCATAATCCAATTTCACTTAAGTCTCTCTCTCTGTTTCCTTTCCCTTCAGAAGAGTATTTTAAATATACTGCAGTAAAATAGAGCACAGAGGAGAGGAAGCCATTTGCCTTCATACAGGAAGCCAATTTGCCGAGCCAGGCTTAGAACGCAGAGACCTCTAACCGAAAACACTTCCCCTCCCTTCAAATGGACCTGTGGTATAGTTGAGTGAAAATTGCCAACACAAAATATAAGATATTGGTGATCTTTTGGTCCTTTTTTTTTGGTAATAAAAAACCTTGCAGCATGTTAGAGGCCTAAACATAGCTGAGAAGGTATCTTTTGTTAAAAAAGAGAAGGGAAAAAAGTGCCTAGTGGCTTTGTATCCTTGATGGACTTTGTCTCATGTATCATGACAAATTTTCCTCCATGTTTGAGTTTATCATTGAGAACATTCTGCCATCGCAGCGAAGTGTCCTAACTTGATCCCTACTCAAATAGGCAGCTTTGTAAATAGTTTCAGTGACTTATAATGCATCTTGACAATCTACTGCATAAGTAAAAATGCAAAGCTAGAGACCGTTCAAGAGTATAAGACTACCACTGTTGCTGAGTCAGAAAAGATTTTTTTTTCGAAATAGACTGGAAGTTTGGTATTTTTCCTAAAAGACAAAACATTACAGTGACTTTCCCAGAGAGAATACACCATTTCTGGGAATTCATGTTTGTTTGATTATTTTATGTCCAGTTAGAACAGGGGCAGGCAATTATTTTGGGCGAAGAGCCCCCTACTGATTTTTGGCAAGCTGTTGGGGGCCATATGGGCAGCTCTGCACCCCGGACAGGTGCCCCGCCTCCTGATCGCCATCTTGAGACCAGAAGTCCCACCCCCTAACCCCCAACTGTTGCCACCAGAAGTCCCTCCCCATGGGGGAGTGGGTATAGGTTTGTGGGGGTCTGTGGGTATGTGTGGGGTTTTGTGGAGGGATAGGTGTGTGGGAGTGGGGTGAGGGAGCATGTGGGTGTGTGTATGGATATGTGGGGTGTGGTGGGCTGTGTGTGTGGAGGAAGGGTCGCTGGGTTATGTGAGCGGGTATGGGTATGGGGGTCTGTGTGTATGGTGGGATGAGCTTGTGGGACTTACTCTATGAACACACACATACACACTCTTTCCCTCCCTCCCACACCCCACACACACACACACACTCTGCATCCCACACTATATATACACACACACTCACACTCTCTCTGCTTCCCACATTACGTGGGGGGGCAGGGCTAGGCTGGCTTTGTTCCTGGCTCCTGCCTGCTCTCCCTGAGTCCTACTATCTCTGGCTCCTGTCTTCTTTGACAGGCACCCAGAAGCAGATATTAATTTTCTAAATTTTTTTAGGGGCCCTGCAGGCCAGATAGAATGGCTTGGTAGGCCGGATCTGGCCCATGGGCCATATTTTGCCTACCCCTGCATTAGAATCAATGGGCTGCATAAACCAGAAGCTGCACTCTACTCGGTGGAAATCCAGCTGTATGACTGGGAGGAGAATCTGTTGGGCATGGCTGTCCAACATCATGATGACTGGGAGCTATATGCAGCTTTGGCATTTGGTCCTCATGCTGTGAGGGTAACCCTCTCCTTGGGATCTCCCTGCCAGAAAGGCTGCACCAGAGCCTCACAGGCCCCTCCTGCCACCCCTGCTGCTACAGCTATACTAACAGTACACAGCCCCTCTTATTACATGGACTGCACAGGTAGCATACAGGCCGCCTGGGTTCTTTTCCCACCACAGGCTAGGAGAAAAAGCTGGTGCTGGGCCATAGGTCACATGTTACCAGTCCTGCTTTTGGGTGATTTGCATTTCTTCTAGTGTTCCATGAGATCAATTTTTACTCTATTCCTGTCACAAAGAGCATTTACAGTCAGCTGTAGGTTTTCACTCTTTTCTGCGGATAGTGTTTGACTGTAGTTGTGTTGATTTCTCATAAGCTAGAACCATCCTGCTTTGTACTATTTGTCCTTGGTAGGAGAAGGCTTGGCTACCAGTCATTATGGGAAAAAAGACCTGGCATTAAAGACTTCTAAAAATAACCTTGCTAAATTTACTGATTTTTATTCTTTCTTTAAAAGGAATTATTTTTCAACTACTGTATCCTATCAGGTTCAGAGCATTACTTTATTTTTGTCATCTGTTATGTGAGAGCCGTATTTCAGGCATTCCAACTTTTTCTTTTTACCATGTGTGGAATAGCATTAAACTTTGTCCCTGTCACTCTCTGCCATCCCCCTCCTTCCCTCCCCCACCCTCCATTCCTCCCCCATTTGTGACATTTCAATATTTGCCTGCACCTTTATTTGCTGTCGGCAGATAACTGCAATTCCTTCCTACAGGGTAACCCAGGCACCACTATTAATAGATTTTGTTAGATTCAGAATATTATGGCAAGAGCTTGTGTCTCCTTTTCAAACATTCTAATTGCATTCCCCCTTGAAATCTTTTATTGTCTGATGGCTTATGTCCTTCTGGATTTTAAGTTCTTGCTTTTAAGTTGTTACATATCTTTGCCTGTTTCTTATTAGTTAAAAATCTATGGTTGGTAGAGCTAAGGATAAGAAGAAGGACTTATATTTGGAATAAGAAACTCATAACAATAATAGAAACCCAAGTCTAGATAGGAATTGTTAAAATATCAATCATATTGCAGAAAAAGTGAGAGTATTACATATGCAATACAAATTACATATTATATAAAAATGTTATGTATTTTTGTATTTCAAAAGAAATATGATATCTTACAGTGATAATGAAACATTGTAAAAATGTGAATTATTCAAAGTTTGCAGGACCACATTACTTGCACACAAGATTATTAAAGAATTACCTGAGAAATTCTTTGAATCAGATGTTGCTTAGATGCTGAAACACCAGGAAATTCTAGGGAGCTGGGAAAACTAAAGCTTAATGTGACAACATGTAAACGGATAAATAGAGTGGCAGAGGAAACTGTCAGCTGGTTAGTTTTTGAATGCCAGTTCTAGGCAAAATTATGGGTACCCTGATATGGGATGTTATTGGTAAATGGTTAAATATGGTAGCATATTTAATAACAATCTACATGATTTTATGGAAAACAGGCCTTGGGCAAATAAAATTAATATTGGTTTCTGACAAAATCCTAAGTCTGGTTAATAAGGTATTTCTGTGGATGGATGTGCAATACAATTAGGTTTTTGTAAAGCAGATGGTTTAGTCTATGTGACATTCTTATTCAAAATGATACAAAATCAATATTAAGAGGATTTGAAATTAGTTGCCACACAGAACTCAGAAAATAATTGTAAGTGAGGAAACATCAACTAACATGTTTCTGGGCATTCCACAAGGATCTGTTCTTGGTACAAGGTGTTCAGTACACTTGTACATTTTCTTAAATAAAAAATGAAATGATAATATTTGCATAAACATTGATTCCAGGAGTAGTGAATGATGCTTGATACAAGTTCATTGTCAGAATGACCTAGATCATTTTATAAATCTGACTCATTTGGATGGCATGTGTTAATTCAGACAAATCCAAGATCATGTATCCTAAGCAAAGAAGGTAGGTCACACATAAGATGGGGTACTATATAAAGCAATGAAAAGAACAACTAGATAGAAAGGGGAGATAAATATAGGTGGAAGGGAGCTAACTTATTTTAGCCAGTGAAATGTTGAAGCTAAAAGTGTGAATGTGATCCCTGAATGCATAGTCAGTGGAAAATCAAGTAGGGGTAAAGAGTTTACAGCATTTCTGCAATAGTGGGTGCATCTACATGAGACACTACATATTAGCCTAATAACTGCGCAGTAGCATGTCATGGCAAAAATGTGCTAATAGCCTACTGTGCAGTGTTATTAGGCTAATGCACAGTAAACGTCACTAAATAACTATTCACTGGTGCTACAGTGCAGTATCTCTAGGTACTGTGCATTTAGTTAGTACTTCATTAAGGAAGTACTAAACTAAATACGCAGTATCTAAAGCACATTAATGAATGTGGAGATGAGCTCAGTGTGTCCAATTCTGTGCCCACATTTAGAAAAAGGAGTTAAGAATAAAGCTGCACAAATTATTTCAGGCAAAAATGTGCATACAGGAAGAGATTAGCAAAGCTCAGTCTATTTAATTATCTACAAGGAGGGTAGGAAGTGATTTGATGATTATTTAAAGGTACCTGCATGGCAGAGATTTCTGCTAACAGGCAGCTTTTCAATTTTGTGGGGAGAGGACATAAGATTTAGAGTTTGGAAACTGAAGCTGAACAAATTCAGACTTGAAATAAGTAATTAATTTTAGCTGTGAAAGTAATCAACATTAGAACATCTTATCTCTGTATGTGGTAGACTTCCTTAAATCACTTGACATCTTTAAAACAATATTGCAAGTTTGTCTGAAAGCTATGTTGTAGTTCAACCAGAAGTTACAGGTTTGATGCAAGAAATTACTGGGTGTGGTTCTATGGGTTGTGTTATATAAGAGGTCAGACGAAATGATTATAGTGATCTTTTCTGGCCTTAAAATTTATGCTTCTATATTCTTCTGAATCTTAATTTCCTGTTGCCGATGATTATCTACTGTCAGAAGTATATTCAGCACTCTGCAAAACAGAGGGAGACATGATTCTGCCCCCAAAGTGCTTACTACTTAAACATACAAATAAAAATACTGGAATTAGTTTATGATGAGCTAAATTATCTGGAAGGGATGACTTGCTTTAAAATATGGTAGTACTGTCACTACTTCTCAAATAAAAAGTGAGAGATTTTAATGTAGAGACATTTGAAATACAATGAAAAGGGGGAAGTGCCAGGCAGACAAGGATTTTTTTCCCCTAAAAACATTTAAGTGATTTAGGAATTTAAATCCCAGTATAGAAAGGAGGTGAGAATGAAAAGATTTGAATAGTTTAGATTAGAAACAATACTTTTCCATTCTATATTGGTTCTCATACTACCCTTATCACTATAATGTCTGAGCACTTCGTAGTAATTCATTAAGTATTATGATTAAGATCTGTCACATGAAGTCGGTTCATCCTCTCATCTTTTCAGCCAAGGAGAGGCTTGATCCTTCATCACTAAAGTCAATGGAAGTAGCAGCAAGCCTAATTAATGCTAAAGAACTGCGAGTAGTAATAGCACCTACATCAGTACTCTGTGTAGTATACCTACATTGTTTAGCTATGTGTGAATGCTCTCTGGTGTGGTTATATCTGCATCACTCCTTTCTCACATAACCAAACACCAGCAAATTGGCTCTTTCTTGTTAAGGTTTTTCCAGCTAGGTAGATTGTAAATCCCTGCTTTGTTCTGTTGTTTTGTTAAGTCCTGTTCCTTGAAAAAGAAACTTGCTTTTTGTTTTGTGAAAGGGGAGAAAAGTTTGGTTGACTCTGTGGGGGAGGAGTGGGAATTGGCCATGCACAAAGTACACAATGTACATGTGCATGGGAAATAAACGGAAAAACAGAGAAAGATACATTTTTTTACTGTCTTTTCAGTAAGAGTTACTGTAGATACAGCAAGTTAAAGCTGTTCAGCCTGAAGTATGATTTTTGAAAATGATAGCATTCATCTAACTCTTTGCGAGAAAGCTAAAGATTCATCTCTGTTAGTTTGTTGGTAAATCTCTTGTTATATGTGGCAAACTTAATTTCATGCTGTTTTCAGGATTCAGTTGCCTCATTGAATGTACCAGCTATTTCCTTCTTCATAAAGAGAGTATCCACTATCAGAAGTATGTTCAGCACTCTGCAAAACAGAAGTCTCATGCCAGTTCTGAGAGACCTACTTTTCAAATGACCAGTCCCATACCAAAAGATATAGCTACGTGAACAGCTATAACAGTGTTTCCCAAACTTTTGATACCTGAGGCATGCTTTTTTCTACATTAAAATTGGTGGCATACAAAAAAAGTGTGTGTGTGCACACACATGTACACACACATTCATCTTTTTTTTTTTTTGACCTATAACATAATGTATTCCCCTGCCAAATGAAATCATACCAGCACTGAGATGTACTGTTTATAAAAAAATGACACTAAATACATCTTTCTTTAAGCAAAGGATTAGTTTCAATACTAGTGGTTCTCAACCTTTTCAGCCTTAAGGCACTCCTCCATAGGTTTTTGAATCAGGGAGATGGATCTTTTTCTGAATTTAGATTTGGGGGGGGCTTGAGGCTTAAAAAAAAAAAAAAAAAAGAAGTTGAGAATCACTGATCTGATTGGTACCACTCAAGGATAACAGGGGCAGGACCTCAGCCTCTGCTCTTTCCACTGTCTGACCCCCTCCAAACCCCTGGTCTGTACCTCAGGTGACAGCCCCTACTACTGAGGCTGCTCCTGCAAGGCTTCACATGCTGGTTACCACCCCCACAGCTGCTCCTGTTGGCCCTGGGAGTGTTGGAGAAGTGGAAGGGACAAAGCAGGCTCTGTCTGCCCACCCATTTGCAATAGAGGGCACCGCTGGGAGTGTCATGGCTACCTGGGAGTGAGGAAGGGGGAAGGCAGCAGCAGCAGTGGGAGCTCCTCGAGGAGCAGCCACAGATGCTGCTGGGGTACCTGGGACAGGTGCAGAGTGCCAGATAGAGGAAGGGAGCAGTTACCTCCTCACGCCTGGGGGATCTCATGGCACACTTCCATGGCTCTCATGATGTGCTAGTCTAGTGTGTTATGGAACACCCTGGCTAAGTATAGACAGTCAAAAAGCCCGAGGCAGAATCGAGTTAATGTAGGCAGCTTCCTCTAAACTAAGTAGGTTGAACCGATAATGAACTGAACTGATGGCATATTAAATGAGGTAATTGGGAAAGGCAGGGGGAGGCCTGCACTGACCCAAACCAGTAGGAGGGGGATGCTAGAGCACATCTCCCAGCCTGCTGGCCATTGCCAGCCCAGCCACGTGCCCCCAACCCCCTGTTGTCCTCTCACAGAGGGTTAATGAGGCCCCTGCCTGGGTGCTGGCCCACCCTGGCAGAGCCTTCCTCTCAGAGGGTTTCCCCCAGCCTGGGGTCCCTAGCCCAGGCAGCCTCAAGGGGCTGAGGGGAATTCACCCCTCCCTCCCCACTTCCCAGCTGCTGGTTGCTTCAACTGCTGCCATAGGAGGGAGGGAGAAGAAGTCCTTCCAGCTGGGTGCCTGCTCATGCAACCCTGCTTGGGGGCACCAGAGAGCCCCACCTTGGGGAGCTTCCCCCTGCCATAGCCTAGGGTCTCCCAGATCTGGTTTCCCTGCTCCTATGGAGCTAAGGAAAAATTTTTCCCTCCCGAACCCCACAGCTCTTGCCTTAGCATGCGGGGATGTTGGGGGACTGTGAGTTAACTTGAACCAGGAAGGGATCTGGGACAGAAGTTCTATAAACTGGTTTGACCTAAATCAGTTAAATCTGATACTATATCCAATCAGGTGTATCTTAAACCAGTTTTGGCCATTTTGAAAGCAGTTTATGTGCACTGAACTTCTGTTATGGGTTTAAGCCAGTTTCCAATCACTTAAACCAGTTTATTTGTAACTTCTGTCCCTAGCCCCTTTGGGAATCACTGAGTTTGGGGAGGTAACCTAGGATGGGAACTTACAGTGCATCAACTACTCTTCAATAGCTACCAAAGTACATGCTTTTACTCCATGAAACATGTAAGGTAGCTCTCCCTACTTTCTTTGAGAGATAAGTTATCTCCTGTTTGCAGCGATCTATAAGCATTTATGTGTCCAGTTACCAGAGAGTAGTTAATGTTTTGTAAGCTAGCAGCTTAGGTCATCCCAGGGTAACTTGTCTGTGTAGTCATGTCCTTAGTTTGCTTTCTAACAGATGCCACATCACATCAGCATTCTAGATGAGTTTTTTAAGGTTTCTTCCTTATTCAGTCTTTTTCTTTGAAACACACTGACTAGTCATTTAATTCACATAGAATGGAAGGGGGTTTTTTTTCTTAGTGAATTTCTTAAATTATAAAATTATAGGTAGCCAGCTACAAAATTTTGCTTCTGCTTGTAGAACATGGCCCTGAGATTTGAATTTTGGTTTGCGGTGAAAGCCATTCCTCTAGGGTGAAACAATAACATTTTGGGTGGCAATAATGCTCAATACCACAAATCTTTATTGCAGGTTTTCTGCCAGAGAGGCAGCAATTTTCTAGTGAAAGCATGTACTGAGTTGAATTATAGTATCTTAGAAAATGAGGGTTGGGAGGGACCTCAGGAGGTCATCTAGTCCAACCCCCTGCTCAAAGCAGGACCATCCCCAACTAGATTATTCCAGCCAAGGCTTTGTCTATCTGGATGTTATAAACCTCCAAAGATGGAGATTCCACAAATTCTGTGGATAGCCTTTTCTGGTGCTTTACTACCCTCCTCCTGAGAGAGTTTTTCGTTATATCTAACCAGACTTTCCTTGCTGCAACTTGAGACCACTGCCACTACTGATAATATCCTCCTTCCTAGCTCCATCCTCTTTGGAACCCCCCTTCAGGGCAGTTTCCTTTTTTTCCTTAATTTTTATTATTCCTTAATTTCCCTTTTTCCTGTTTTCTTTCTTTCTTTCTTTCTATGCAATTAAAAATGGCACTTGTTTCATAGATCCATAGATGTTAGGGGCTAGAAGGAACCTCTCAACATTTTCAGGTCCAGCCCCACTGTACTTGGGCAGGAAAGACTGCTGGCATCAGATGACCCCAGCAAGGTGAGCATCCAGACTTTTTTTAAGATATCCAGAATAAGTAATTGTACCATCTCTTGGGGGAGTCTGTTGCACACCCTGGACACTCGAGTTGTAAACAAGTTTTTCTTTATGTCTAATCTAAATCGGTCTTCTAGCAATTTATGAATGTTAGTCCTAGTCTTCTCATACTAGTGAACAGGCATTCTTCTAGTCCATGATATGCATCTCTTATAGGCTGCTTCCAAGTCCCCTCTGAGTCTTCTTTTCTTCAGGCTGAACTTCTTCTTCATGTCTCTCACCCTCTCATCATATGGCTTACTCGCCATACCTCTAACCACACACATAGTCCTCCTTTGGATGCTCTCAAGCTTCTCCACATCCTTCCTGAAGTGTGGTGCTCAGAACTGGATGCAGTACTCCAGCTGCAGCCTGAACGCTGAGTAAAGTGGGAGGATGACATCCTTAGTCTTTGTTTAAGATGCATCGGTAGATGCATGCCAGTGTTTTGTTTGCTTTGCTGGCTATGGCATTGCATTGGTGGCTCATGTTCATTCTATGGTCTATCAAGACCCCCAGGTCTCTCTTGGTTGTGGTGCTATTAGGTGTAGGACCACCAAGCTTGTAATCATGTTGCAGGTTGTTTCTCCCCATGTAGAGCACCTTGCACTTCTTGGTGTTGGTCAGCCTGTATCCTTAGCCTATCCTCCAGTGTGACCACAGTCCCCCATAATTTGGTGTCACATATGAACTTGGCCAGTCTGTTTTTAACACCCAAATTCAAATCATTAACAAATATGAATATGTTGTCAAAAACAGAATATATGTCTCTTGAATAAAAATATGTATTGTTAAACAGTTTAATTATACATTGATTGACTCACATACCTTCCCAAATCTTTATTTCCTAACAACTTAAAATAAGATGAAGTTTGCCAAGTTCTTATTTTAATTATTTTACCTTCTGTTTATTCATGGGGTTTGCTTTTTAAGCCAATTTCCATTTTCTTTCTTTCCTTTTATTTTCTTGAAAGGTTTTTCATGAGAGATCTTGATTATTAATAAGATCAAGGGGCAGATCTTCAGTCCTTTGGGTTTTTTAGGCCTCTTTGGGCAGTTTATACCCAGAAAGATGCTGTTCACTTAGCTCAGGCTGAGTACCTTTGATATTCTTTGATGTTCTTCACTGAAGGCAGCCCCTGATGACAAACCTATCAAGAGTTTTGGAGAAGGAAGTCTCACAATGAGCATGCTTCTGGACCCCCTCAGACTTCACACTCTTAGGGACCTCAGAGAGCTATATTCTCCATGTGACTGACTGGATAACCATGTATATATGCCCTGTCCTGTCCAGCATCTTCTCCACAGTAGGGATGGGCCATCATGTGAAGTAATATCAGTAGTCTGTTACATCTTTAGTCTCTTGGTTCAGGTTAGTATACATGGTCAAGGGGACCGCATTTCTATACTTTATTGTATAATCCTGTTGGAAACAAAATTTTTCCCAAGAAATTCACTCCCAAGAAAGGAGGAATTATGACACCATGTGGATATCAAAAGTCACATGCAGGTTATAATTATAAATATTTAGGTTATAATCAAGACTGAAAGATATTTCACTGGATACATTTCTGTCCACTCTCCCTAAAGAACCCATAGCCAATTTCCAGTGAACGGAAGGACACATTTGTTAGTTTGTATAAACAAATTATAACATATTGTAAACTCATGCTTCTGTCCAAACACATCACACTTTTTTTTTTTTTATTCCTGAAGGGTATTTTTTTGCTGCTTTGTCCTTGTGTATCTTTCAGCTGCTTCCAAGGCTCTTTACTCAGGGGCAACCAACATGGGTTCATCAGTGGTAGGTCTTGTCAGACCAACCTGGTGGCCTTTTACGATCAGGTCACCAAATCATTAGACGCAGGGGTTGCTGTGGATGTAGTCTTTCTGGACTTCCGGAAGGCTTTCGACATTGTCTCTCACCCTGTCCTCATCAAAAAGCTGGGAGGCTGTGGTGTCGATGCCCACACAGTCAAATGGGTCGCCAACTGGTTGGAGGGCCACACCCAGAGAGTGGTAGTGGATGGGTTCTTCTCGACCTGGAAGGACGTGGGCAGTGGGGTTCCGCAGGGCTCGGTCCTCGGGCCCGCACTGTTCAACATCTTCATCAGTGACTTGGATGAGGGGGTAGAAAGCACCCTGTTCAAGTTTGCTGATGACACTAAGATGTGGGGGGATGTGGGTGCACTAGAAGGGTGCAATAGGCTACAAGCTAACCTTGACAGGTTGCAACGGTGGGCGGATGAGAATAGGATGGGGTTTAACACTGATAAGTGCAAGGTGTTGCACATGGGGAGGAAGAACCGGCACCACACTTACAGGTTGGGGAACTCCCCTCTTGCCAGCACGGAGACGGAAAAGGATCTTGGAGTCGTCATTGACTCCACGATGAACATGGGCTGGCAGTGTGGGGAGGCAGTCAAGAAGGCCAACCGTACCCTGTCATGCATCCACAGATGCATCTCAAGCAGGTCCAGGGAGGTGATCCTCCCCCTCTATGCGGCGCTGGTCAGGCCGCAGCTGGAGTACTGCGTCCAGTTCTGGGTGCCACACTTCAAGAGGGACGTGGACGATATGGAAAGAGTCCAGAGGAGGGCCACTTGTATGATCGGGGTCAGCAGGGCAGGCCTTATGAGGAGAGGCTACGGGACCTGAACCTGTTTAGCCTCCACAAGAGAAGGTTAAGGGGGGACCTTGTGGCCTGCTACAAACTGGTCAGGGGAGATCAGCAGGTATGGGGGGAGTCCCTGTTCCCCCGTGCGCTGCCAGGAGTGACCAGGAATAACGGTCACAAGCTGGCGGAGGGTAAGTTTAGATTAGATATTAGGAGGCGCTACTTCACAGTCAGGGCGGCTAGGGCCTGGAACCGGCTTCCAGGGGAAGTGGTGCAGGCTACTAGCCTGGGGATTTTTAAAAGGAAGTTAGATGAGCACCTTGCCGGGGTCATCTGACCCCGGTGCTCTTTCCTGCCAAGGCAGGGGGTCGGACTAGATGATCTACCTAGGTCCCTTCCGACTCTAGCTACTATGAAACTATGAAACTACATAACTACTGACTGAGAAAGCGGCATCCTTCTGTCAGTAAAAGGGCAAAAATGATAATGCAGGAATGTGACCTCCAGTGTAAGCTTTACCGGTCAGGCTTTGTCTATCAGATACTGAGATTTTGTTATTTTACCAAAACTTTCAGCCAAAGAAGTTAAGATTTGGGCAGTTATACGTCTAACTGGTATGATCTTTCTAAAGACTCAAACACTCGTAGTATAAACGTCTTGGACTTAAATGATAGATGTGTCCAATCCAAAGCTCTAAATGTCTGCTGCATGTACAATATTGAACAGATCCCTTACCATTACCCTGACTTTTTAAACCTGTTTGACAATAGGATTAGACAATGAAAGGATTTTTTGTCTGACAGAAATATGTTTTAAACAAAAATAAAAACAGGCAAACTTGCATAATACACACCATAAATATTGTACCTGCCGGATACTGAGTCTGTAGGCTGTCCGTTGATTATATCTGTCCTTTTATTTACTCCTCTATTTAATGCCTCTCTCAGCTGACCCCAACTGGTCAGGAATATCGTTGCTCTTTTAACAGTCTCCACACAAATTATATTAACACAAAGACATATTAATGGTGCAGTTTCTTCCTGCTGAACAGTCAGTCAGTGACAGACAGATGTGTGTTCCTTTTGCTGCTGGAAGAAGAAAAAGGAAAATATTACTTCTGTTCATCTTTTACTGTGGAATGTGGAGGAAATTCTGTGGTTATATTTCTGTGATGAATCATGCAGATGGCAACCAATGCAGAGAATTTTTAGACTGAAGCCCCATCCTTAAATTGTAGCTCTATGCTCTTGCTCTTTTGCTCCAGGAGAGAGAACCAAGATTGCTCATGTTCTGTATTCTAGATCACTTCTATGTACCCTACAGATAAATATCACCCAGTGTATTAATGTCTGTGTCTGTGCAATTTATTGCACTTTAAACAATCTCAGCTGAGTTGTATGCACAAAAAACATTACAACAGTCCTCTGATGTGTATTTAAGAGTTGACCAATTGGCAAGGTTTTATTACCAGAAGTAGGTAAGGTCAAAATTATGGAAGGCATAATCAGTGTCAGCTATTTTTGGCTTAAGTCATCTTTTCTGAACACATTAAATTTATGAGTTCCAGAAGCTCAAAAATTGATCTTCATCAAGGATCCTAGTTTTCTATGTTCAAAAATCACAAATTCTCTGATGCAATTTTTAATAAAAATTGCAAATCCTGATTAAAAACCTAAAATCCATGTTTTTCCATGATTAAAATGAAACACCACGCCCCCTCTATATTATCTAGATCTATATTATATACATCTCTCTATATCTATATCTATCTAGAGGGGCGTGTGTATGTGTATATATATATATATATATAGTAGTTGCCCCATGCAGCGTTGCTTGCATGAAAATCCAATGAGCCACTTTTTGCTTGAGATAACATATTATTGCACTTCAACAGCTTCACAACACTTCCACATATACAAATCCTGAAACACATCAGACTTTCTTACTGTAAGACCTTTACAACACTTCTGTATATATTGCTGCTCAAGTCAGCGGTCACTGCAGCTTGGATGTTTTCTGGATGGGAGATTCTGGAAGCAGCCACATATAGTTGTCCAGGGGTGAAGACAGGATCCTGAAAAAACACTCCTACTCTTTTTAATGTTTGCCTCTGGGCTTTATTGATGGTCATGCTGAATGCCACCTGCACAGGGAACTGTTGACGTGTCCATGTGAATGGAAATGTGTAGTCAGAGTTCTTCAGTGCTCCCACGGGGAATTAGTACTGTTCTTTTTGATCTAACAATTTTTTGCCTCAGGTAGTCTGCTGTTGATGATGAATTGCACCAATAGCCACGTTCTACTGCACAGACCATCCTTAGGGGCAAGGTTTTGCAGACGCATGATAAGCATCCCAGGCTTAAGGTGAAGCTGATGTGGAGGCAAACCTGACACCTCCATGGAATTCAGGTACTGGTGTCCCTGCTCCTGGGGGCACAGGAGGTGCTGCCTGTGGTGGGGTCATGGCCAGGCTGCCTGGCATGCCACGAGAGCCCCAGCCCAGGGGCTCCTCCTCTCTCCAGGCTGCACAGGGGCTGGACTTGCTTTGCCGCTGTCTGCATGAGCAGGAGCCACCGCAGCCATCATGGGCAGGACAGAGACTTCCTGGAGCCCTTTGCCCTCTTGCCAGCCTGCAAGAGAAAACCTGCAACTTCCTGTGTTTTTCTCCTTTAAAAGAGAAAATCTGTGCTTTTCTCCTTTAGGAAGAAAACCTGCATTTTTCTCTGTTAAAGGAGAAAATCCTCATTTTTCTGCAGCAAACAGGAAACCTGGATCCCTGATCATGAGGGTGGGAGGGAGGATGGGGCTGAGTGAAAGACAGAAAGAATACAGCTGTATCCAGACTAAATCTTTGCTGCAAGCATATTTGTTTGAAATATTATACCCTTACACAGCAATGAAATAAATGAAAAGTAGTGATCAAACATGAAAAGGTAACATTAACAGTAAATCTATTTTAAACTGGTCTAGAGATCTCTAAAGGTACACATATCTTCCTTCTTGAAGTCCCCAGTATTTCTATTGACTAACTGCAGAGCTTATCAGATAATTGTGGTGCATAAAGATGCAACTTGTGTATACAGTCCTTGAGATCTTTTAAACATAAATATCATTTTTGTACTACTTTGTAAGGAGATCAGGGAGTGGCTGGATTGATTGCCTGAGATGCTTTCTGGTGACTAAGTGGTGTGTCTGAACAGGAAGCATATTGCAAAAAACTTAAGGAGAATTATAAATAGAACATGTTCTGAGAGAAAACCATTGCCAACAAAGCAAATTCCACTGACATATTACAACACAAATAGGACTTGTTCCATAAGACAAGAATTTCTTCCAAGAAAAAATGGCAGCCCTTTTTTAAAAAACTAAAAGGTGTGTTCAGCAAAGTTTTAATTGCTCTCATTTTCCTAGGAGGTTCATTTAAACTTCCAGGGTCATTCATGTAATGGTTATTAAACTTTTAAAACGTATCTTTTGTTGCAGCTGCCTATTGTGTTTGGAGCTCACTTTAAGGATTCCAGGAATATATTTTTGAAATCTATTCTTGATGAATTCTAAAATCCTGCAGTTCCTCCAGGCTTAACTAGGACAGGGGGAGGTGGGACCCCAGCACCCAGTGGTGATTTAGAAGGGGCACAAGTATGTATTCACACCCCCCACACACGGTCCCCAGGAGTCTTTACTTGGCAGGCTTAGCCTGGCCATAGGAGCCTGGCAGGTGCAGACCCATGCCCAGTAATGTAGTCTGGAGGAGGGGAGTGGAACGATGTCCACCCCACCCAGGGAGGTTTTGCTATGGGAGGTACAGCACTGTGCCTAGAATGGGAGAGGGGTAAACAGGGCATCAGGAGCAGCCCCCAGGGACTACCTGTCTTCCAGCTGCAGCAGCCTAAGCCTGTGTGGTACAGTACAGTAGCAGCTGCTGCTAGAGTGAGGAGAGCTGCAGTAGGCAAGATTGTCCCCTTCATTCCCCTCCTCACCCCTTGCCCTGTCCAGTGTGCAAGCATAATCCCTCTACACACATATCTCTACTTTGAGTGCTGAAAGAGTTTGCTAAGCCTCTGTCTCCAGGAGACAGGATCCAGGTGCCTCACATTCTGGCCCCCTTCTCCACATGCTCTGGGTTGACTTGGTGTCCATGTCACAAAGGGAACTTGTGGTGGATTGACCTGTGTCTGGTGGGAGTTCAAAAAATGTTCCACGTGGACAACATGTCAATGTGCATTGAAATGTATAAGGCTAATCTGTTGTCCAGACTTAAAATGGAGCTATATAGCAGGCTGACCTGTTGCCTGGATGGGACCTGGAAAAATATTTGAGCCTCTGCCTGTGAGCAAAACAGAATGAGGCACTACATTATTCCATATGTTTTCCTGGGACAGTAAAAGTCCAATTTAGGTTTTACTCAGAGGTAGAACCAGGAAGACTATATAGATACAGAACAAAATTCCTCCATCATATCTGGAGATAAAATTCAGCTTGGACAACCAGTCAAACCCCACAGATGCCTTTCAGCCACACATCACTCACTCACCCTATCTGACATACTATCTCTTGCAACTCCTGCCTTCCATCTCCTGCCTCCTGCTGGTTCCCTCTGCTGCTCCAGCACCACCCTCCCAGGCTCCCAAGTCCTTCTGTTGGCAGTACAGGTCCCATCCTGATCACTTACCAATGGGCTAGATAAAATATCTTTTCAGCTGTATCCATCCAGTTTGGGACTGTGGGATTGGCAACACCTGTCCTAGGTTATTGCCATACTGGTGATTTGACAGGAAAAGGCAATTTTATCATTGTTTGGGAGTAAATTTATTATGTTAACATAGAAAAAGGTGTGATAGTTTACTAGAAAACCAAATTTAAAACTGTACACTTTTGCAGGAGCCTGATACAACACTCACCAAAGTTGGTGAGAGTTTTTTCACTGACTTTGGATCATGTCAATGGGCAATAAGTTTTAGAAAGGCAGAAGACACTGCACATTCAGCCTATGCGAAACAGTCCAAGTCATTGTTCTCAGCTGGCCCTCTCTAGCTAGCATGCAGAACAGCAAGAGTGTAGAGACTTGTTTTGCAGATCCTCTAGGCAGGTAGGTGCAAACTAAAAGACAAGAAGAACTAAAATACAAGAAAGCCAACATCTGAAAAAGAAACCCAGGAACATGCAAGAATATTAAGGATGTTGTTGGCTTCAGGCAAAAATCTTTGTATTTACAAATAGTGACTGCGAGATTCATTTTGTATAAAACTATGTACTGATGTTCCCAAGCATATTTTTTTTGTAAAAGCAAAAGTGGCCAAACTTCCAAAACCTGAGCTTATGATGAAGAAAATAAAAAAGCCACAAACATACTCTCTACAAGAACAAAATGAAATGCACAGTTTGGCTTAAAGTTCTTAACTACTGTACATTTAAGAAATTCCAGCACTATCAGTGTCTAGTGCAAATGATAAGAGCAGCTCTGGGGATTGTGAAGGAAAGCACTCCCTTAATTGAATTAATTAAAAAAGGAAGGTCATTTGAAATCTGGCAATTATTAAATAATGTTTTGTCTCAAAGTTTTAAAACAATCATTCTCCCTCACTAAGTTTGGCTTGAAATTAATAAAGATTTAATTTAGATGTGCATAAACAGACTTTTTATACTTCCATGACAAAGTAGTTAGCTATCGAGGATGAAAGTAAAGGGCCAGATACTACTTTCTATGTCATCAGTGTAACTCTGGAGTAGCTATCTGAAGCCTGTGAAGTTACTCCAAACTGACCCTCTTTTGTGGAATGTGGTTCATAGTTTACAGTTTGGATTGCAAGTAGTGCATCACAGTAGCGATCAACAGGCTATATTCAAATGCAAATTCCAGAGACCAATACAGTTAAAGCTTGTTAATAAAATAGCAAAGCTACTGTATAACTGCAGGAAGAGTACTGCATACACAGGAAACTCAAGTTAAAAGATCAAGGTGCA
Source organism: Crocodylus siamensis (assembly GCF_052110815.1). Classification (NCBI taxonomy): domain Eukaryota; kingdom Metazoa; phylum Chordata; order Crocodylia; family Crocodylidae; genus Crocodylus; species Crocodylus siamensis. Next base: position 193,545,618 of record NC_143396.1, read on the forward strand.
AAGAGGAATAAGTTTAGGTCTTTAATAGCCAGTCATAGACCCACATTTGCAATAACCCATAAAGAGAATTTTAAAGAAATGAAAATATTGTAAGCAATATGGAATGTTAATACAACAAGCTAATGTCTTAAGGTCCTGCTCAACAGATTTCCCTTGGGAATGTAGTGATGTGGCAGTTGTTAGATGGCTTAATTTCAGCTGTTAGGAAAATGCACTTGTTCCCATTCCTTGCTTTTTCCCTAGAGCACTGTTATTGTCTGTTATTGCCATTCTCATAAGTTCAAAGTGGTTTTGCTTATCCTCCTACTGGGACCGTTGTGTGCAATGAGATCCTTCTTCCCTTCCATTGAAACCTGATGCTGCAACTTCTGAGGTCTATGAAAGGGCAAGAATGAGAGAGAGATGCCAAATGCCCTGTTGACAAATTTACAGGTGCAAGCTATTTTATTTATTTTTTTTAATTGAGAGATACCATTTTTTGAGTGCTGGCACTGAGTCTAGAAGACCCTTTGCAGGCTGCAAGAGTCTGAGAAAGAACTGTGCTGAGCTACTGTTTGTCTGCTTAAAGCTGTTTATGCAACATTTCAATATTAAGTTATAGTTAAAAAACGTCTTCATGGATTGCCAGGAACAGTATTCCCAGTACTATGAGCCCATCTGGTCAGATAAACTAAGAAGAGCTATGCTGTTTAGAGGATAACTTCTGATAAACCTTGGTACTGCAAAGAGAGCTGATTGCAATTCAATTTTATCACTGTTCCTTCCAGATACTAAACCAACACATGAAGGCACTATTAAGGAGCTTTGCACTTCTGGATGTGCATTTTTGGGCAAATGTAGACCCAAGCCCTGAGTTACTTGTAGGCTTTATACTTCCTAAAGTCCTATCCATATGAGGTGAAGTGTTTAGACTTGATGTGTTCTGGCCTCATTCCAGCTCTGGTGATTGCATTACAGCTACCTGATATAAAATATCTCTTGTGGTATCACTTGGACACATTCTGTCCTAAACTGTTGTAGTGCACTGTTAAACCATTTGCACTTGGAAGTCACATTTCTATAATGATGTTCTCTGTATATAGTTTGTATAGCAGTTTATGTATGTAAAGCACTAGAAATTCCTCTGGGAAAAGAGGCATTATGTAACTTAAAGATCTTCATTATAATTTATAGAAAACTGACAATCTTGGAATGGAACCAGGTTTAATTGGGGAAAACTGAAGCTGAGTAAGTGTGAACAACCTAATTATAGCAAGAGCTCAGGAAAGTAAATGCCTTAGGGCCCCACTTTAAGAAATCAGGGATAAAGGGGGTGAAAATAAGATTAAGCTATTTAGCAAAGCTGAATCTTTAAAGCTGCCATTGCTTGATACAGAAAAGAAAAATTCATTTTCAGTAGCTATTATAGAAAAGTAATATTACTTTCAGAAACTTTTCAAGAATATATATTTGAGTCTCTGTCCAAGAGCAAAAGAGAATGCTGCAATTCATTATTCCACAGTTTTTTCCTGGAACACTAGAAGTCCAAGTTAGGCTCTTACTCAGAAAGGTAGAACCAGGAAGACTATACAGATTCAGAAGAAAATTCCTCTGCCATATCTGGGCCAGCCTTTCTTATCAACACTGTGAATATCAGTCACAGTAAATAATAACACTGCTGCCAGTGGCCTTCAGCACAGCCTGCAGGATTTCTCTGCACAACAGATGTCCTGATCAGTCTTTTGTCTTTCACAGACTGTATACTACTTTTTGCTGTGGCCATGATGCTACCACTGAAATAAGAGGAAGCTTTGCCATTCACTTCAAGGAACATAGAAGCGAGCCCTGTGGAAGGTAGGACAACTGAATGTGCAATTTGTATGCAATTGTAATTACTATGGCAATTTGTATATTTCATTGCAACACAGCCATTTGGCTGTCTCCACGAAACACTGTTGCAGAGTCAGTAATTTCAAAAAGTAAACACAAGACAGAACTCAAAACAAAATTTGCAATTAAAAGTGTTATCAATATATTTTAATTAGACTCAAATGTAAGCCCACAGAAAACAACATTAGAAATGCAATTCATGTTTCTCATTGATCTATATGTCTATGGTGACTGGGATTTCCATAAGGGCCTAAAGTTATCAAGCGCTCAAATCCAGCCACCTGTTCCAGCCACCTGCACAAAGAGCAGTTGTGAATGTGTCACCAAAAATCCTGTCAATTTCTTTCTTAACAGTATCTCATAAAGATATAGATATTATCTGATAATGGGAGGATATTAAATCCTGCATCAGAGTCAGGTTTGTTGTGTTGCAGTGAAATTTGACTTTATGTTTGATAAAAATATTTTCTTGTTTACGGTTGCATTGTAATATTTAGAATGCATTTGGTCAGGGGGCAGCAACTTTTTAGAGATGAGGGCCAGGCATTTGCAACCTAGCCAACATTGTGGGCTTCTGATCCTGCTGCTCTGATTCTCTCCCTGCTCTGAGTCCCCCTCCATTTACTGGATGCCCCAGAATCCATAGCAAATGCCAATGGGAAATGGCAAATTTGGCAGCAACAGCATAGAGCGGGAGGTTTTAAGTAGCCGCTTTTATGTTCCCCTTTAAACTCGTGCCATCCTTCTACCACTGAATTACAACTTTGCAGGCTGGATCCAAGCTCTCTGTGGGCTGAACCTATTCTGCAGGCTGTAGTTTGCCAATCCCTGCATGGCCTGATGATTCATTTTGTTGTTTTTAAGTACTTGGCAATTGGGGCCACATCCAGACGAACACAGATGTGCAGTATGTGGCACTGCAGGCCTATCTGATACATGCAGGTGTGCCCCGCACTGCTACCTTGTGGCATGGGTGGAATGGGGGATGACCCCAGGAGATCCCAGGGTCAAAAAACCCGTGGCAGGGTGGTGTACATGGGCGCAGTGTGCACTGTCTAAAACTGGAGCCTGGCTGGCCGTAGCCACACTCCAGCTGCAGAAGCACTATGGCTGCAGCTCCCTGAGACCCCTAGGACCCCAGGTAAGGCTGCTGGGGCCAGCAACTGTGCTGGCCTCAGCCTCCCCTACCCTACCCAGGGTAACCTGCCACACCAGAGCACATGTAACAGAAGTGTTCCCCAGGGACAAGCAGCAGTGCCACAAGGTGTGCTCCTTGTCCACAGGGAAACAAATGGCAGTGCTCATCCGGATGTGGCCTGGGAGTCTCTAGTTGTCACTTAGCAATCTTAGCTAGCTTTGGAACAAAGATTTTTTAAATTGTATTTTATACTGTCAGGAAAGACAGGGTTGTACAATAGGTTAAATTACTGTAAATACCCAAGCATTTGCTGAATATTTTATGTTAACTCCCTAGAGATAGATAAGAAACATTTCTGTATAATACAACTTTTAATAAATGGCCTAAGATGCTTACTGGCCATTTCTGTATGTGAGAAGCAAGGTCATCCCTTCTCTTATGCAGTATAGTTCTCAGCACAATAGTTCTACAGTCCCCACAAACTCACAAAGTAGCCTTTAGAATTGCTTATATTGCTTATTTACGGTAGAGAACTAGACAAAGAGGAAACCATTATGCTTTTAATACTACTATGTTTATACATTAATTCATTAATAGAGAAATGTATGTCAGGTAACATCAGATAATTAGAAGTTAAAGACTCAGCATGAGGCAGGAGGGAGGCTACAGAGACTGGGTGTATCCAAAATTGGAAATACTAAAGTAAGACGCATTGAAGTTTCATTCTAGAACTATGCAGCCATATCTGAAAACTGAAGACACTGTTATTTATTGAGAAATAAGAATTTTCCAAGAGTATCACTGAAACCTATCTCTGAATTCAGAGGCTTATCACAAAATTCTCAAACCATCCACTATGTTTTCTTGTCTAGTAAAATTTAAAGAGGCTCCAGGGAGACTTTCTTCAGCTTACACCCACAAAAGACTTAACATATTTATCTAAATACCAGATAAACTAAGATTTAATATACTAAAATCAAAGTTACTGTAAACTGATCTTTGACTTTGACCGCAGGCTTCCCACAGGCAAGAAGTTAGTGTCAAAGCTATCTACTGGCTATACAAAGGGAAGCCTAATGTAAATTGAGTGACATTTCTGAAATTTTTCTGTTACTAATCTTGTATCTATGTTCTGTTCCTAAATATCTTATAAACATACTTATTTATAGTGTTATAAATAAATAATGATAATTTATTTATTGTGTTAACATAATCTGAAAAAAATATGTTTGGTTATTTTGCAATGTAGTGTAATTGAACCTGTTTGTATGAAATTAGTTGGTCTGCCGATTTGGTTTCATGTTGCTTATTACTGTAATGAAAGTGAATCTGATATATCAGGTATGCTGATTCAGGATTCCTCTGACTGGAAAAATTATGGTTAAGCTGAGCTCAAGCTTTTTGATACTTTAAGTGGAATTTAAATTTCATTTTTGCCCTGCAAAGTCTTAATCTGAAGTGAAGTAAAATCAAATTACAGTATCTGACATTAGTACAAACAGTACATTCTTTTTTTTACATTTAACATTCATTGTTTGAATATCAGTAGAGAGTAATGTTACTTATTTCATATCTTTAACAGTACATTTTAGAGGAGGTTAAGAACACCAGTGCAGGAAGCAAATCTTATCAGAACGGTTGAGGTTGTTTGGTGGGTTTACAGTGAATCATTTGTCAGCCGATTTTATGTAGCACAGCTGCACGGATTGGCTAAGCAAATAAGGGTCTGATACAAAGAGAGTGCAAAGACAATTTTAATTGCATGGTCTTTTTGCTTGCTTCAATAGGAGGAGAAGCAGGTCTGGATCTTGCTATTACAATGTTTGCTTTTCAAAGTTGAGGTTACTGCAAATAACAGAACCAAAATAGGAATTAGGTTCATAAATATGAATTAGAGAAGTGGAAAATAAAATACTTGAGGAAGAGATAACCCCAAAGGCACGGAGATCTGAGATAGTATAAATAGAATCTTAATGTAGTACTTACTAGTTGCACTAAGGAAAACATCTAGCTGCCAATATCTGGAACCAAACATTCCTAACAGCAGCATGAAAAAACATGTAAACTAAGGATAAATAAATCAATGGAGGAAAATACATTTTTACAGGAATCCTTTAAACTAAATGCATATTACCATGTCTAATTGATAAGCCAGTCTGATTAGCTAAAATATAGCATGGAATATGTATTAGTATGGCAGTTGTAACTCTCTCAAAGAACTGAGTTCTTCCAGAATCAAAACCTTTTTCTTGACCAAAATCACCAACAATAATACTACTGTAATTTTCCTTAGCTGTTTGTTATTTATGATTCATAGATTGCAGTCAAATGGCACTCTGAAATTGTAATTTTTTAGAAAATTGCTTAGGTGGTAATTTTCTGTTCTGCTAAAATGGGAGTTATCTCAAAGAAAGCCAAATATATTTTCTAGGACTTTGATGAAAAAAGTGTTTGGATACACAAACTGCAGATTTTGAAGAGTCTGTACTGGAGGAATAATCTCTTGATGAGATTAAGAAAGAACAGTTATAAGAGTCTGAAGAAATAAGTAAGTTAAATCAATACTGTATAGCATTGTTGTCATGGAATAATATTGTGTTCATGTTTGGTGGACTGGTATAGCAGAAATTTAATATTCCTGTAAAAAAGCAGCTTTGGAAGGATTTAACTATTAATTAATTAAAAGGTTCTAAACAGTGACATTTCCTAGATATCTATATATAGAATGTGCTAACCAATGATTCTAACCAAGCTTTCTAATGATCTTTTATCCCTAAAATATAGTAGAAGAAAATACTTGTATAAAATATTTGGGGGGAAGGGGGACAGTGAAACAAAACAAAGCCAAAAGCTGAAAAGCCTATGACTAAAATGGAAAACAATGTTTGGAGATTAAGACAGAAGAGAGTTAGGGATGTGAACTCACAACTGTAGCACAGTCAACTGGGACAGTTTATCTGAGGGCACCCTTTGGAAGGAGATAGAAGCAGCTCAGGTGAGTGTATAAATACTGGCTGTTCTGGTAGAGGTCAGTAGAGGACAGCAGTAAAGCCAAAGCACAATTATTTCACAGCAGAAACAATAAAAGTACGTGAAATCATAGAGGAAAATGGAGGGGTGGGGGGAGCCAGGATAGTAATGGACTCTCTTCTAATCTTTCCTAACAAATGGATATGAACTCCTATATTGGTAGGATTTTGCTTGAGAGTTGGTTAAAAATTGAAGAAAAAGTGATCCTTTGAGAGGGCTGTGTTAATGATTTACCAGTGACCCCACCGTTTTTGGCTCTTCAGCAACATACCATAAATGTCCCAATGTTTTTAGAGACTCAGATTTAAAAAATGCTTTGAACGCGTGTCTTACTGGAACAACTTCACATTAGGGTGAAGTTACATGTTACATTTAGATGATACTAAAGGCACTTAAAAATCAAGGGCACGTTACAACTCGTTAACTTATGATAAGTGCCATCTGAGCATCTCAAAGTTGCACCCCTTCAAGTGCAAGTTAACTCCAGGCTGTGCTGACTTGCTCATGTTAGGTTAACTTCAGCCTGCTCCACAGAGATAAAACAAGTAATTTACAGGCTCCTCCAGCTCCCTCCCCTCTTCCTGACTAGAAATAGAGCCCAGGTGTCCTGGCTTCTACCCACCCCCTATAGTGGGAAGTCAGAGCTGTGCAGGCAACAACTGGTATAAACCCTTGCAACTGTATGTAGCATGGTCTATCTTTAACACTGCTTTACATTCACAAATTGAGCATGCTCAAAGTGTAATATGTAACTGCACCCTAATTAGAGTGATTATCTGATACATTCTGGTCAGCAAGTGGTAGGAAAGGCCTCTTCCTGCATGTGGGATGGGAATGTCCATCTATTTAAGGCATATGGAAAACTGTCCAGTTCTACATATAGGTGTAAGCCTCCTGACCAGAGATCTTTCATATTTTCATTTTACTTGATATGGCAAAAGTCTTTAGGATGACTAACTCCAGTAACTTAAGAGTCCATTTGATGTTAATAAAAAAATCTTACTGTTGAGAAAAAATGTTGGCTTCCTGCTACAGATGGAGCAGATACAAAGAAAAGGGCAAATAATGACGGCTGCAACATGCTAGAAGCAGTCTATAGCCCCTTTATGGTTCTCACTTCTGTAATAAAGTAGGCTGCATAATCTTTCACCTTTCATATATATATCTTATGTATCCCTCTGAGATAGGAATGTACTTTTATCTGCATTTTACAGAACAGAAATTGAGACAATTGTCTATACAGGACATCTGTGGTAGAACAGACAATGTAATATTGCCTGTTCTATCACAGGGCCCAAGCTTGGTAGATAATCTTTCTTTTATAAGATGTTGGTTAACACTGAGGAAACCTAAAATCATGTAAAAAGAACATACAAACTATTTAAATGGCTTTATTATTTCAAACATGTAGGTGATTTGTCATTTACAAGAAATTGACTAGATCTGCTTACATAAGCTAGGAAAAGAAAGTGTTTTGTATAATTAGAAACTGTGACAGAGGATGAAAATCCTGAGGCATTTAATTTGTTACTTCATATGTCTTCACTAGTTGAAAAGGCTGGATTATTCTTCATATACTATAATTCCTTTCTTGTGTTATGCTGGTTTTCTTTTCCTTCCAAAAGAGAGGCAGGGTGGGATGGGACAAAAAGAATGTACAAAGCAGAGGCACTATTACAAATAATAGCTCAAATTCTGCAGCTCATGTCAGTTCTAAATGAAATGCTCTTGTTAAAAAGAGGGGTTCTATAGCAGGGAGTAATCTCTCCCTACCAGGGCTTCTGCATCTCCAGAAGTGGCTGTATAGCTGAACATAATTCCTAATATAATGCCTGTGTTTTGTTTAGCTTTTAAGGTGATCTCATGTAGGCCCGAGTGGTTAGATTGTACCTACTTGCCTCTGCAGAGGGGAAGGTGCACTTTGAACCATGTTGCTTGCTTCTGGCTAAAGGAGTGCTCAAAAATGCAGATTAAAAATGTTAAAAAAAAAAAACCCAACTGGTTAACATTAACTGATAGTAATTCATTCTTTTTTCATCCATTTACAACACTCATGTGTTTAAAAGAAAGGAAATAAATAACGAAGTTATCAAAAATATTATACTGAAAGCATAATTAACCAGCAGCTGGTCCTATTAAGCAGAACAATGACCACCTCCTCCCGTGAGACTTCTGAAGAAAGAACAGGTAGGTCATCCAAAGTGGGACACCAGCTTCACTTCAACCTGATGGTACTTGTCTATAAGTCCCTTGTGGACTTCCTGGAATCTCTGACACTTGTCTTTCGGTGTACCCTTCTTAAGGGGGAGAGGTGGTGAGCAGCAACTGCCTGCAGGCATCATGGGCAGTGTCGACAGCACTTCTTTCAGGGGGTGCACTGCCAATCGCAGGGAGTGCATGTCCACTCCCTACGTGTCACCAGTGTATAGTGGAAAAGGATTTATTCTGAAGTTTTTGAAGTGTTTCCTTTCTTTGACTGAGTTAAATTGGGAAACTCATGGTTAAACTGGGAAAATGCAGCCTCGATGACTTTATAGCCCAGTGGCTAGGTAACTGGCTCCATGGCAGGACCCAAAGGGTATTATTGACTGACAGAACTAAGTCATCATGGCAGAAGGTGACCAGAGTTCAGTACCCATACCAGTGCTCTTCAACATGTTTCTAGATACCAAGTCATATGAAGAGAGGCTTAAAGACTTGGGACTGTTCAGCCTGGAGAAGAGAAGACTCAGAGGGGACTTGGTGGCAGCCTATAAGTATATCAGGAGCATACATCAGGGCTTGGGGGAGCATCTATTCACCAAGGCTCCCCAGGGCAGGACAAGAAATAACGGGCATAAACTGATTGAAGATTGCTTCAGGCTAGACATAAGGAAAAACCTCTTTACAAGTTGAGTGCTGTGGGTTTGGAACAGACTTCCCCCAGAGGTGATATAGACACCCACCCTGGCAATCTTCTAAAAGCATCTTGATGCCCATCTTGTTGGGGTCATCTGATCCTGGCAGTCTTTCCTGCCCAAGCGCAGGGGGGTTGGACCCAATGATCTGTAAGTTCACTTCTAGCCCCTGACAACTGTGAAACTATGAGTTAGCAACATTTTAAAGTTGACTTAGAAGAAACCCTGTTTTCACCTCTGAAATACTGGAATGATCTGCTATATTAGGACAGTACTTCAAAACATATTGACATAATTCCCTTTCTCTCCATTTGCTTTTCAAAGATTACTTTTGCTGGCAATATGCCAAATGGGTTTTCTTGTAGTTTTCCCACCATGATGATATAAAAACAACTTTTTCTTTTTCTTCTTTTCCTAAGCCTGCAAATGCAGACATAATTTTCAGATGCCTGAAAAACAAGATATGCTCCATTACCCATATGTTCCAGTATTTATAGCATTAAAGAATAAGTATATTTAATCTCTAAAAGCAAAACAAACGTAAGAAAGAATTACATTTCAGAAGTTAACAATTGAGTGAAATGTTTGGATTCAGCAGGTTGTTCCAGTAGGAACAAGCAATAACAACACAGATTTTGAAATCAAAAGGTATTTTGCATAAGAGATGTTAACCCTGAACATCTTGTTTCAGAGATTACTCAGATCATTGCATTTAGTTTTGCATGTTCATAAATAAGTCCCCATATATATTTGCTAGCTCAGGTAATCCAAATTGGTTGTAAATTTGGTTCAAAGCAGGCAAATGTCAAATAGCCTGGGGCTGTGGATATCAGGATTCACTTCCTAGCTCCTCCACAGACTTTCTTGTATGACTGCAGCCAAATCACTAGGCCAGTGATTATTAACCAGCATGACAGTGCACCCTGGGGTGCCTTGAGATCCTTTTAAGGGAGATGCAGTATTATCACTCCAGGGGCACATCCAGATGAGTGTGCACATGTGGTATGTGGCACCGCAGACCCATCTATGGCACTGCATAATGCATTTGCTGTACATGCAGGCATTCCCCATGCTGTTAATTGGCAGTGTGAGGGGGTTTTTTTTGACACCAGGATTTCCCAGTGTCAAAAACACCCCTCGTGCTGCCAGTTAGCAGTATGGGCAGTGCCTGTACTGGTTAGCATCTGCACCAGGGAATGCGTATACCAGGAGATCCTTGTGTCAAAAAACCCCACACCCAAAAAAAGTGGAGCAGCGCATGTGGCGGCAGTATGCACTGCCCGACATTGGGGCCTGGCCAGCTGCAGCCACACTCCAGCTGCTGGCCAGGCTTCCTGCTGCAGGATGACCATGGCTGCAGCCCCTGGTGGCCCCAGGACTCCAAGTAAGGCTGCTGGGGCCAGCCCAGGATGATGCCACTGCTGTTTCTCATGGAGATGTGCCCGTGGTATACAAACATGAGTCATAAGATAAACCCAAATATTTAAATAGGAATCCATGGTGTTGAAAACATTCTGTCCTATTGTGGTCTTTCTGAATTCTCTGCAGCAGAAGAATTGCTCTGCTATTTTTCTGTAGCAAAAAACTGAGTGAACGCTAAGAGTTGACTCTTCTTGCCCATGCTAAATTAAATCTAGCCAATGTGGGTAACAATGGTACCACAGCTTACTGGGGATCCCAGGCAGATGCTTTTGCTGTTAGTCTTTACTGAATTCTACACGGTTACATCTTCACTGGTTTTTAAATCTGTGCTTGCAAGATTAAACCTAGCATAGGTAGACATAGGACCTATCATTGGTAGGACTTCGTTCATTCTCCATATGGATAGATCCAGTATGGATACGGGACGGACATACTTTCTCTGTCCTAGTTCTTCATTTGTAAAATGGGGATAAGGACTGCCTCACCTCACAGTGGTGTTGTGAGGATAAAAATAATTGAAGACTGTAAGGCGCTCAGGTACAACATCTATCTATAAATAGATAGCTAGATTAGATAGAATAGCAAGGATCAGCACATGGGCTGTAATTCAAGGCTGTTTCCCAGCCTCTCTACTCCTCTAATTTGTACAACTGAGTGATTCTCTGATGGCTGCAGTGTCATTTTCTTTGGATAGGTATTTCCTAATAAGCACAAGTGATCCTTGGAAGAAAACAAAATGTAAAGGATAAAAAATACATACATTTTCAATTTGCAGGGTGCTGCTCTGAGTACTAGTGAAAACCTCAGCACAAGCCCTGAGCCACTGCTATGGACTGAGCCTAGCTGAGCCTCTGCTACAGAGCAGCCCTCTAATCCCACACAGAGCAGCTGGGTCTGCATAATCAGCATTCCCCTTTGAATTCTTTCTTTTTCTCCTGTGGGGATAATACTCCTGTTTATTTGCTGGATATGTCTGGAAAACCACTGCTGAAATTACTGAAAAACAATGGTCAGAATGTTTTTAACACTGTGGATTCCTACTGAAATCTCTGGGTTTATCTTGCAATTCAGGTTTGTTCCCCTAACAGTGCTAGCATTGAATGGCATCCTGTAGCACCCTTGAAAAGATCTCACAACACTCTGCTTGACAATCGTTACTTTAGACTCTCTTTCCTACCCACCTCTCACTCTGCCCTCCTTGCTCTGATAAAATCCCTGTTTTCCTCTTAGTTTCTCTTACATTTCCTTTCCCCTTTTATATCATTTGTTCTGGAGCTTGTGCCTCTTGCTCTTCACCTTTCCAGTTTCTTCATGATCTCTCCTGCAGCTCTAACTCCTTCCTCCTCTCAGTCTCCTGTTCTCACTGTATCCAAGCTCCCTTCCCTCTTCCATTTCTCTTGAGCCCCCTGGCCTCCTTCACTTCCCATTCCCTGCTTTCCTTCTCCCCCCATTGTCTTCCCAAAATCTTTGCTTTAGCCACCTTCTGCCCACTGAGTGCCTCAGCTCCTTCCAACACCTACCTTCCTCCAGGTCCAACTCACTCATACTCATTTGCCAGTGTTCCACCTGGGACTTAAAAGCTGAAGATTCCTGCTGAGAGCAGTGGTTCTCAATCTTTTTTGTACCAGGACCCATTTGTAAACATCGCTGGCCAGTCCCGGCCTGCTGCCCCGTCTCCAGCCCCCCTGCGTGTGGAACAGGGAGTGGGTGGGTATGGGGCAAGGGGTAGGGGGGAAAGCAGCCCCTTGCAGGCTGAAGCTCTGCCAGTCTGCAAGGGAAAAGTCATGGTTTCCCAGGTTTTTCTCCTTTAAAGGAGAATCCATTTTTAAAGTTCACTTGCAAACCTTTCATATATTCTTGTGACCCACTTCTGTGTCACAATCCCTGGGTTGAGAAATGCTGGGCTAGAGCAGTAGTTCTCAACCTTTTTTGTACCAGGGCCTATTTGTAAACATTGATGGCCAGTCTGACCCAGTGCCCCACACTCTGGATTCATTGCCCTATGTCCCCAGCCCTCCAATGTATGGGCAGAAGAGGGGGCAGGGTGGGATGTGTGTGGGGGGCAAGCAGCCCCTTGCAGGCTGGAACTCTGCCAGCCTGCAAGGGAAAAGTCATGGTTTCCCATATTTTTCTCCTTAAAAGGAGAATCCATTTTTAAAGTTTGTTGATCCATTTTGTTCATGACCCTTTCATATATTCTTGTGACCCACTTTTGGGTTGCGACCCATGGGTTGAGAAACCCTGAGCTAGAGGATCATGGCCCCCTATTCAGGCTCAAATTGATAGCTATATTTGGGGTTAGGAAGGAATTTTACCACATGGCTCAGCTCAGTACAGACTCTGGAGGTGGGGAGAGGCGGGGGTTCATAGATTCATAGATGTTCAGGTTGGAAGGGACCTCAGTAGGTCATTGAGTCCAACCCCTATTTTGTGCAGGAAAGAGCACTGGGATCAGACAACCTCAATTAGTTGCTTGTCCAGTCTCCTCTTGAAGATGCCCAAGGTAGGGGAGAGCTCCACCTTCCCCTGTAATGGGGCACATGGCTCTCTACCTGGGATCTCTTTGAGTGCATAATTCACAGCTTTCTAGAGAAGTGGGACATTGGCTACTCGGGTCCCTCTGCTTTCCTTGTGGCAGGTCAGGGAGTTGGGTCTGCCTTGTGTTAGGACTGAGTTTAGATTAGGGCTTGTCTACAATGCTTTGGATAGGAATGGTGCTGCCTCAGGCAGGGACTTGGCCTAGGTTAGTGGTTCTCAACCTTTTTTGTACCAGGGCCCATTTACAGGATGTGAATTAAGGGGGAGCTCAGGGGGGCTGCACACTCCCAAAAGATGAGAGTCCCTCTAAGATTTGAAAATCAAAAAGGGGGGTGGGGTATCTTTGATTGGATTACACCTTCACTTAGGTGGACTTTTTAATCAATGAACCAGTTTACTATTTTTTTGCACACCCCACCAAGTCAGTGTCATTCATACCCTGCCCATTTGTAAACATGGATGGCCAGTCCCTGCGCCAGCCCCTCTGCGTGAGGTGGGAGGGAGCAAGCAGCCCCTTGCAAGGAAAAACCCAGAGTTTCCCATGTTTTTCTCCTTTAAAAGGAGTATCTATTTTTAAGTTTGTTCCCAAATCCTTTCACATGGTCTTGTGACCCACTTTTGCCTCATGACCCAGGGCATGGGCAACCGGTGCCTCTTAAGTCAGGATTCTGCAGGCAGGGGTGGGGGAAGGGGTCCCCCTGTGGGTTATCCTGCAGAATGGGTGGGGAGGGTCTGCCCTGCAGCGGCCGGTCCTGCCAACCTGCATCTGGCACTTCTGGGTCACTGGGATCGGCCGCAGCAGTACCGCTTCTCCTGGCGCACAGTGATCTCAAGGGGGCGCCAGCTCTGTTGCCTGCTCCCCACCTCCAATTCCCAGGAGTGCTGGCTGTGGGGAGGGGAGGGTGCACTAGCGCTCTTAGGGGGGTGCACATTCACCCTCTATGCGTCGCCACTGACCCAGGGGTTGAGAAACCCTGGCCTAGGTGACCCTGCAGGTAGGGTGGCCATCACAGAGGATGGTCTGCTTGTCCTCCGTCCTCGACTGATGCAAAACCCAACGTCTTGATGTCCTCTAGAGAAAAATAGAGGACAGAAATCCATCGAGGACAGAGTAGCAGAAAAGCGGGATTTCTCCTACGATGGGCACCCTTCCTGCCCTGCTGCCCCAGGATCTCCCCGGGCAACTCCATTCACCCCTGCGCCCCTTGGAAGCCAGCCCCGCCTTACGTTGTGCCTCCATTGAATCCTGTCAGAGCCGACATACGCCGGGACTAGGCTCACGAGGGCACGGGGCGGGGAGTGAAACTGCCTGGGAAGGCCGGGGCCAACAGCCACTCCCTGCCCGGTCTCCGCCCCGCTCCTCCGGTGCCAGCCGCAGCCGCAGCCGGCACGAGTGGCTGCCCCTGCCGTTGGCCCCGCCCCGGCCCCGCCCGTGCAGCCCGGCGCGGCGAGCAGAGGGGCAGGGGCAGGGGCAGGGCGGCCCGGCAGCCCCATGCGGAGCGGGATGCCGCGGTGGTGAGTGCGTGAGCGCGCGGGGCGGGCAGCGGGCTCTCACCTGCCCCCGGCTCCGGTCCCGCCGCCAGGCGGTTTCGCGCCGGGACGTGCGGGCGCCCCGGTGACAGCAGCTGCTATGTATAGACGGGCGGGGGCCAGCTGCCCCCTCCTTTTTTTGGGAGGGTCAGGTCTCGAAGCGGAGTGGGGCTGATCTCTTAGGCAGCGAGAGGAGCGAGTCCTTGTCCCAGCCCGGGGCAGGGGGCTGCGGGGAGCTCCGGCTCGGCCGGGCAGGCAGCGAGGAGCCGGGAGAGGTGAGGCCGGGGAAGGGCGTGGGAGCGAGCACGGACCTGTGCACAGCACCGGGGCAGCCGCGTCCTTTCTGGGCCACACCGGCCCTCAGCGGGGTCGGGGCAGGTGACCTCTGGAGTGCCATTGCAGCCCCCCTGCTTCTCTCTGATCTCCACGTGAAATAACCCCACTGAAGTCAGACCTGGCTGGGGTGGATCATGTGCCCTGTGATGGCCCAATCCCATTAGCACTCACCTCCTTGAAGTCATCTGTGGAAGTTAACCAATTATTTCTCACAAACTCCCCCCCCCATTTGATGCTGGCTGATGTGTTTTGCTCCGCCTTGGGCTTATAAATGAACATGCAGCAGTGCTCTCTAACTTCACCTGCCTTGGTATGTGCAGTGCTATTTCTGTTCAGAAAGGCTGTGTGTTGCAGTGGCCTGTCAGATGGGTGTGTCAGTTCAAAATGGCTAGTTAACTTACAGTTGGGCATCCATTTGCAACCCCCATGGTCCATAGTGGACTATCTTCTACTAAGAATCTAATTTTTTTTTTTTTTAATATTTAGGAAGCAGAAAGTGGTAAGTGGTTCTTGTATCTTATTTGCATTTTTTCAGTTGCGTTCTCTCCTAGGCTGATGTTGCTTCCTCCTTAGTACATACTTGTTGAGAAGGGTTTAATACAGAAATGGAGGTGGTGGTGTGTGCCATGTCTCTGATGTACATGTGCCACTTGAATAAGATCTGAAGTAAGATGCCTACTGAATAAAGTTAACTGCAGCTGCTTGGCTAGATTACTCTTATAGGCAAACTTTCCACTTTTACTGGTCTCAGATACAGTGTCAGTAAAACTAAGTCTGCTTCAAAGCTAGCTCTTTTATTGGTTTGCTGTAGGATGGACTTGAAGCTTTTATACCCTGAAACAATTTAACCTTTTTTAAAGAATTAAACTAATTACAGTATTTATGTATGAAATCTTTTGCTCTCTTATGATGGAAGAATTTACAAAAACAGATAAGATTATCTGACAGTACGTTAACTTTCATTGAACATGTATTTGTAAACATCCTGAAACAATATTAAGAACAGTCTGCAAGTATTATCACGCTGGGAGGTTGGTGGCACATATCTACCAATGTTATATTCTCTACTGCTTTTACACATTGGTTTTAATTGAATCTGACACACATTTTTATTCGGGCATTGAAGTGTAGCTTAATCTATGGTAGTAATTGCCTTGTCATGTCAATTGCATTTTATGTGTGGGCTGAAAATATGATTTAGAAATGCAGAGAGTGAGCAATTAGCTCAGAAAATTGTTGATGATGGGGTATAGATTATCTTCCTTTTAGGTCATGGGACTGAATCCTTACCAAGTTGATAACTACTAGTGTATTTTTGATGTCATTTTGGTGTATGTGAAAGGATCTGGAGGTCTCTTGTCAGTTTTAAAATATTGTTCTCAGTTGGCAACCTTGCTGACAATCTCAGCCAAGAGGTGATTTGAGCATGGAAACCAAATGCATTCATGTATCTAAAGATGGTCTCTGGAGGTCAAAGTTGAGGTATGTTGGCATGACTGAGAAACTTTATACAAGAGCTTCTGTTTTGTTCCAGCTAGATTTTCTGGTTAGGTATACGAGGGCCACCCAACTTCTAAATGTCTGGAGGCCCCATAGACCACAGCAGTGGGGGCTACAGGTCTCCCAGGTTGCTGCTGTGTAGGTACCCTCTCTTCCCACCGGCATGGTGAGATGTGCTGTAGTGCCCCCCTGGGGAAGGGGCAGGGGTGGGAGCTAGAGGAGGGAAGGGAAACCTGGAGTCCCTGGTTGCTGCTGCAGCCAGAGCAATGTGGTGAGTGGTGTCTGGGTGGGAGCCTGGGTACTGGAGGTGACCCATGAGCCCCCTGTTGGAAGGTCTACTCTCCTTTCATTGGGGATTGTGTGCTGGGATATCTGTATTTTAGTTGAACTTCCAATTCTTGGTAAAGACCATGGGCAGGTCTCTCAACCTTTCTGTGATTCAGTTCCAAATTTGTAAAATAGGGTAAAAAGACATACTTCATTTGCTTCTTAGGTGCCAATATTTAATTACCTTTTGTAAAATGCCTGGCACTTGGCTGGCAAGGAGCTACATAAATTATCTTACTGCCCTGGCAGATCTGTTCATCTAACAATGAATGCTAAAATACAATAGTATGTGAATGGAAACAAATCATCTGCCAGCTGAGCAGATATGATTTGCCATATTCTTATGTATGATGGGTGTGTGTGTATGTGGCTTTACATATATAATTAGTTTAGAGTCTAAATCATTATTTTTAAAAAGTATAAGGTATACAATTATGTCTATCATTTCTCTTTCCTGTAAGACAAGTCATAGACAGCTCACTGCATTCAAGAAATAAGATCTGCTGAGATGCTTTAGCTATTTACATTTACAAAATATTTGTATTAGTCTTCTTTCTAGCATGTTTATGAACTAAGGCAAAGATGAGCAGAATCACTGAGAATTTTACTCCTGGCCTAATCTGTCTGAAGCTGTCTTGTAACGTCATGATTAAATCAATGCCAAATACTTGTATTTATTTTCCCTAAACTGTTCACATGGTAGAATTTTAAAAACCTTTGCTCAAAAATGGGACTACTTTTTGTTTTATAAAACCATTGCTTCTTTTATTCTCTGATATTTTTTCTGTTTGGAGGAAAGCCTGAAAATTGAGTTTAAACTTTTTATTCTCTTGACCTTGAGCCCATCCCCCTTCCCATTCTTTAGTGTTGTGGTGGTATTTTAAAAGGGGTAACAAGCAGCACCCTCCAAAAGTAGAGGTAACATAAAACAGTTAGTACATTGATCACAGTCCATACATAACACTTGATTTTATCTTTATGCTTGAGACTGGAAAGCCAGAATACCTTTTCTAAGCCAGAACTTTCTCTGTGGACAAGGTGATTTGCTGGGATATTAATTCTAAAACAGTTTATAACTACTCTGATTGATTAACAAACAGGTACCCCCTGCTGTTGGTACATTTTTACATAGCTGTACTTTCTGGCCTTATTGCAAAACATATTTGTATTCTTTTTGATAAACTGACACTGAATAAATACTGAACTTGGCGAAAAAATATGTAAATGTTTGGCAATTTTGCTCTCCCTACAAAGTTGGAAAAACTTTAAAGAAATGCAATTTATGATATGGGCTGGAGAAACAAAGGCCTGAGAATTAGACATTCCTGAGTTCTAATCCAACTTCTGCTGGTGCCTAGCTCTGTGTGCCTTTGGGCAAGTAACTTTATCTGGGCCTGTTTCCCTGTCTATAAAATGGGGTAATACTTAACAAGCCTGTGTGATAGATAAGTGTGAGGCTCCATTAACACTTTTACAGTGCTTTTGAAATGCAACACTCTTATTGCTGGTAAGTATTTTGTTTCTTACTGTTGTCCTAAGAGGGACAGGGTAATTGGTAATTCATATATACCAGTATTGCATGTTAGTTTGTTTCTGAAAAACATAGATATTCTAAATTAAGGATATTAACTAGATTGAAAAGTGATTTAGAAACTTGAGGTACCTATATTACTGTTGAAATTAGTTGTACAGATCCAGGGTGAATTCTGTAGTGTGACACATTCTAGAGCTGGAGTTGTTCAGTTTATTTCTGACATGACGATGAGTAAGAATGGAATTCTTTCATCTATAGATGACTACTCTTGGCACTACAAGTACATAAAAGCTTATTTAGCTTCCCTAGAAACTGGACTGTAGTCATATTGGGCCATATCTTAATTCCTTAAAAGGAGGGAAATTGAGTGTAATGTTACCAAATGGTACTTAGATTTGTGCCAGTGAACCATCTTGTCTGTTATTTGTTTGTAGTTCCTATCGTCCTGTGACCAAGATTCTTAAATGAGGTATTGGGGTAGTACAGGCGCAAGCAAACTGGCCCGTGGGCCGGATCCAGATCCAGCTGGCAGCTGGATTCCATTTTCACCCTTTTTTGCTCACCCCAGGGTACTACAATACAAGTGAGTGGTAGTATTTCGTATAAATTTAATTCAGGGTTTGCTTGTTTGTTTTTTCTCAATTACACTGATACAACCAAAAGAAGTCCCCTTCCTCATCCCTCTTCACCATCTCATGGTTTTGTCTCAGATAAATTTTTAAAACTGTGACATTCGAGGAATAACTTCAGGATAGAATATTGACATGGACCAAGCAGTGTCATTGCATTATTGTAGAGTAATTTTGATTTTTATTAATAGGACTACAACAGCTTACTTCAGCACTTTGAACACAGGTTTAGCCCTTTTATTTCATTGCTCATCTATGGCATCATGTCTTTACCCACCTCAGTTTAGAAAATGATGCCAACAATTTTTCTACTGGCTACACACAGCTAAGTAGATATTCGACACAAAACTTAAAACTAAGTGGGCCTGGCATTGCAAGTGTGTAACAATGGAGGTAGTTTGTTTGTTTTTTAAAAGCACTTTCTTTGGCTCTGTGAGACCATAGTAAATCCTTCTCAGACTTTTTAAACTTCGAGATTAATTGACTGGGCTGGCAAGCTATTGTGCCAGTTAAGGGGCTGTCCCAATTTATTCTTCTATTGTGCGAGCCTTAAGAAAACAGTTAAGATATCTTAAAATGATGTGAAGCTTTCCATGGGAAGACAGTCATGTTTTGCCTTTAGGGCCTTTTACGTGATCCACTGTGGTTGTTCAAAACTTTCCTCTCTCCAGGAGTTACCCACAGTATGTGCAATAACAGGCAAATGGTGTTTTTATTCTAAGGGTGAATGCATTTTAAGCTACTAGCTGTTTGTGGGTATTTTACAGTTTTCCCATCCAGACTGGTCAATGAAAAGATTTTAAATTCTTTCAAAATACTCATGCCTAATTCTTGTGCATGTGTCAAGATTCAAAGAATCAATCCATAAATGAAATATACTGGTAAGCCTTGGAGACAGATGAAGTGAAAAGATAGCTGTTTTCTTCTCAGGGAAGACTTAGGTTTGGTAAGTAACGGAATGCTTGTTTGTATGTTGTTGGATGACGAAGTATTATGATTACTAATCCTGGTTATTGGTTGGTGCAAATCCATCTGTTCATTTAGTTATGTTATCCTCTCTAATTTTATGTCGATATAGATGGGCTTGGGAGAGGTAAATGCAATCTTTGTGCAGCCACAGTGATAGTAAAAAGACAAAGTTACAATATGCAAAACAATCGTTACTGACACCAGTGCTTGCATTCTGATACAGTTAGTACTTGCTGTACTAAGGCCATGTGAAATTGCAAATTTAGTATTCAGAACCTGACATTTTATCTGTCTTTTACCAAGTCTAATTTTTTCTAAATATTTCAACAGTTTTGCTTTAGTTTTTTCCAGCTGATTAGATCAGGAAAAGATTCAGGGGTGGATAATGGGATGTAACGAGACTACTTGATGATGTGAAATCTGTGGGTCAGTGCTGGTTTGCATTAGCTGAGCACTTTGCCCAGAATGCATCTTTAAGTTCCTACTGCTTTTTTCAATGGAGTTCACTCCTAAGGAATGGGTGGTTACCACACTTGCCAGTTAAAATATTCCTGTTTTGCTTTTGAAGGCTAATGGAGTGATAGCATTTTGTAGCTGAGCTGCAGACTGGGTTCCCTTTTTAGCTCTAACTGCAATCCAGACTGACCATGAAAAAAATACTGAATTTTCAAACTTGTATATTCTGTAGGAAAGAGGAGGTGCTCTGTTTCTTTTAAGTCTGAACAGTGGGTTTCTGCTCCAGTTCTGCCTTTCTATTCCCTAAATATCATTAACTCATATCTGTTGTTGCTACTGTACTCCAATTTAATCAGGTTAGAACCGTAGATAACAATTTAGTATTATATGAATGTAGGAAGAGCAGAGTACTGAAGATTAGAACCATCTTGTTGATATGCAAGTTTCTGCACCTGTGACTGAGTAATGCACCCCTATAGCCTCTTTGAATTCCTTCATACAGAATTTTTAAAATAACCAGCTGTCAATCCTGCATGCAGTATTTGTGTCCACAATATGAGTGTGGCTAATGAATATCAGAAATGACATGCTGAAAGCTTGAAAATGAATTCCACAGATGTGACCTGTGTATGAATGATTCTCATTTGAGCAGAGATAACATAACTGAATACCTGCTTGGTGTAATTAGTTCCTGGGATCCTGTCTCCATATCAAACCTTTATGAAGGAGGATAGTGGAGTTGTATGTGATTGTCAGATTTAATTACATTAATAAATAATCTCAAGGTCTACTAACAGATGCATTTTAGAGAATGCAGGTTTTGCGTGCTGAACTAAAACATGTTCTAGCAAACCCTGCTAAAGCAAAAACTTAACTATGTAATGCAACAATGATTTTATTTCTTCATACTAAAAATGAAACATCCCCACTTTCTGTGTACAAAAAGTTCCTGGGACAAATTATGACATACTTTCTATTACAAGTGCCCTAAAGGTAAGGATTGTTTTACATCTCTTGTTTAAATCTCTACATTCCTGGTATACTATATTATGCAATGTTACCTTGTTGCAGAAGCCCACTATTTCCCATGACACACAAACTTGTATACCAGTGGTAACTTGATGCAACATGCCAAATATTTAATGAAATACTGTCCTGTGGTTTGGTTACCTGGTGTAAGTATGGGAGAAGGTATTTGATCTGGAATTTAAGCAGAGGTGAATTATAATAGCTGGGTAACATAATACTCCTTAACTGTACTGCAGACTTGCTGTGCTGGTGTGGTAAGCGACAACTAACATTGCAGGTTGCGCCTATCTACTTTTCTATTTAAACCTTGATACACAGATATTTGGATGGGAAACTAGGTTAATATGCACCAGGCCCATGGTCCTCTCTATATGTGATAGAACAAGGGCGCGCAATTATTTTGAGCAGAGGGCCACATACTGAGTTTTGGCAAGCCATCGAGGGCCGCATGACAGGCAGCCAGGGGCAGATAAATATTAATTTCCTAAATTTTTTAGGGGCCCGCAGGCTGGATAGAATGGGCTGGCGGGCTGCATCTGGCCCGAGGGCTGCATTTTGCCCATCCCTGTGATAGAAGTTGCCTTTATTTTATCCGTTGTGCATTACTTAGAATGAGAAATGTCTATTTGTTGGTGAAGGACATATAAAATAGCCCTGATACAGAGGGGTAGAAAGGACAAGTGAAGAGATTCTCAGCCACTTCCAGATCTCCAGAAATGCATGTAGCCTTCCCTCTCTGCCTCATTACTCAAGACCCTGTTCAAACACTGATGGAGATTTATTGCATCCTTGGAGCTGTCCTACTTACGAAGTCCTTGCTGCATTAGGGAAACCATTTCCACTGGTCTGGGTAACAGATGTAGTAATAACTGATGTGGGAGAAGATGCTGTAGCAAGTGCAGCTTCATTTGAGCTTGGCCAAGGCACTAGGTCTTTGCAGGCTCTAGTAAAAAGATATTGGCTGTTCTCTTCAGGTTCATATTTCCCGGTGGACCCATCTCTGTGCTACAGGGAATAAAATGCCACCATGGGCATCCCACAAGGATTTACATGGGTGGGAATAATCCATGAGAGCCTGATCTATCTCACTTAGGCCAAAATTCTTGCTCTGAGGTTGTTGGGAAGAGTTTTTAATTTGTTGTTGTTTTTACTGAAAAAGGACTGGTCCTTGACTAGGTATATTTATAGAAAACTTTTTTTTAGTAATATCTTGTATAGTTGATACACTGGTATTCTACATAGTTCCTTTTCGCCCACTAAATGCAGAAGTTCAGGAATTGCTTTGAATTTAAGTATTATGCCCAGGGCTAGTCAGTTATGCCAGTTAATTTTTCATTTAATTAATGCATGGATTTCCACAACCCTTTATTCATCATTAAGATTAAGAATCTGTTTCTAATTCCCAGAGCAGTCTTTTTGCATTAATACTGAACAAAAAGAACTGCACGGCTATTTTAGAGGACTGGAGTCTCGTCATTACAAGTTGCTCACAACACCCTTCTCCCTACAAAGCTATGTTCAAGGTGCTACTTGACACTAACTGAAATACACACGACCCAGCCCTTCTGTTTAACAGACTTTCTTGAGTCAGCTTTTCTAAAGGAGTATTTATATACACTCTTCAAATGGACCAATAAAACAGGTCATTCTACAAAGAAATGTCAACATGAAAAACCATTTTTCATTTTCAAACTTCATCATGCTTTGAAGCAAAGGTTTTGGGTCCCCCCCAGTGACATTATGGGTAAAATTCTTAAGGGTGCTTTAATCACAAGAAAACTCATAAGTGATTTAGGATTCTTTGAGAATGTTAACCAATATAATTACAGATGCCTACTTCTTAAGAACAGTTTTTTGTAGTTAAACAGCCTCCCTGTTTAATTCATGTCCCACTATTGATTTGTAAGGTAAACATAACATGCAGTGTGTTGACAGTTGACGTCCAAGATTTGATTCACATACAGACGTGGGTATTGTCCTACCTCCTGTTTGTCAGAACTAAAACTATTATAACGAAGGAACTTGAAGATGCTTTTTTCCCTTTCATTTTTTCTACTATAGCATTCAAATAAACTAAGAATGGTAAAACTTCTCTCGTCTATTTGTCATTGGAATAAGCACATTAACCCATGCCCCTCACCCTCATTCAAACTTTTTGCAAGCGTGTGCGTGTCAGAGAACTCTTGCAAGTTAATCCTAAATGAAACAATGGTGTTTTTAGCTTTCCTTTTATCTGGCCTATCTCCCAGCTATCAACTGACTTGTCTATGTTGGTCAGTGCCTCAGATTAAAGCTGCAGCAAATAGAACATGAATCTGACTCTTTTCCAAATGGCATTTTTGAGATGACAACATTGATTAGTTCATGGAAATCTTCATTACATTCATTTTTAATGACACTGTTTCCGTGTTAAGCAAATTGCATATCTTGTCTCACAGCCCATGTTTTGAATCCAGCCTTCCTCTTTCCCGTGCAGGCTGGGCCTGTTGTCTAATGCCTGTTGTGAAAGTATGTCATCTCAGGCCTGAAATAATACATGTTTTATTTTAGTGGAAGTGAAGAGAAACTTTTTTCTTTCTTTTCTTTCTGCTACTGATTTCATTCAGATTCTAATGAACTTCCAGCTTTCTTAAAGGAACTATTTCAGACTCTCCAGAAGGGGGAGCCTTCATGTCTCCTACAAAATCCAAGGAGTTTAAAACACAAGTTCTAGTTAATAGAAATTAATATTAACAATATTAGCATGCTTTTTCCTCTCCTGTATTTGATCAAGCAAGTAAAGGCAAAGTAGTAAAAGCTTAATTCTTTCCTAGAACTGTATTCATACACAGCACTAATGATAAAGGAAGTGGAACTGCATTCCCCTTTCTTCTTAGAATATCTACATTCCTTATTAGAAATCAGGGGTCTCTTTTTAAATCTACACAAGTCTTTTCCTCCTTTGGGCAAATGGTTATCATATAAATGGTGGGGGCGGGGTTTAGAATTTAAAGGTTTTTTTGTTTTGTTTTGTTTTAACTCAGAATGACTTGTAATTGAAGTTTTCTTCTCTGTCCATATTAGGATCAAAACATTTATGTTCTGATTGGTGGATAGGTAGTGACATACCAGGAAATAAGTTTAGTCATCTGCAGTGTTGCTGATTAGTTTCATTTACCACACCCTAACTGATATAGTACCTCTATTGCACCATGGAGAGGATGGCAGGGTGGAAAACAATTGTAGATGATAGGACTTGCTTTGTAACAATCATAAAGGCTCTAATGATAATGTTGACAAACTAAGTGTGTCTAGTTGTTTTTTGTTTTTGTTTTGGGGTTTTTATTATTATTGAGGATTTTTACTTATAGTTTCTTTTAATCAGACCCAGTTCTGTAACTCCTTTACATACAACATTTCCACTGAAATTATACATGCACAGATGTAGGATTCTCTCCATAATGAGCATGTGTAAGTTTTTTGTTCCCTTTTCCTGCTATTCCTTCCTCTTTTTGTCAGCATATGCCCTCTTCTCCATATTTTTTTCCTTTTTTTTTTTTCCCCCCAAAAGAAATTTTAAATTCTAGCAGCCTGCTGACTTCATGTGATGAGTTGCATCACTGGGTAAACGTGTGAGAATCTGATTTGATAGACATTAGGGCTGGAAGGGATCTCATGAGATCATTGGGTCCAGCCCCGTCAGCTGGGGTCAGAGCTGAGCGGGTTCTGAGCAAAGGCACAGTGGAGCCTATCTTCCATGGAACTGCTGTGGTGAAAGTGGTGATCACAGTCACACTCACAATTCAAATCTTTTTTTGGACATGGAAGCAAATCAGTTTTATGTCTGCAGTGCTGGAATGTTACAGCAGAAGTTCGTTAGCTGTCTGTCAGATAATCTGTGCATGTGATGGCTAGACTTATTTACTGCTGGGATATTTGTTGAGATAGTTTTGTAGTTAAGTAGAGTGAAGTGAAGGTGGCATCATTATCTCAGCTCAGCTGAAGATTCTACTTTGGACCCCAGCCCTGCCTTCTGGGCAGTCATTAAGATGATTGCAGGCCATCCTTTTAACCTGTTGATGATTGATAAACCTTTGGCAAAGTAGTAGGGCACAGGGCTGTTTTGGAGTCCTCCTGTCAGGAAATGTCTGCTCTGAGGTGAAAGTTTAATTAGGGATTTGCAACTGCTGATACTAGAAGAAGATCAAGTATGCTCAAATAGGAACCAGGAACATATTTAAGAATTTAGGAAGAAAAATCTGCATGTTTTCTGTTGCAGTGATTACACACAAACTCAGTACATGAACTGAGACTGGTTTTAAGTGAACTTGCTGCCTTTGTCATGCACTGCATACCAAGATACCTTGCTCCTGTGCAGCAGCAGCAATGCCTGCCTGGCCACCTGCCTGGCACACCATATTGCTCCAAGTTCACACTGGACACCACTCCAGGACTTTGGACCAACCAGTCTGGACTGGACTATGGAAGCTGGGGACTGTCCTTGCATGTGCAGGTAGATACCTGTAGTCCCATGGCTTCCTCATATGCAGCCTTTTCAGACATGCTCAAGGGCAAGTACAATCCAAGGTGGTAAGCCCTGAAAGATGCTGCACATTTACTCTGCAACTTGATATCATCCCACCAGACTGTGCTGGTTCTTTTGCTTCGGAAGTGCTGCTCTGCATAAGTGCAGCAGTCACTGGGCCTTTTGATCTGCTGTGAATGCTTCAGAGTCCTCCTGGGCATTCACTATATCAGAAAATGCCTGGAAAAGGCAAGTCATTGTTTTGTAGAGCCAATAACTTGCTGTGTAAGTAATTCACTCTCAGGCAGAAACAATTTAGTCACCAGATCCATGGCTTGGCCAACCACCTAGGAATGGACAGAAGTAAGGAGTGTGCAGACATGGAAGAATATTAACTAAACATGAAGGGGAGCTAAAATCACTTTTGGCTGTGGAAAAAAAGATATGTTCTCCCATAGTACACCAAAAAGCAGTCCCTAGAAAGACTCCAGTCTGTTTGGGGCACTTGAAAACCTGAGATATAGCCTCATAGCACCAGACATTTGCCTGGACCAGCTGTGTCCATGGTTGGTATGCAGGGTGTGGCACGTGCATGGACAATTTAAAGAAGAAGAGCTTAATGGGACTCCTAGACTATCCCCAAGGCAGCCAATAACGGTTCTGATGAAGCTTTCTTTGGAAGAGGTTTCTGACGTAACTATTCTTGACTAAGAAAGTGTGGGCACTCAGGCAGCCCTGATGCAAACCTGGAGACCAAAAGCAGCCCTTGCTGGCAATAACCATTATTTGGTAACACTGATGGAGTACTTAGGAACCTATTTTATACTAATATGATAGTCTGGAATAATGTGCCCTCTCCCCCCCCCCCAACTTTTTATCAATCAGCATAGATTACTGAGGTCAGATATAGTAGAATGAAGGGAATCTACAGTATGGAGCAAATGAGCTATCTGAACTTTGCAAGCATTGCAGTCACTTCTAGATTTATTTCCAGGAAATTTCTGGCTTAGTGGAATCTTTCTGCTTGTTCATAATCATACACTTATACGTACAAGAATACATAACAAACATATAATACATGACCCACAGGTTACTGTTATACTTGTATTGTTGTGTGAGACTTGGGGAAGTTTCTCAAGCAGAGTTTTCCTGTTTTTAGTGTAGAACAAGGGGTGACCTTAGCCAGGAACAGTACTTTTAGAGGTGTGCAGGTTGTCAGAGAATGTGAGTTTTCTGAGTATTTCTTTTCAAGGAACAGGTTTTTTTAAAAGGGGTGGGGGTTATCTGAGAGGCCTGTTCATTGCATGTAAAAATTCAGTATTGTAATGCCATTTGTAGAAGAAAGCATTGTTACGGCAAATGTTTCTCTCCTAAAGTTGGTGATTTTTCCTTTGGAACTCTTTCCTTACATCCTTCTCAGATGAGTTTATGTTCATTTGTCTTGAATATTGAATCCTGTTTAATTATTGGAATGAGCTAAGACTGCTTGTCATAAGTAAAATGTCTGTCTAGTTACTTGGAGCCAGTTTGCCAGCTGTCTGTAGCCTCTGGTATGTGCCTCCTTTTTTTAGGAAGATGATTGCACAATCCGTGCAGGTGAAGAGCACCCGTGTGTGTGTGGGTGCAGTGAATGCTGAAATAACCAATTTTTAATTACAGTAGAAATGTGAAGGATGGATCTTGCCCTATGAGGTGTGTAGAACTGCAATTGCTACTCTGGAAGGCAATCTTGATCTTCTCTTACTTATTACTGCCCATCAGTTGTTGCTTCTCTGTGGTAATGCTAGAAACTATGCTTGGTAGCTACAGCATTAAGCTGTTTGAATCAAAACATTTCACATATCTAAAACAAGCTTGAGCTGGAAAGAACAGATTAGCAATAACAAGTGTTCTGTGATATGTCTGCAGTTTGGCTTAAAATATTGGAAGAAGGAGAGTTACTCATCTTTAAAAACTTTTCCCAATGGCCTCTGCCATTTGGGTTTTTGTATAGTACACTGTATTTTCTTGCATATGACTTGCCCTGAAATAAGACACACATCTTGTTTTTGAAAGTCAGAATGAAGAAAAAAAGATCTTTACTTGAAAATACTTGTAAGTAGCAGTAAATAACTGAGGAGCCTGGTATGCTAATTGAACTGCTGCCTGTGGAGCACGTTATACATTACTTTTGCTTTTCCAGATGCATGTGCTGGAGAAACATTTGCTACTATAATTCCTTGCTTATAATGTATGCCCTATTGTCCAGCAGCTGTTTTTTGAGGAAAAGTGTGTTGTATGAAAGAAACCGCAATAGTAAGGCAGGCCACCCCCAACCTGTTTATGCCGCTTCCTCCCTTAAAAAAGGAAGAACAAAAAAGAAAAAAAATTAATCTGGGCTAGTTTGCATATGGTTCCTAGTTTTTCCCCCCCTGTTCATTCTGATCTTCTGCTTTATCATCGAACCTCCACCTTCCTATATAGACCCTACTGCTGCCTTACAGGGTAAGCCATACTTACCCTGGCAGCAGAAGAGTAAAAAGCCATATACAAATCGCCCCTTGTCTTATAATGGTGCAGCCTTTCAGTAAGAAGCAAGCGGGTGCAGATATACAGATAACCATGCATGATGTAGGAAAAGTCTAGTTGCTTGTTGCTCCCATGGAACCACCAGCCTTTGAAGACTCAAGTAGAGCCAATCTGAGGAACTTCTGAATCATAATCCTACTTTTGAAAGAGGATGTAACATGGTCTGGACATTTACAGTGTACTCATGTACATTGTTTAACACAGCATTATAAATTTAGTGGTCTTCTCTACTAGGCCACTGGGTTCTCCCCCTTATTTTTAATAAGTTAAAAATTAATGTCTTCCATATAGGTATAAAGCCCAACTCTCAGTCTAGGTATACTGTACTCCTGTATGTCAGGTACTTGTTTTCCTCTGAAATGAGAAAGGGAATCTTAAAAGAACAGTGAGAGAGGAGCAGAGTCTAATGGAAAGCTACAACATCAGTGCTTCATCTTTTATAAAAAATAATGTGTATATTTTATCTACCGGAGAATTTTCACCAGGAATGCTCCCCACCCTGGCCAATTCTGCCTTCTTGGCGTGTACTGTGCTGAGGTGTGCTTAAAATTCTGGGAGTTGCATGTGGAGAAATTAGAGATCTGCAGTGTCAAATAAGTGATGAGTAAGTATCTCCAATTGCTTTGTGCATTTGTGGTTTTGCCAGAGAGCAAGAGGAAACCTCCTCTATGTAAAAATAAAGAACAGATCTTTTGCAATATTCAGACAATAAATGTATTTTTTCAAACTGTAGATTGCCCGGACTAATATTTTTTTATTTATGCTGGATTCATAGTACCCCTTGTCAGAATTAGTTTTAAACCACTGACCAAACTGTGGCACTGAGGTTCAGAGGAGATCCTGATGTTTTAAAATTTTGGTTTCAACCTAAGTCATAATGAAACCAAAGTTCTCAAAATTTTCCATGAGCCAGGTTGCCCCCTACATTCTTTACTTTGGAAACACAGACATATGATGCTTCATACATCAAAATATATGTTCTGCTATCCAGACTGCCTTGAGCTGGAAACTCCAGGGCTCTGGGAGCCTTGAGAGAAGGAAAAGAGTGATTTCTCCTCTCCAGGACTTCATCCCCTACCCACTTCTCCCCACCAAAGCTTCGTCCTGGAAAGGGTGGGGTTAGACTCACAGCTCTCTGAGCTTGAAAGCCCTGGCATGGTGGAGTTGCTTTGGAGCCTTGGATATACAAAGGCTGGGATTTTTAGCATCCCACCAGGAAATCGGCCAGAACTCTGCCATATGGCAGGAATTCATCTATCCTGGGATGTTTTGTGTTCACATGGGAATTTTTTAATGAAACCAGCTCTTGCCAGGATCTCATTATGCTAGGCATTATGCAGTTGTAGAAACAAAGAATGGTAAACTAAATAGCCTCTTAGCAGTCCACTTTGTTATCCTGTATACTTTTATAGCATAACAAGAGCCAAACTTGTTATGCTATAGAAGTACAGGTAAGGCACCCAGACAAACTTGATCCAGTCCCACAACGATCCCCTAAAAGGAAAAATACCTTATCTCTATTCTGGAATTACAAGTACTTCTGTTCACTAATCATAATTGTTTGGTTATTGATAGGGACTTACTGAAATTGTGACTTTGTGGAAAACACAAAATTGGGCATTTTCCATGAAAAAGGGCTAGCTCTGAAATTTTGGGGGGGCTCCTCCACCCCACAACTTAGCAGCAAGCAGAGAAAAGGACAAGGAGCCCTGCAGCCTTGGAGCATTGCGGGGGATGAGCATATTGGAGCCTGAGTATGTGACAGCCTCAGAAAAGGAGCCAGTCTAGGGCCAGCGAGGGACGTGAGAGATTTTGGTCCCATCTTTTAAGCAGCCTGAGGCATGCTGCTGCAGCATGCTACAGCCTGAGGAGGAGTAAGCATGAAGATTAACAAATCCTCCAAGATTGCCAAATATGTTTCAGGTCTGAACCATGTAAGGCAGTATCCTTCAGAGGCCTTGAATGTAGCATTGGGTGGAAGCAGACAGTTTTGTACCATGTCTGGATGTATCAAGGAAAAGTGGTGTAGACTGACACTTAGAGTCCTAGGGGCACATGAAGCAAAAGGCTGTTGCAGAGGCTGAAGGTCAGAGCAAGAAACAAGTGACAATGTCCTGACTCTTTAAAAAGGACCACAGAAAGCAGCTTGGCAAGGCAAGAGGCGACATTTTCCCTCATGGAAGCTTTCACAGTGGCAAACATCCTGCTGGAGAAACTTAATCACCATTAAGTAAGGGACTGTCTGAACCAAAATGTGCCAAATGATGGCAGTTTTCCATGTGCGAACAAGCTTCACCATGACCATCTCCTTGCAGTGATTACTTCACATATACAGGCGGGAGTGCCAGTGCCCCCTCTGTAAGCGCTGGTCAGGAGTGGAGTGCCATTGCACTCCTGGAAGTGGTTGCAGCAATTGGTCATCTCACGACTGGCTGCAGGGGGACCTTTCCCCACCACCCTTTCCAGTTGCTGCAGCACAGTTGCCCATGTGCAAGTTTTTCTCTGATGTGCTCCAAGGAATGCTGTCCAACATAGTTCATGTCACCTGAACTGTGCACATACTGTCTTTTACTAAGTGCCATCTGGCGCATGCAGTTCCCCAAGTTGGACAGCTTGATGTCTTCCTTCAAGCACTGTCCAGGCTGTAAGGTCCGGTACAAGGAGTCTCTTGGCAGTCAAAGTGGGGACTTGCATGCCACTGTGTTACTGCCACCAGAGTCTGCTCACAAGGTGGAATGTATGGTTCAGCACAGTCCATTACTATGCTGAGCCTATCAAGTGCTACCAGCAGTTTCTGAGCGAGGAGCTGAAAATCACACCCAGCACGCAGTGCGTGGTCAAGCTTCACATTCTCTTAAGATGGGATGACATTCAAGATCAAGTGATGTTTGTGGCTGAAAATGCCACTGAGTTCATGGAGCTTCTAATGTGGTTTGAAGACCGGTAAACTGTGATCCATCATGCACACAACAAGCTGATGGATTTGATAAGCTGGGTATCACAAGAACTGTCAGACTGTCCTTGTGAAAACCAGTGAAGGGACCTGTTCCAGGCAATAGCTATGAAGCTGAACCAGTACTACAGGTATGACCTGTCATTGCCACCACGGTTCAGACAACCGGCTGCCTTCTTCCTTAGTGCAGTTCACATTTTGGACCCCACCCAGGTGCCTGTTCTGAGTTGTGACCCTCAGCTACATAAAGCAATCTTGGGATGGGAGAGAGAACATGGCACTGAATGTACTGCTTACATGAACTTCATCTAAGAGTGCCAGATGCCTGTGCCTATCCTTGTGTTCTGTCTGTCTGGTTTCCACATCTGCATGCCCTGGCAAAATGCTGCCTCACTGTTCCAGTGATCTCTGCACGGGCAAGTGTTAATCCCACAGAGACAGAGAATGTCTGCAGCAACTACCGTTGGATGCAGCATGCTAGTGTTTAACAGCTAGCATGAATCACCTGTCTCAAGGTTAGCAATGAGTAAACTACAGTTTAGTACATCCTGTAATGAAGTATAGTCACGATATTAGTTACACGTCCTAGATTCATAGATGTTACGGTTGGAAGGGACCTCGGACTTGTTGACCTACTGACCCTCTGCCCTGGGCAGGAAAGAGCACTAAGGTCAGGTGACCCCAGCTAGGTGCTTGTCCAGTCTCCTTTCAAGACCCCAAAGGTAGGGGAGAGCACCACCTTCCTTGGAAGCCCATTTCTGGCAACCCTTGCTATGAAGAAGTTATTTCTAAAGTCCAACCTAAATCTGCTCTCTGTCAATTTGTGGCCATTGTTCCTAGTTATTCCAGGGGCTGCCCTAGTAAATAGAGCATCTCCTATTCCCTGCTGCCCTCCCCTGATGAATTTATAGGCAGCCACAAGATCACCTCTCAGCCTTCTCTTGCAGAGGCTGAAGAGATCCAGGTCCCTCAGTCTCTACTCGTAGGGCCTTGCCTGCAGGCCTCCGACCATACGAGTGGCCCTCCTTTGAACCCTCTCAAGATTCTCCACATCCATCTTGAAGTGCGGTGCCCAAAACTGGATCTGCTGCCTGACCAATGCCACATAGAGGGGAAGCATCACCTCCCTGGACCTGTTCATCATGCATCTGCTAATACATGATAAAGCGCGGTTAGCCTTGTTGATCACTTAGTCACATTGTCAACTCATGTTCATCTTGGAGTCGACTATGACTCCAAGATCCCTTTCCACTGCTGTACTGCTGAGAAGGTCATCCCTGAGCCTGCGAGTGGTTCTTTTTGCCCAGGTGCACCACTTTGCACTTGTCTTTGTTAAACTGCATCCTATTTTGTTCTGCCCATTTTTCCAACCTGTCCAGATCTGCCTGGATCCATTCCCTACCCTCTGGTGTGTTAACTTTGCCCCATAATTTGGTATCATGCGAATTTGCACAGGGTGCTCTCCATTCCCTTGTCCAAGTTACTGATGAAGACATTGAATAGCACCGGTCCAAAAATTCCAAAAACTGAGCTTTGTGGGACTCCACTGCCCACATCTTTCCAGGTTGATATCGACCCATCCACCACCACTCTCTGGGTGCAACTCCTAAGCCAATTTCCCACCCACCTGACCATGTAATCATCTACATCACAGCCTGTCAGTTGATTTACGAGACTAGAATGAGATACCATATTGAAGGCCTTTTTAACGTCTAAGTAGGCCGCCATGTAGCCCACCACAGCATTTTCTGAGGCCCAAGGTGCTGTGTCGGGAAACAAAAGTAAACACTACAAGGTTCCCACACGCACTGCGTCAGCTTGATGTTGCTGACGCGGTGCATGTGGAAAGAGGAGTAGCCATGTGCTGCTTGGGACAGGATGAGCCCAGCCAGAGCAGCAGAGGCTCAGCGGCACTCTCCCCCTACCTGTGCTGGTCAGTCCCGAGCGGCACACGGCTCTGCCACCGCCTCTGCTGGCTGGTACCAACCAGGGCGGGTCTGTCCCATGTGGTTGAGCATGTAGCTCAAGCTGGATTCCCACGTGCTGCTGGGGATGGGAGGAGGCTGGCCAGGTCAGCACTGGCCAGCAGAGGCGGCAGCAGAGCCATGTACAGCTCAGAACTGACTGGCACAAGTAGGGGGACAATGCAGCTGAGCCCCTGCTGCTCCGGCCGGGCTCTTCCCGTCCCGTCCTGAGTGGCACGTGGCTCCACTGCCGCTTCTGCTGGCTGGTGTCGACCTGACCGGCCTCCTCCCATCCTCAGCAGCATGTGGGAAGCCGGCTTCAGCCGCATGCTGCTTTTCCTGGCTGGTGCTGACCTGGTCGGGCCCATCCAGCTGAAGCTGGCTTCCCACATGCTGCTGGGGATTCCCCGCTGGGTCAGCACTGGCCAGCAGAAGCAGCGGTGAAGACTTCTGCCTTTTGGGACCATCTGGTGCAGGTAGGGGGAAAGTACGGCAGCATGTGGGGAAGCCACCACTTGATAGGGGACAGGATGGGCTGGCCGGGCCGCACCAGGCAGGGAAAACTGTGGCTGAGGCCCCTGCAGCTGTGCTGTATGCTTGTTTAAGACTGAACAATACCCTCAAGAATAGAGCATGAATGATCTGGGCTCCAACATAAATTTGGAGCAGGTAAAAATCTTTGTAAAAATACAGTCCAGTGTTTGGCTTGTGTTTTGCTTCTGTTTCTCTTTATGGGGGATTGGTGGTTCAACTAGTTACTACTTGTTAAAGATGTGTTACTAACAAGTTATTAATTCAATTGAAGTAAATCTTCTTGAAGATTATTCTCAAAAATGCCCATATTTTGTTGCTTTGATTAGTTTCCACTCTGGCTGATATATTTCCACATTTGATCCGTCGACTTGCATTACGCTTCTTTCATTCATTGAGAAGTGAGTAGAAGCGAAAGTGTTTATTTTAGTCAACTGTTTGGTATTATTTCTTTGTTGCTTTTATATTGTTTTTATTTTGGATTTTAAACAACATTTCCAGACCCATTTCATTGTCACTTCCTGGAACTTCATTGGTGTCAGAGGTCACGTGACATCACTTTCTGATGTGATACCGCTTCCTATGAGGTCTTTGAATATGGCTCACCGGCCCGCTGGGTAATAAAAAGTTCATGGTCCCACCCCAAATTCAAAAAGTTTGGACACTCCTGCTATAAATCATGTTCTTCCAGCTAGATATTTTAAGTCAAACTTCTAGACACTAAAGCAAATATTTGGTCTAATTAACAATAAATAGTAGCATCTCTTTTATAATATTTGTTTGCATACCTCCACTTTTTCTTATATGTGCTTTATAAATGCACATAGGATTTGTGAGAGTATACATACAAACATGCAATGAAATTAGTAGAGGTGCACTGATACATTGGTCCCATATCAGATCGGCACTGATGCAAGGAAAATTGAAAGTATCAGCAGTTGGCTTTTTTGGGCTGATGTGGCCGATTTTTTTTTTTTTAAATGCCGTGTTCACACGCGCAGCAGGTGTGGCATGCAGGTGGCCAGGAATGCAGCTTAGCAGCATGGAGAGCAGCTGGGTCTGGCTGGTAACTCTGTTGTGAGGGAAGGGGTGTGTTGGGGGGATGCAGATCACGGCCCCTGTGGTGA
The DNA here is from genome assembly GCF_052110815.1 of Crocodylus siamensis. NCBI lineage: Eukaryota > Metazoa > Chordata > Crocodylia > Crocodylidae > Crocodylus > Crocodylus siamensis. The sequence continues at coordinate 193,580,469 of NC_143396.1, forward strand.
GGGAGGGAGTGGCGCTGGGGCAGGGGCAGGGGCAGGGGCTGGTGCTGCACAGTCAGGGTGCAGTGCAGGATAGAACCCTGGAGGAGGATGAGGAGGCATGTGCCCCCAGATCTGCGCACAGGGTGAGGGTGGACTGCCATTGCAAGCTGGGCTGGGCTGCGCTTGGGGCAAGTGGCAGCGGTGCTGCTACAGGGGGGCTACAGCAAATTTTGGGGTAGCTGTAACCCCCTGCCAGGAAGAGCCTGGCCACCCATGGTCTCAGCCCGCCCTTGCCCCACGTGCAGATCCAAGGGCGCATGCCCCCCGTGCCCTCCTGGGGTATATGTAGTGGTGGGAGATGCCCTCCCACCCCTCGGATTAGCTGTGTGCAGCTCTGTCTTATGCTGTGCCCCACTAGGTGGTCCCAGCTCCACTCCCTCCCTCGCTGCAGCGGTGTCAATCTGCCCCCCCCACCCCTTCTTATCACCCCTTCCCTCACAACAGATTTACCAGCTGGATGCTGCTTTTCAAGCTGCCTGGCTCCATGTTGGCAATAAAATCAGTATCGGCGGATACGGCTTGTTAAAGAGCGGCCATCAGTATCAGCCCAAAAAACCTCTATTGGTGCACCCCTTGAAATTAGAGCTAAAGGGGTTCAGAAATAAGTAGAAGGACTTGACTAATAAATGCATTGATGATTTATTCTCCAGTAAAAGTCTAAAGATATTATCATGCTTTTTAAAATATACTTTGTTAACTTGGCTGTATAATTGGACATGAATGATTGTGATGTTGCATAAAGGGCTGGATATAGACAGTGTAAAAATCTTGAAGGTTTTTTGTTTTGGCTTCTAAACTGCTAGTATAGGAAACTAAACAGATCAGAAGTTACATTTTAAATTATGGCTTAGAATGTACATGATAAGCAATTATGAGATGCACTGTGTCTGTTTTGATAACTTTTTAAATGAAAACTTGCAAGCTGTAGAAGATATAAATGTAATGAAATTGCCATGCATCAAGCTGCCCCACAAGAAAGAAAATGTCAGTAGACTAGCCCTTTATAATGTAATGATCGCCTACTTCCAAAGGAATAGTAGGGTACTGCAGCCTTCAAGTATGTTTTACCGAATATGCTATTAATGAGAGATTTCCCAAGCTAAAATTGTAAGAATTTTTTACTTGAAAGTCATTTGCAACAGTAATGAATAACTTTATCAATTTCTTGGTCTCTTGTTTGTTGTATGCCTTGGTTTTCTGTGGGGGGGAAGGAATAAAACTATTCTGCAATAGATTTTCAAGTATTTATTCTTGAAAAAAATAACATAGTCCTGACCTCTGTACACTGGTTGCTTTCTAATATGTAATTAGCGAATATAGGTCCATCATCCAGTGGTGACATCTGGAAGAAAAGCACTGAAGTGTTGCCTCTCAACCCCATAAGAGTTTTGTCATGTTCTTTCACCTCAGAAACTGACCCTCGTATAAACTTCAGTTCATTCATAGTGTGAACGCTTCCAAACTCCCCAAGCAGTCCTTGGCTGGCTGCCTCCTTGTGGTTTCTCTGGACTCCCTTACGGCATTCTTTGGCTGATATACAGAGGTAAATTGGTGTGAAATTGAGCCTGGATGCAATCTAATCTAAGTAAAGAGTCACCCTTCCCTTCTCCCACCCCAACTAAATGCTTCTTCATTTCTTCCATTCTTTTGATTTATGCATTTCTAGCTGAGCCTGATAAACTTCATAATCCAACAAACTGTAAGAAATGTCAATTCAGGCCTAAATATATATAAACATTTTAAAGCTAATTATAAAACTATTTGCCTTAATTTGTCAGAGTTAGTTTTAAAAATGCCAGACAACCTTCCAGTATATGGTACATAATAGCCAGGGTTTCTAGGCTCCCTGCTTCTAGGAGGGTAGTGTGGAAGTCCTGGGACAGATGGTTGAGAGTTGGGTCCCTATGGTAGGTCTGCCATGTGGACTCTGCCAGGCTGAAGGTATTAAGTTCTCCAAGCTCTCTGGGCAGCCTGACTTGAGAGTGACATCAATGCAATCTCATCAGTGCCAAGGAAAGTAAAGATCTAGACAACTGTTTTGTTTTGTTTTGTTTTGTTTTTAAGAAAACACGTCTATGATTTTATAAGATCTTGGCATATATTCTGTGAAAGTGGAATCAACATCACCCACTCAAGCAGTTGCATAGGATGTTTTGCTATTGACTGCAGGGCAGACAGTATTTCACTCTATAAGAGCTAGTTCCTTAGGGTTTTTTTTTCCCTTGAAACAAAGCACAGCATTAACTTCCTCTTCCAAGACCCTGAGAAACAGATGGCAAACATGTTAATGTTCCCTACTGCAAAACCTGAAGATTTTCCTTTTGGTCACCCCAGTTGAACTCTTGGGACATTTCTGAATGATGCAGTGAGTGGTGGAACTTATCTTCCTTTTTTATCCAGGCTTTCCCGTGCAAGCTAGCAAGCTAGGCTAGTACAGGTTTCCCTTGCTTTATGCTGTACATGTGTTCCTGGAAAATGCTGCATAACTCAAATTCGCATAAAGGGAACCCACTTTACAATGTAACAAATAGGGAGACATTCCAAAACCTTGACTGTACTGACCCGCAGACCCATTTCTACCACATTTCCAAGACAATTTTGGTACTTGCCAACAACAGACAGTACACACAAGCACAAGGCACTCTCACAGTGGGGATGGCAACTACAGAAACGCGTGTTGCGGACAACAAGCAAGGAGCACAGATCCGCACAGGAGGCTGTATTTTGGTGCGCATCATCCCTCAATGCACTGCACAAAGCAGCTGACTGTGGGCTTCCACTAAACTGATCTCATAAAAGTGAATTTGCCTCACATTTAATGAATTTTTGGTATAAAAAGGGTGATCTCATAAGAGCCAATTTGCACATACAGAACCCACATGAAGTGAGGAGAAACCTGTAGTAACATATACTTCTCATGGCCGGATGGCTGCTTGCAGTTACTTCATGGTTGCAGAAAGCAGAGATGTATCCTCTTGAGCCCACTTAACTTCTTTCACTGCTAACACGCATCATCTGCTCTTCTCCATCCGGTCAGATGTGTACTTTGCTCCCTATTTTTATCACTCCCATATGCCATTAGACACAGAGGTAGAGCTGTGGGCTTGTTCTAGGCTAGAGTAGCCTTAGCTGTTATACGTATGCCAGTAAAGCTAGATCAACAGAAACCTGAGGGGTGGTAAAAGGGGAGGAGGAGGAGGAAGAAAAGGGAAATCAGACTTGAGTGCTAGTAATCAACTCTCTAGGTAGTACAAACTGCCTCACACTCCACCTGCATCTCTTCTTTTCTCTTTCTTGTCTGCTCCTGCCTCACTGAGCTCTCTAGTGTGGGTTGGGAGTAAAAGTGCTAGAGAAACTGGTGCACGCTGCTCTGCATATGTTAGATGCTTGTTAATGATGTCAGCTGCCCAGTTGCATTAATCATGAGTGACTGGTGCTGTCTTAGTCAGGGGAGGTGCCTGAATCATTCAGTGACCAGGGAGGAGGTTCCCCCTAGACTGGGAGGGGGTCCCCATAGCTGATCTTGCTGACGGGGGGAGGGTCCCCCTGCAGCCAATTGTGAGGCCACAGCGCTCCCACTCTCCAGCTGGCACTCTCAGGGGGGGCCACCGGCACTTCTGCCTGCTCCCCCCCGCCTGTCACCTAAGCAGCAAGTGTGGCTGGTCAGGCAGTGCACTGGCGCTCTCAGGGAGTGCACATGCAACCCCTGTGCGTCACCACTGATGTTAATGATGGGCATGACAGCTTTACAAATAGTAAAGAAAATATTATTGATATTATTGCATCCTTTCAAGTTGTGTTAACTGGTCAGCGTGCCTGAGAAAGTGTAACATCCATATAAAAAAGTCTTAACTTAGACTGTTTCTTTATGACTTTGCATGTTTGAGTTTGAATCTTTTAAAACTAAGTAAAGACATTATAGGAAAAACAAGACGAGACTTTTCACTACCCTTTAAAATAGTTAAACTAGAACAAATGTTGTGAAATGTGTGCTGTAAGTTAGTGACATTTTGTGTTAGATAAAGACCACTTCCTCACTGTACATAATTTAAATTATTTCTGCGTCTCTAACATAGGTACTGAGTGTACTTTTTGCAATTGCCCTCTTTTTTGTCTTAACTAAGAAAAAGAATCAATATAAACTTCCAAGTGTTGTTTATATTGCATTGCTCCTCTCCTACAGCAGAGCTAACTCTTATTTCTATTATAACCAATCTAAACAACATTCAAATTGTATACAAATGACACATTACAACTGAAAAGTGCGGTTAACTTTTGAAGAGCCTAGTTTGATCATGCTCTTCTACTCAGGCTTTCAACATGGTCTTGATGATTATTGTTTTTTTTTTTCCTTTAAATGGCATCTGTATCTTCAGGAAATTAGTTTTAAAACTGTTACACCTATGTTAATAGAAATAGAGCAGGAGTGTCTTAATATTAGGAAGATTCTTAGTTTTAAAAGCCAGATTTGAACATTTTTTTGAATCTAATTGGATACCTAAAAATGTATGTAGTGTAGATCATAATATTTAATAGTGCATTAATATTACTTTGCAGTAAAATTCCTTTTTAACACTGTTTTCATCCTAACACTAATATCAGTGCATGAATTATTGAAAGTCTAAATGTCATAATTTTATACAAAAGTTTGTATATATGCTCCCTACCTGTGTTTAGTGAGGGAGAGGATGGAAACACTTTGGAAAATGAAAGGAAAAGAGCACCCAATCCTTAACTTCAGAATGTGAATGGTGGCTGAAACTATTCATAACACTTTAGCATTCATCTGCCAAGTAGTATGTATTTTCACCTTTTAAAATATATTTATACTTCCTTTCTATGAACTCAGTGCAGGGAAGCAAGTAAAGGATTTAAGCAGGTACCTAAATTGTATAAAAATGTATTGCACTTAAGCAATTGCATTTTTTTTTGAACTGGGCGTAGGGACCTCCTATAGAGTTAAAAATTGTTTTAAAAAAACTAATAAACTAGGTGCAAATCATTACTGCTTCTTACTCCAACCATAGGAAGAGTAATAAATATATTACCATGAACAAAGTCTTACTTTTTTAGTCCATTCTTTTGAAAACTTTTGGGAAGGAAGCTCTGCAGTATGCCCTGAACATTCGTGAACCTAGGCCAGGGGCGGGAAATTATTTTGGGTGGAGGGCTGCTTACTGAGTTTTGGCAAGCCATCGAGGGCCTCATGACAGGCAGCCCAGGGCAGATTAATATTCATTTTCTAACTTTTTTTTAGGGGCCATGGCTTGGCAGGCTGTATTTTGCCCACCCCTGACCTAGGCTCTCTTGTACGTTTTGGGTTAGCCCAGGGGCTGTCATTCAGCCATCTTAGTAGTATTATCAGTGACATGGCACTCGCAAGTACCCTTTTAATTTGATGTGGGTTGTTGTTTCTTTTCTGAATACAGTTAAAGCATAGGTTACAAGTCTGTCAGAAGGGGTTTTGCAAACTCATAGTGAAGTGAGCCAGAATAACGCACGCCGGTTCTTCCATTGACTTACTTGGAAAACAAGCATCTTGTCAATCTAATCTGGATGCAGTTTCTGCCAGTTAGTCCTTAGTCAAGCCAGTCTCCTCTTGAGTACTGCTTGTCTGTACCAAGCATGTCTAAGGAATGGAATGAGCAATGTCCTGTTGTCGAATGACACTTCCTTTCCCTTTGGCTCTGCTGCAAAATTTACACTGCTGAAAAAGAAGTGAGAGGATTATAGGCCTGTCCTCCTGCAATAACTTTTTCCAAAGGTATTTTTAAAAGCTATAGCTCTGTTGGCAGAAGAGTTCTTTCAGCAAGCTATGAGTTGGTGTGGGTTTCTGACTGGTAGCTATTAACAGTACCAACCTAGACTTAAGGTTTAATAGAATTAATTTAGTTTTAAAGTATTGAAAAGATTTCACATAATATTTCATGAATCGTAATTACATTACTGGTAGATTCAGTCTCTGCTTAAATCTATACTTGGTTATACTAAGGCTTGTAGATGATATTAGTATTTCTGGAGCTCCTTGGAAGCTAGCTTTCACATAAATCGGCTTTAATTGTTCCCTGGTAATTGCTATTCAGAAGGTGTTTGGCAGTAAAAGCCCTTGTACTTTTCACATGCATGAGATTTTAAATGTGTTGTATTCATGAGTAATTAGTCAGATAAGTTCTTAGTACTATATGAGGTGAGACATACCTGATGGCTCACGATTGGTTGTCCAGCTTGGCTAGGTTTCTCTGTATTAGAAGGGGTTCCAGACTTCCCGGTACTTGGCATCTCTTGCAGTTTGCATATTTCCAACTGAGTTATTTGAATTGAGGGATATTCATTCTGAGAACAATAATTGTTTTTACTATCACCTTTTAATTAAAATGTTTTAGAGTGAACATTGATTCTGTCAATGTGGATGATTTGTTTATCCTGCAAATGTTTTTTTGTGTGAGTTCTAGGGTGACCACCTATCCCTAATTAGGCTGGACAGTCTCAAAATGTGAACATCAAGTCCTAGTCCTGAGCTGAATGATTGTAGGACAGCATTTGTTCTAGATTTCCAGTATCTTGCAGGGGGTCTGGATTTTCCATTTGCCATGGGGAAAAAACCTTGGTAAATGATGAGTTTCACCTTACAAGCCGGCAGAGTTCCAGCTTGCAAGTGGCTGCTTGAGGTTTGGGGGGAGTGGGACACGGGGTGCCATGTGCATCTGTGCATGCATACATGTGCATGCGGCCGAGAACACGGCTAGACAGGAGTGGAGGGCAGATTGAGGCCCCCCACAGTCAGGGCGGGAGTGGGGTAGGGGCTGGGCCAGGGGTTGCTACTCAGCCAGGGTGGGGAAGTGTGGCCATGGGGAAGGCTGGGAAGTGGGACCGAGCCACAGGCAGTTTGTCCAGAAGGCAGCGGGGAGGCATGCTCACTACTGTGGAGGAGGACATGGGGGACATGTGCCCCTGCCAGATTTGTGCGCAGGACAGTGGTAGACATGGACTGCCTGCTGCAGGCTTGGGGCTCCCTGCCATTCTGCCCTCTCCCCAGGGCCACTGTAACTTAGTGGGTGGGATGTGATGTGGGTGGGAGAAGAGGCTCAGTGTTGTTGCCACCACTGCTAGCCTTGCCGCCATGGAAAGGCACCCCCTGCCCACCTGGCAGCAGTTGGTGTAGCAGCAGCACAGAGTTGTGCTCCTTTACCATGGCAGTAGGGCCTGTGCGGGGCTGCTGGGTGGAAGGCAGCAGGGGAGGAACCTCGAGCCTGCAGTGGACAGCCCACAACTGACCCTGCCCCCCCCCCATGGTCTCCACTCAGCTCTGCTCCAACTGTGCCACCCAGGGCGGGGAAGCAGGCAAGTGTCCTGCCTTTCCATTTTGAAAAGGTAGGCACCTAGTGAGTCCAGAACTAATAACAGACAAATACAGTAGCGCTAAATAGCTTACTGAAGTATTATTTTACTTTTAATTTTCCTGTTGTTTTAAAATCTTTTTTTTTAATTTAGTGTCATTTGTACAACGTCAGTTTTTTTCATATCTTGAGTAAAGCATTAAGCAAAGTTGAGTTGCAAAGAATGTAACAGCACCTAGCTTCTAACATACAAAATCATAGGAGGCAGCTCTTTCTCTTGAGTTGCTAGCACAGAATAACATAAAACTAAGGAATTTCTTTTGTTGCCCCCCCAGTTCATTGTCCAATTACCAATGTAACAAAAATTACATTGTCCAGAAGTATACTAGAGAGAAATTTGTATATGTAACATAACTGTGAAAAAATGGGGTCTGAAGCCACATTCACTAGCCATTAAAATACAACAAATACAACTACATTTTGAGTTGTACTGTTGTGTTTGTCATTTGGTTCTATTTGTAATATTTGGACCTGCACTTGCAAAATCTTATTCAGGTAACCTTGCAGATGTAGATGAGCCTTCTTGTGTTAGCCAGGGATGCGTGTATGAGGTAAGGATTTGCAAGCCAGATCTCAAGATTTTATGCATGCATAAAGTTGATCCTAGGCTTTCTTTTCCCCACTTAGGTCACATATTGAGGTCTGAGTCTGTAACTGACCCCAAAGTAATAGTCACATGCTTTTATTGACTGATCTAGATGGGGCACTGCCATTTACTTTAGAGGCAGTACCACACTCAGACTTCCCCTCCTAGCAAAGGGTAGGGAGAATAGGAATAAAAAACCCACATTTGGCTCTGCTTAACATAGTGTATTTCCATAGTGAAACTGGAACCCCTGATTTGATAGTAAGAAGAAATAAACTAGATCACATTAAAAGACTTTGGCAATAAAATCATGAAATGTGCCTTGGTAAGGACTTACTGTGTAGATTAAAAATAAATTTTTAATATATTTTTATCTGCAGGATTCTAGTAGACAGAATAGACTTTTCCCCTCTTTCTACTCAGTTAATTGTTTGATGGAAAGCTTTTAAAAGGTGCATATGTAGTTATTTGTATCATTTTACCTATCTTTTGTTATTGGATAATTTCAGATGTAATAAGTTAACTGGGGAGAGCAGCTCTTGGTTGAAAATTTGGATTTAAAAGGTCTCCTATAACTGCAGTAAAACAACCTAATAGCATGTACAGTAACCTTGTCACTTCATAAGCACAGAACATCTTAGTAAGAACTGTTTTAAATTCTGTACTTGGCCTCAAAAGTTATTTTGCAGGAATATCGTGGAAATTAGATTTATTTAAAAATACATATAGAAAACTCCATAAATCTTTCTATTAGTTTAAAAAAAACAAAACCAAAAAAACAAGTTTGTGAGACTTGTTCAAAAATATATTTGGCCATTGTAATTAAGTGCACAAATTTAACACGGAAACAAATATTTTGAGCAACTTTAGTTATGATTCTTTAGCAGTGGTTCTCAGCCTTTTTAGGCTGAAGCCATGCCTTGTTTGACTCAAAGATCCCCTCCATAACTTTTGTGAACTGACCATTTCAAAAATTGATTTATTGTAGTGCTCACCTCTGTGCAGAGGGGCCAGGCAGTTAAGGCAGGGCAGTGGCCAAGAAGGGAGGAACCTGAGCCCTTACACCCTGGTTGAGGGTTACTGCTATTTTATAGTTATTTTATAATATATAATATTTTAACTAGTTTTATAAGGGAATAATGTTGTAAGTTTTATGAGAAATGATGGACTTCTTTTTACAAGAATTGCTTCTTGGGTAGGCTTGCCTTGTTATGTTGAGTTCTAGGAAAACATGAAAAAAGAGTAGTTTTCCTTCACAAGTATATATTTCTACTTAAATTAGTTACCATGAAAACAAAATATTTAACATTAGTAAAACCTAATTTGGAAAGTTTAGAAAGTCTTTCAGAGCTGCCATCTTTTATTATAAGCATAATTGTTATGGTACCAAGCTTTCAAGCCTGTCAGGCAAGAGAAATTTCTTTTCAGAACAGATACTGACTGTTCCTGGTTCTGTGATTCGCACAGTACAATCAGAGCTAGAGAAGTATAACAACTCGTGTCTGTTTTAAAAAGCTGTAGAGAAAGGCCAAAATCAAAGATTACTATAGATGCTGAAGAATCCATTCCTGTACTTTTGATTGTTTGCTTAAGCTTAAAAACAATAAATGCACTGTGTTCTGCATGCCTAACTAAAGTCTTAATATAAAAGTTTACTCTCGGTAAACATGAAAGAATTCAGAAAACGAATCTGGAATCAAGATTAATAATATTGAAATGCTTGGAATTCAATTTTTTTGCATTTCATTCAAGAAGTACGTTTTCAGCTATTAAAAATAGGACAATGTAATGTGCATGATTTAAGAAATGATTTAGTTTCATTTTGAAATGTGCATCTTTTGAATATCATTGTCTTCCAACAAAACAATCCAGAAAAAACAGGATTCCCTATCTGACATTACTGTATTATGTCTGGTGAGCTCAGCATGTATCCCAGTGGAATAGTAGTGCGTACTTGGAGCAAGCTGCCTGGAGAGCATCAGCATTTACTCTTTTGTACACTGTATATTCTCAAAGCACTATCTTCATCATTGTCATCTGTCAACATAATGTTCAGGCCAAAAGAGAGCCACAGTATTTTCAATAGCAATGTGAAATCTACCATGACCAGAGTTATTAGACTCATGATGCTGTTTCAATGGCGAATTGTGCCTTTTTTGAAGAATATGACCTCTGACATGATCAGGAAGAATGTTCAACTGATGAGCAAATGTCTCTGCTAAGATTCCACTCCCCATCCTGGCACAGGTCCCCCCCCCCCCCCCCCCCCCCCCCAAAAAAAAAGACTGCTTTCTGCCTGCTTGCAAGATGCGCAGTGCTATTGGCAGCAATGGGATGCTGCAGCAGCGAGGGGCTGTGGGCTTCAAAGCCCTGAGAGAATGCTCTGTGCAAGGTGCTGCACTCCTTTTCTGACCTCAGGTGGTATAGCTGGGCTCTGTCTGTCCTCCAGCAACTAGGCTTGTTCAGAGATGGGACTTCAGTTGAACTGTGGTTGCTTAGTGTTCTACAAAAAGCTGAATTTTTTAATGGATTTTATAGACAGGAGTTTTTAGGTTTGTTTTTATGGTCTCCATAAACTTACAGAGTTGGCAATGAGGATGGATTAAATTGTCATCTCATCTTTTGCTTTTGATGAAGGAGATTTTTTTTCTCAGTGCTTTTTAAAAGTTGGAACATGTTGCTTAGAAAGGAGAAAGACTGAGTGTCTCCTGGCTATCTGAAAATGACTCTGTTCGTTTTTGGGTTCCCAGGAGGTAGAGTATAGGGGATGATGACAAGCCACTGTTGCAGAGGGGGTGAGGACATAGTTGATTGTCAGAAGGGTAGCTTCTATTGGCTAAGCAGTGCAGGAAAGCATGCTGATTTAAAAAAATTCTAACGGAAGGGGAAAGAAAAGTGGGGGGCAGTGGAGTTCTGGTGGTATACTAGAGTGGCTAGTTGCAACCGTGTGAGTGAGGGGGAAAAGCAATTTAATGTGGGATGCCTTGAGGGATATCCAGACCTGTGTCATGGAATGCTTTTTGTCCACATGTTATGTTGAACCAGTTCACATTGAACTTGTTCAAGTGACTACTTGGTTTTCCAGGTATGTTTTGAATTGTTCCAGGCAGCTGTAAATTTATTTAACAGGCTTGTACAACTGTCCATTTCAGGTTTAAATTGCATTTAATTTATCTGTGTTATTTGTGTCTACACTATCAATCATGCATAGTTCTTTGTTGCCTCCGTGGGGGGCTGGCAGCCTGACAGATGGACTTCTTTTTTTCTCCTCAGTAGGCTGACGGATTTTGCTGTCCTTTTAGCTTTTTCTTTGTTGCCATCAGGAAAGTGCTGATTCCCCCCCTCCCCAAATCACCTTGTTTGCAAAAAGGAAATTAAGTTTGGGGTCTCATGATCTGTTACATTATCAGTGATGTCAGAGTTAAACTTCTAAAGTCATTTTTATTATCTGAGCATGGTGATAATGTTGAGGACTGCTAATCAGAAAGGCAGAGAAGAAGTGTTATAGAGATGGTGCTCTTTTGCAGCAGTTATGTAATAATTATGAAGTGTGACACTTTGAAGAAACAAGACAAGCCCCAATTTTTTTTATGCTGTAGTTCTCGTGGCTGAAATGTCCCAAACAAAAGAGAACTCATGGTATTTGGTTGCTGAATTCTGGGGTCTGTATTTTGGCTCAGCTTTTAAATACAAAAAGATGTATTTCAAAGCAATTATGGGATAGCTCATTTTTGGAAGGGGGAGTTGTGCAAATGTTTGAAGTAATAAATCTTGTTTGCTAGTCACTATCTCAAAGTGATATGAGAGGCACCACAAAGATTATCTATGCAAACTATTAAGCAATACTGTGATGTCTCAGACTTGAGTAAATGTTTCTTAAATTGTGATTCCCTGTGATGTAGCCAGTTGACAGTTAGGTAGTATGTTGCAGTGTACAAATTTAAATCTTCAAAGCTGCTTTCATTTTTTTCTTAGATCTTAAAAATGCCCATTTCATGTTTGTGTTTTATATTAATGGACCAAATTAGGTATAATGTATATTTAATTGGAGGGTAACTATTTCCTTGAATGTGAATTTGTTCTGTAGTATCAGAGTGTTTGCTGTGCATTGTTTGCTATAAGAGCTGCCTTTTTTGGCAAAGTATAGCAGCTGTTTACCCAGCATTCAGCTGTTAAGCAAAAGCTTAATTTTTGCTAGAAATCTGATATGCAAAAGATGGTAGCAGTCTCAATAGTGCTGTAGACTTTTTGGAAGTAACACACTGTGTAATTAAATATATGGGCTACTATAGATTTTGTGTGGGCTACTAGTTAAAACTAACCTAATTCCTATGGGTAAATGGAAAAACATTGTATGCTGGTGGGGGTTTTTTTAAGATACTGCAGTACCTGTATCAATTTAGAAGAAATTTTCATTCATTTTTTTTTTTAAATTTTTGTTTTATATTTATCTGTTATGTAACTGGGAGCCAATCTAGTGGCTGTATAGTTTGAATTATGTGAACTTTCCAGATTTCAGGAGTCGAACTTATTCCTCTGATGGGGCTAGCTGGCTTGTTTCCATGCTCAGCACTTTAATTTTCTTTTATTTCCATCTGTTAGAGGCTAGGGACTTTCTGTTGGGAGTACAGCACCAATTCCATTGGGTTCACTGAAGCCCTCTAGAACTTTATCATCTAGCATCTTAGGTGATCTAAGAGCTTATCTTCTTTTTGTGGGAGGTGGGGGGTAAATAGTGTGCTTTAAAAAGGGGCTGCTATCCAGGCTCTTCCAGGTGTTTTAGTGAGTTACTAGTGCACTGATTATTTCCACCAAAGGCAGACATTTCCTAAAACCTCAGAGGTTTTGACAGAGGAACTTGGTAGCTGGATCAGAGACCAACCAGTTTTGTTGTTCTAGTCATACTCATTATGAATGTCCTTATTGCTGATTTCTGGGTACAGTAAATTCATTTTGAAAACTTAGCAGTTAATCAGCTTTGAACTTGCACAGATGTGGAATATCCTCAAATCCCACTGAGTAGGAGTCCCCGGTAATTAGATTCCTGAAAAATTAGACCCTCAGAAAGTAAAAAGAAAGAAAGTGTATTTTCCTTCATGAATCCCTTCAGAGGAGGACAAGGAACTAGCCACAGATGGGGAATTCAGAATGCAAAACAAAGATTGCCTGACTTATTCTTGGCAACATGGATGTGGTCTTGACACTTGGTGTAAGAAAAAAACACTCAATGTTGGAAATGTAGTTCAACCTAAAACAACACAACGAGGATGTACAAGCAAGAGATATTTATTTTAAGTATGGCCACACTATATAAAGTGTTCCAAGTACTTCCTTGTTTCTTCCCACAGGAATTTTTTATAGGATGCATATACTCATCAGTGTTCAAAGAGCAAAAAGATATACAAGATGGTTCTCTTCTGTATTTAAATACATTGATTATGTTGGCTGTTCCCAATGTTTGTGAGCAGTGTTAACTTTTAAAAATGTAACTTCAAAGGCCCTGCGACAATTTATTCTAGATCTAAAAGACACTAGATGATGTTCCAAGTAAAATAACTAATTATGTGGGAGAATAAGCAAGCATTGGTTTGGTGTTGAGCATTTGGAATGGTAGTTAATTCCTTAATAGCAGGATAAAAGATATATGGCTGACCCATTTAACATTTTGGATTTGAATCTAGGTAGGTTTTCTCCAAGGCTAAGCAAGTACATAATCTGTCATCGTTCTCTTGGAAAAATAAATAGCTTTTTAAAACTGTTGGACCTTGGCTGACTTTAATGGCTATGTCTGAAATTCAGACAAAGGTTAACCTAGGATATGGGAGTGACCCAAGAAAGTTATTTTAGTTCTTCTTATTAGAGTGGCTTTTGCTTTCTCAAACTTTAACAGTACTTATCCTAAATAGACCATCTACTTTGTCAGTGGTCAGGTTACTAGGAATGATGCTAAGACCATATAAGGTCACTATTCTGTACTATCAATACATGCTAAGGGAAGATGCTCTATATTTTAAATTAATCCCTTTAAAGATGTTATACAAAGAAAGTAAGATTACTTTCATTGCACTTTATTTTTCTATTTAGAATAGAGTTCAGAAGAATGGAGTAGGCCCCTTATCTGGGGCTTCAGTTGTGGAATAACAAGTCATCATATCTCCTTTCACCCTATAATTGTTCTGCATCGGGGTATGCAGCTCATGATAAGATCAGGCCCCTCATGTTGACTCTGAATTGTTTTGGCTTAGTTTGTGTTCTACCAATGCCCCTAACTTTTGGACATATCTAACTAAAAATCTTTAAAATAACATAGTGATGACCTATAGCCAAAATCTTTTAAATAGTCTAGAGGCTAGAAATTGCTCAGAGGTATAGAGATTTCACTAAAATTATGGATGAAAGTACCCAAGGAATTGCACACAAGAAACTGTAGGGATGGGAGGAAGGGAGGAGGTTAAGAAGTCACCCTTGAAATCAGAGAATGTGAGTACATAGATTGTTCATAATGTTAAAAATTGTGTGGCATTCCTAAGGTGTCATCATTTATTCATAATTTTATGTAAATCTTTGGGTAGTTATGCTGTTACTAACATTATTCTCTACTTGCATTCAGTTGTGTAACAATGCTGCATCATATCTTTTAGCTTGAAGCTTATGTCTAGTTGCCTTTAAATTCAGTTTACCTTTTTAAAATTTTGTTTTTGCCGAAAATGCATTAACTTGTCCTTTGTCTATCTTTTCTAGAAATAATCTGCTTAGAAGAATGTGCTAGTATCCATCACCTACCTATACCATAGCATCAGAGCTCAAGTTTAATTCTTCCTGCATACTCTTCTCAGAACATGGGGGAAAATGATGATGAAAAATGCACCCAAGCTGGCCATATATTTGAAAATTTTGTACAGGCATCAACATGCAAAGGTACTATTCAGGCCTTCAATATTCTGACCCGTCAACTTGAACTAGATCCATTGGACAATAGAAACTTTTATATAAAACTCAAGTCAAAAATTACCAGCTGGAAGGCCAAGGCTTTGTGGAACAAGCTTGATAAAAGAGCAAGTCATAAAGAATATAAGCGAGGAAAATCTTGTATGAATACTAAGGTAAGCTGTGACATTCAGTTTCTGATTTATGGCTTTGAATGATTTTTACTTGCTATTTTTCACTAAATTAAACAGAGCTGCACTGTCTTCTGAGCCTCAGTGGTAGCCCTGGTATTGGAATTATTATGCAGCATTGGTTCTTTTAGTTTCTAGGTACTGAAATACTGAAAAGATAAATCCTTAATTATTTAAAGATTTAAATGGTGTCCTAACCTTGGTTTGTTTGTTTTTTTTTATACAAGCAATTGGAAGCTGCCAAATGGGTGCTATGTGTTTATAAGTAGAAAGAGAAATGGTAACCGTTATTGTGAACAGGGTAGGAGGTGACAACTCTAGTAAAAAAAATTGACCTACCTTTTGCAATTCAGTAAGTAATAAATGTTGCAGAACTTATACCAAAGATGTATTTTTCATTGGCTGATCCCCTTTCTTCATCAAGTTATTCTGTTTCGTTTTAGAGCAGCTCATTTATGACTGCATTAATATGGTCCCAGTTTTATTTCTGATTTTTAGCTAAAAATCATGTACAGCTCAGACTGATCTAGCCCTTGGATGCTAATGGCAACTATATATGTAGAACAGGTGGGAGAGAGACTGTAAAATACACAAGACACAATTCATGTGGTGCTTTATAGGTTAGAACCTTCACCAGTTTCACAGTTTGTCATGGTAGAAGGGCAATAAGATTTCCCTGTACCAACTCCCCATCATTTCTGGAGATTTATTTAAATTTATCCAGGACTCTTTTGTCATACGGAAAACACATAGGGATTCCTGTTCTGTTTTTGAAAAGTTACCTTTTTGCTACATCCTCCCAATTTATTAATCTTTGTGTGGGAGAAAAAGATGTCTGTCTCATTCTCGGGAATGAAGACCTAACTTTTTTTTATTCTCTTTTTGAACCACTAAAACTCTCCTCCTCATTTGTCTATTTGCTTCCCACTTCTTTCTCCGTTTCCCTTTTCTTTTCTTGCTTCTCATGTCACTTCCCTTTTGACATATCCTTCCTCTCTACCTTTTGTTCTTCTAAAGAGGTTTTTGGATGCATGTCAATGAACATAGTTATGACGAATGTAGACAGGAAAGGGAAGGAATGAATAAAGTGGCAGTTAATAAATTGTGGTGGTCACTGTGCTCTTCTTCCGCTTATTCACTGATTTCCATTATCAGTTTGAGGAGGTATTTGCAGCAAAATAAAGGCAGTTGAAAGGCCCTGTGTAAAGCTGGGTGCACAGACCTGCTCTCTAAAGCACGATCTTACAGTGCAAGGCCCTGGTACTGCAAGGATTTACACATGCATATAAAATTAAGCATGTGCGTGCAAAGCTATGCATGTTCAGAGGCTGAAACCTGTCTTGTGCAGTCTTGAAACCCTGGTGTTTCTCTGTCTTGAAAATATAGATTTTTATTTTTAGTTGTGCAGCATAAATGTTTGTATAAACAACAGACTTGTTTATGCTATATATCCTGTCAGATTACAGGTTAAATATAGAACATTTATTATTTGCTGCATTGACCACATTAATACATGCATGTGTGTAGAGATGTGATATAAAAAGTGGTAAGTGCAGGTGTACGTTATGTACCATGTTGAAACCTACAATTCACTCTCTTGTCAAAGCAGGCTGACTACATGTGAGAAATATGAATCTGGAGGTTGCTGCAAATGAAAACATGAACTGTGGTCTACAGGCTCAGTGTGGCTATCTAACAAACATTCCTTACATATGAATCATAGTCTGCTATGAAAGCATATCTATGCCACGTGAATGAGAAGGAATGAATTCAGACAAGAGGGCAAACTCTTTGGTCATTACCATGATGCATTCCAACAGACCTATTTATGTATGATAAGTCAGATAAGTCATGTAAGCAATATTATTTGTCCAACAAAAATACCTAATGAACAGATATTTTTTGGCTCAGTATACCAGCTTATTATGTTAGGTATGTTAATGCTACCTATGAACTTTTATCTTCAGATGAGTTAGTTAATAATGGAACTTGACCCATTTAAGCTTAGTGGGCTAAACCTACCTTGTCTGCTTGTCCCAAATTGTGTGGGGAGCATTTTGCTCAAAGTTTCCATTTACAGTTATATAGAAAAAATGCTGCTGAATTGGATCAGTGGGGACTGGTAAGGCAAACTCCACATTGAAGAAGTGGCTGTTTGCAAATATAACTGTTAATGGAATTAAAGTTACCAGTTGGCATCACTTCAAAACTTATTTTAAGTCTTTTAATTATTTTAAAATATTAATAATACAAGAATCTTTAATAATATAAGGATCTTTTTTCCTGCCTAAGCTTTAACTTTTCATAATTCTTCGCATCCTTCATTTTTGCACTTTGGTGTGGCATAAGCTATGAGGTAGAAGATAATTTTAATGATACAGGATGGACAGGTATCCCTAGGATATTATTTCTGATAAAAATTATGGAGACAAAGTAGGTATACACAATTCATTTCCAGGCCTAGTCAGGGTAGTATAGAGCAGGGGTGGCCAACCTGTGCCATGATTGGCATTAAGTGGCACAGGCAGTTTCTGTGTGCGGCACCTGGCTGATCAGAGAGGGGCAAGTAGCACAGTGACAGACAGGTTAGGAAGAAGAAAGCAAAGCAGCAAATTTGAGCAGGGAACACAGGGAAGGAAGCAGAAAGCAGAGCGGCAGATTGGGCATGGAGCATAGGGCTGGGAATAGAAAGCAGAGCAGCGGATCAGTCAAGGGATCTTGATTCATATGCAATGAAGGATTGGAGTGGCACATAGAGAGGACAGAGGGCTAATCTGTGGTATCCTTGCCAAAAAAGGTTGGCCCCCACTGATACAGAATTGTAGTGAATCTTTGGCCTGTAGGATGGAGAGGGTATCTTGACAAGGAAGCAAAATATTGTAGTCTCTCGATTTTTTTTTTAGTGGGAAGAATAATGTAACAGGCTTCTATCTCAACCCTGTGTATTAACTACTTATCAGCAGGGATCCTGGTTTTCTGTTTGCCATGGAAAAATGCATGCCAGCTGTGGGTGGGGAGTGAGGAGCACTAGCAGGGCTAGGGGGCAGCGAGTCAGGAGCGAGGGGCAATGGCACCTTGAGGGCTGTGGTGGGGGAGTAAGGGACAATGGCATGGGCAGGGCACTGGCATATCAGGGCTGCTCAGCAACACACAGCAGTGGAGAGGAGGGGGCGAGGAAAAACCGCAGGTGGACTCACACCCAGGTGAGCAAAGGGGACAGGGGGAGCTCTGATTTTCTGCGATAAATAACCCAATATCAAACACCAAATTATATAGGTATACTATTTAGAATGTATTTTATTATAGGGAGTGAGGCACTGGTTGGCTTCCAAATTGCTTTAAAATTGTAAATGTATCAATAAAACACTGTGTTCAACTGATGCCTGTATATATAGCGGTGTTTCATTTTAATTGTGGAAAAACATGGGGTTTGGGAATTTTAATCAGAGAGTCTGTGATTTTTAAACAGAGAAAACCAGGATCCCTGCTTATCAGTTCGTAAACCCTGGACACTTCTGATTTTTTAGGAGCTTCTCTGGATTTTTATGGATGGTTTTACTTATGTCAGTAACTTGAATGCATGCAAAGATTGATATTGCAGGTTTAAATTCTTTTAAAATAATGCTTTGTAATCTGCACAACTCTCCACAGTCATCAGATGAATCAAGGTCTAAACAACTTAATTTTCCTTTTACAAATCTTGAATCAGTCACTGGACCCAGTGTAATCATACCTCTCCCAGAACCCATAAAATCTTCAGCATATCTGTAAACTCTACTCAACAAGCTTTATAGATGCAATAAGTTACTTTAATTTCCTTTAATTAAAGTAACAGTACCCAAGGGAACTTAACTAAAAAAAGTGAGCCTACAACCTTTTGCATCCTCTAACATTATACGCTATTTAGTAGCTATCACTTTTTACCATTGTCAAATTCCATTGCTGGTATTTTATAAGCAAAATCTTTTAAAATTGGATGGATTAAAAAAAGAAAAAGAAAAGGCTGGAGCAATTTTCAGAAAGTTCATACCTACCACTCTTTGAAAGTCATCTAATTCTAAAATGACACATTTACTTAAGTTTTGCAAAAGAAACCAACATAAAAAGACTCAGAAAGGGAAAGACCACGCATATAAATTGTCAGGCAAAAATATGCTTTGTATCAGAAAACTTGAAGAGGAGTGTGTATACATTTAACAAAATGTAAAACTCTTTCTTGTCCTTCCCAGGCATATAATTGTTGCAACAAGCTTGGCATAGAGTTTCTACTCTGGCCATTTGTGTTTTATGAAGTTCACCTGGATTTCAAGAAAACAAAAGTTCTTTTCACCATCCAAAAAGCAGGAAAACCTTGTATGCTTTTCCCAAATGTAACTCAAAATGGATCACAAATAATATTCTCCTGGGCTGACGCGCTCATATTTTGGGTGGAACAGTAAATCGTTCAATGCATAATGTGCCCAGAATCTGTAAAGATTATTTATTTCTTTGTGAAGCAAAACATGTCTAAACTATCAAGGGTAGTGAAAGCTCTCTCTCCCTTTTACGTGTGAACAGTTTAAAATGTTTGTAACTTTCTGAATGCATACAATTCAACAAAATAACAGGAATAATTCATCCGTGTACCTGCAGGGTACATTATTAACAACCATCTTAAGGTTTACTTGGCTATTCTATGCTTCTGTCATTGTGAATCTCTATATATAATATACAGTCTTCAGATTGACTTCAATTGTTCAGTTTTACGGGGAAGAAAGTACTGAGCTTGTGTAAATAGTAAATGTGTATATGTGTATGCACACATGCTCATGCAGGAAAGTGTAACTTGCACTGAAGTTCAGGGGAGATGAGCATGTATAGGCTGATACCCCTAAAAAACCCAAACTGTCATGTAACCTATACCCTTTTTTTCCCTTTAATTTCAAGTAAGGTAGGCTTTAGGACATTTTTCAATAGTTTTGTTTTTAAGAAACTGTGATTAGCAAAGCTTGATCCAGTAAGTTGTGTTGCCTAGGTATTTAGTACCAGGTAGAAGAGTATCCAGCTCTTTTATTTTACTTGATTATATGCTCTTATCCAAAAAAGTATCATTAACTATTATTTTAGAACAGTTAGCTAAAGGAAATTGTTCAGAGAAGTTTACAACCACTTTTCTGGATTAGCGTTACTATTTTGGGTAACATAACATTCTGTTCTTGTTGAATGTTGTTAATAGTGTTAAAAATAACATATGTTAACATTCATTCATTGCTGTACAAATGACCGAACACTTCTTTAGTTGAATGGTATTTTAGTTAGGTTCTGTAAATACTCATCTTACCATTGTAGTATGTGACTTCAAGCCAAAGCAATATGCAGAGCACAGTGTATGAATGCATGGTTACTAATAGGACCAGATTGCTAGGGTGTGAATCAGTTGACAGAGGGTCTGGTCTCATGAACCATAAGTGAAGCTGGAATGTTTTGTGACTTATTCATAACCCCAAGATGCAGCTTTGTCTTCATAATATAGCCATGCTAATTCACTTGTTAATCATAAAATGGGATAATTTTATCTGCTGGGCCCCCTTCTCTTCTTTCTTCATGTTTTCATCTCCAAAGAATGTCAACTGTAAGTCCTCTAGGTTAATCAAACCCACTTTGACTGGCATTTTGCCTTCCCACAGAGTTCAGAAGGGCAGATTTCTTGCCAAACATGTTGTGTGCTGCCACATTGTATAGTCCTAGGACAGTGAGCAAAGCAGGAGATGGATATGGGGTCTTTCTCACTTCTAGTTCATACAAAATATCTTCCATTTCCTCTGGTTCTGAACATTGCCAAAACCCACAATTCATAACTAGAAAGTTTTGAGTATTTGGGTATGCAACAGATTTAGTGTATTGGCTTCTAGGGGTCATCTCTTTCCTAAAGGTGATTAGGAGACAAAGTTTGTCTCCTAATTAAACAGATCTTTCAGCGTGTCTAAACTTTGAAATATTTCATTATTCCCTTTCTCTCCTCGCACCCTCGGCAACATCATTTGTAACTAATCTGATAGTTGTAAAAAATCACATTTCCCATTCTTTTTAGTTTGAGCATTCCAAAACAGCTTAAAAAATAATGGTAAAACCTTCTAATTTTTTTTTTTAGCTAGAAACTAACAAATATTCATGAGAGGCAAGGATTGTGTAGGGTGATATTGTTTTTTGAGCTAACCATAGTTAGGATAAAGTTAAAAAAGCTTTTGAATGCAAGGCATTCTTTCTCAGGTCTCTTATCACAGGAACTGGACACAGCATAGTGAGCTGTCACTGTGTAGCGTTTCTTTTTCCTTTAGTTTGTGGGTTTTCCATTGAGTAACTTGCAGCCAATTTTATCAGCCTGTTTTCAGCCAGTTTTCTCTGGTTCCATGTACTTATCTGTTTGCTCCAGATGCCAGAAAATCCAGATATTCCAGCTCTCTGGTTTATAAAACCATTCGTAATCTTTTTTAACAAGAGATGAGCATAATTCTGAGCTGTGGGAGGAAGAAGGAAAATTATAGCTGCCATTGTGCTACAATTAAAAAATGCATCTGTTACAATAAAAATCTTGACTTGGTCATTAAACAGATAGCTGAGATCCATATGACACTTTTCTTTAATAACTTAATTCAAAACTTAGTTTCATAGTTAGTAGGGCTGGAAGGGACCTGAGCAGATCATCAAGTCTGATCCCTTGCCATGGCAGGAAAGAGTACTGGGGTCAAACGACCCCAGCAAGGTGATTGTCTAGCCTTGCCTTAAAGACCCCCAGAATAGGAGCCAGCACCACTTCTCTTGGAAGTTGGTTCCAGATCCTAGCCGCCCTGACAGTGAAGTAGCGCCTCCTGATGTCTAATCTGAATTTACCCTCTACCAGCTTGTGACCGTTATTCCTAGTCACTCGCGGTAGTGCTTGGGGGAACAGGGACTCCCCCAATGCCTGCTGGTCCCCTCTGACTAGTTTGTAACAGGCCACTAGTTTTCCCACCCCCAGCCTTCTCTTGTGGAGGCTGAACAGGTTCAGGTCCCTGAGCCTCTCCTCGTAGGGCCTGCCCTGCTGCCCCTGATCATGTGAGTGGCCCTCTTCTGGACCCTTTCCATGTTGTTTGCATCCCTCTTGAAGTGCGGTGCCCAGAACTGGACACAGTAGTGCAGCTGTGGCCTGACCAGGGCTGCATAGAGGGGGAATATCACCTCCTTGGACCTGCTTGAGATGCACCTGTGGATACATGACAAGGTGCGGTTGGCCTTCCTGACTGCATCCCCACACTGCCAGCCCATGTTCATCTTGGCATCAACGATGACTCCAAGATCCTTTTCTGCCTCTGCACTGATGAGAAGGAAGTCCCCCAGCCTGTAGATATGCTGCTGGTTCTTCCTCCCCAGGTGTATCACTTTGCACTTGTCAGTGTTGAATCCCATCCTGTTGTCGTCTGCCCACCCCTGTAACCTGTCTAGGTCTGATTTGCAGTCTGTTCCTCCCTTCTAGCTTGCCCACATTCCCCCCACATCTTAGTGTCATCAGCAAATTTGAACAGGGTGCTTTTTACCCCCTTGTCCAAGTCACTGATGAAGATGTTGAACAGTGCAGGTCCGAGGACCGAGCCCTGCGGAACCCCATTGCCCACATCCCTTCAGGTTGAAAATGACCCATCCACTACCACTCTCTGGGTGCGGCCCTCCAGCCAGTTGGTGACCCATTTGACTGTGTAGGTGTTGACACCACGGTCCCCCAGTTTCTTAATGAGAACAGGGTGAGAGACAGTGTTGAAGGCCTTCCAAAAGTCCAGAAAGACTACGTCCACTGCTACCCCTGCATCTAAGGATTTGGTGACCTGGTTGTAGAAGGCCACCAGGTTGGTCTGATGTGACCTGCCTCTAATGAACCCGTGTTGGTTGCCCCTAAGCATAATCTCCCCCGCTGGCCCCTCATGGACATGTGCCAGAATAATTCTCTCAAAAAGCTTCCCCAGGATTGAGTAAGACTAAGTGACCTATAGTTTCCTGAGTCTTCCTTCCTCTCTTTTTTGAAGATGGGAACCACATTGGCCCTCTTCCAGTCCTCTGGCATCTCACCAGAGCACCACGAGTGCTCGTAAAGCCATACCAGGGGTCCCGCAATGACCTCAGCAAATTCCCTCAGTGCTCTGGGGTGGAGATCGTCTGGACCAGCTGATTTTAAATATGTCCAGTTCCTTCAGAAGTTCCCTGACTAAATCCTCACTGACCCTTGGCCTAGGTGCGCCTCCCCTGGGGCCTGAGGGGGGCCTAGTGGGGGGGGGGCTGATCTGGTCTCTGCTGAAGAAAATGGAGGCAAAGAAGTTGTTAAATAGGTTAGCTTTGTCATCTGGTGTGACGAGCAGATTTCCTAGCATGTCTTGCAGGGGCCCCATGTTACCCGGAACCTTCTTTTTGCCCCCTATGTATTTAAAAAAGGACTTCTTGTTGTCCTTGATCTGGGAAGCTAGTCCCAGTTCCATCTCTGCCTTGGCCTTCCTGACCTCCCCCCCGCATCCCTGAGCAACTGCAGTATAGTCCTCCCTGGTGATGGCCCCTCCCTTCCATTGGGTGTACACCTCCCTTTTAGCTATAAGACATTCCCAGATGCTTTTGGTGAGCCATGGGGACTTTTGTGCCCTCCTGCTCCCTTTGATCCATGTTGGGATTACTTCCCTTTGGGCTTGGAGGATCGTCTCCTTAAGGAGCAACCACTCTTCTTGGACACCTGACTCCCCTTCCCTTCGGGACCTCAGTGCTTCCCTGACTATTCTCCTTAGCTCATTGAAGTCCACCCTCCTGAAATCTAGGGCTGCTGCCTTGCATAGCTGTTTCAAAATAACATTTGAAAAACTTACTTGTAAAAGTTTGACAATCAAGCTTTATGATGAAAATGCCAACCTTATTTATTGGTAGACAAGGTTCTTTGGGTAGATGTGATATCTTTCATTAGACCAACTGGATACTTGGAAAAATTGTTCTTTGCAAGCTTTTGGGCACAAACACTCTGCTGCAGGCACAGGGAAAGTTTATTTATTTATTTTAATAGTCCTTATTTATTTTAATAAATCTTATTTTAATAGTCCTGATGATGTCATCCTCCTCTGAATGGAGTTAATAGTTAGCTGTTGTCTTTTGATATCTGACAACTAAACCAAATGCTAGTTCCTGAATATAGAAACTTTGAACAAACAGATCTTCTCTTCTCGTGGTTATTTTTTTTAACTTTTTATGATTTTTTTTTCTTTTCAGCCATTCTTTTGCATGTTACATACAACAGATATAACTTGTAATTGCATAAGAGTCTGTCTAAAATGTATTGTTGCCATAAAGCCTGTTTTCAAACACTCTGCACAAAAGTGGGGGAAATCTATTAATCATTAGTGTTTTGGAAGATGTAGACAATGCCATATCTGTGTGCAAAATGGCAGCTTATTACTGGTTTTGTAATGCCAACTCTTCAGTGTATTGTAGTAAGCTTCTGGGAACCAGAAATGAAATTTATTGTTGTATAATCATCCAGAGGGCTCTGAACTTCAGGATAGGAATTAAGCACTATACTTATAGGAAGTTGTGAGCAGGAAGAATGTTGAGGTTTATCATGGGAAATGCATCCTGGGTTAAAAAAAAAATTGTTAACAGGTTGGGTTTTTTTGTTTTGTTGTTGTTGTTTTAAACAAAAGGGAAGTAACAAAATAGCCTATGGAATATATGCCTTTGCTTAGCACTTGGAGTCTTCAGCGTCATGGCCAGAGACTGGGAAGCAGGGCTGTACGAAGCTTTGGTCCCTGATTCAATTCGGCCTGATTTGATGATCGAATCTCCAAATCCAAATCAAATCAGAGGATCTTTAATCTCTCCAAATCTAATTGGAACCCTCTGAATCAATTCAGAAAGATTTGACAATTCAGACACAGGCACAGCTTTAAATATTTTTTTTCTACATACCTCAGGGTACGAGGCAGCTTGTGAACATTGTGATGATGGGGTGCATGGAGTACCCTACAGCAGTGCGAGGGGCTCCCTAGCATGCTTGGCAGCAGACCTGGAAGTGAACAAGAAGCACTTTGGTCTACTTCCGGGTCCACCAGGGAGCATGCAGGGGGGGCCCCCCCCCCGTGCTCCTCCGGCTTGGCAACTGGTGCCTCCTGGGCCTGGGGGGCACCTGGGGTGCCCCTGCAGCTGATCGCTGAGTTGGAGGGGTACTGGGGGGGGTGCCTCAGCATGCTCCATGGTGGAACCAGAAAAGGACTAGAAGTACTTCCAGCCCAATTCCAGGTTTGCTGCAGAGCTTGCTGGGGGGGAAGGGGGGAGGAGGCATACTTTTGTGGGATGCTCCATCCACCCCAGCATCACAGTGTTCAAAAGCTGCGCTGGTACCTTGACGTATGTAGAAAAAGCATTTAAAGCGGTGTCTGTGTCCAAATCACTGATTCTCCAAAACGGCATCAAATCTTCAGATTCGGATTCGGCTGAATCAAATCAGGGACAGTGATCTAAATCGACAGATCAAATCACTGTCCCTGATTCGGGCCAAATCCGAATCCAATAGGGCCCGTTTCTCAGACCCCTACTGAGAAGCTTCAAGAAGTCTCTAATACCCACATATTCCACTGACTTCAGTGGCAGGACTGAGGATTTAGCTCACTTAAAATACAGGCCATTTTAGATACCCGGATGACTTTTTTTGTAACTGGTGGTTCTGGAGCTGGGAAGGGTCAACTATTTTTATTTATTTTTTTTTAAATCTCTATAAATAATATATATACAATGCTATCTGTTCAGTGGAAGGCGAAGGGATTAGTAACCGTGACATCAAGGAAAGAACTGTTGAGGAGGAGGGTAGCAGAAAATTCCCATCCAAGAACAGAATTCTTTCATGCTGATGATGGATACAGATTGTTTCTCCTGTTTCTTTAAGAAATATTTTTTTCAAGAAAAGAGTCAGGGTGATGAAAGGACACATAGCAGACATCATTCTTTGTAAACAAAACCAAATATCTGACTTTGAACATTGCTTAATGCTGTCAAATCAAGCCAAATTACATCACCAAAACCAAATGTTTGGCATTTGATTCAGTAATGAAATCAATTTATTATTATTATAACTTTTTAAAATTCTGCTACAGACATTTCCTTAAATCTGAAACTCTGCAATGTTATCATGCATGAGAAACAAACCACAGCCAAAATAACATAACCAGACTGCCTAGCTAGCATTATTTTCTGTAGAAATTTGGAGGCATTTGGGAATTGTAATGCTTTGGCTTGCAGGATAACAGAAGCTTCATTTCTGTTCTAAAACAGAGTTGTGCTGCTACTCTATGTCCCTTGTTTTCACATCTTTGCTTTTAATCTTCAGAAAGGAAGTGGCCCACATTCAAGTGATTTCCCAATTATTTTTTCTGTGGAAATGCCTGAGCTCAAGAGCTACACCCAATTGCTTTTATACAAAACATGAATATTGTTGCTGTCACATGTCTTAATTAAATTTGACTGAAATGAAAGATTATGGTGAGACATGTTACCTTGCTATCACATTTTGATTTTTTGGATTTATGAGAGCATGAAAATAGTAAGGACAAGAACACCAAATTGCAGGGTGGTGTTCCATGTATGTGCCAAACCAAAGGAAACAGATTGCTGTGGCCTCAGGAGCCCAGGCCTGCCAGACAATTGCTTTCCTTTTCTCATAGTTTGGGTCAGGCCTTTATTTCTGTCTAAGAAAGAGATGGTGCCGGTTCAGCTCAGTTTCCACTTTGTTGTTAGTTACGTTACAAGCTCCTTTCTTTTTATATTTTTATACAGATAAGTAAGGAAATGCATAACTTTTGCTACCAAGAAATGATTAAACATTTGGCTGTTAACTGAATAGGTTTCAGACATAAGGCAATTTCCTGTCTCCATTTGGTGCTTTTCTCATTTGAATTCCCATACCTGTTTTGTGCATTCACTTATTTTTCCACTGGTGTAGACCAAAATATTTTGGTAGTCTTGGAATGATGTTATAGCCATTATGGTCCTGGAAATATGTGAGAGGGAAAGTGCATGGTTGTCCAATAAAAGATATCATCCACAGAAATCCTTGCTTCTCTACAATATTTTGGTATTTTTCAGAAACCTGGCACTTTATCAGAAAAGAATACTGTGGTGTTAAATTTTTATTGGCAAAAGCTTGATGATATGTATATATGTAGATAGCACATTTAAAATATTCCTCCAAAAGGTAAGGGCTGAAAAGATAATTTGTTGGTAATTTTTTTTTTTTTTATTTTGAAGCCCACCCACTCCTGCCAGGGCAGTGCACTGCACTGCCACCCTCATATGTAGGAGGACCCTAGCCTTGGTCCTGGCCAGCAAACAGCTTCTGGGTGGGGCTGCTGCTATCTGGGGAGCTGCTTCCCTGGCCTCGAACAGCTCCTTCTCATGTCCATGCTACAGCATCTGAGGCAGCAAGGAGGGAAGCTGTGGCAGGTTGGGGAAGTTGCTGTTGGGTAGGAGTGTGGTGTGGGGGCTGATGGGAGCACAGTGCCCAGAGCATGGGGTCCACAACCAACAGGGTGGGGGGACTGCAGAGTCCGGGTTGGCCCAGTTCTATCTCATGGGGCTCCCCACAGCTCACATGCAGCTCCTGGGACTAGTGTGCCACCAGGGGGAAGCCCTGTGCAATGGAGCTGGAGGCTTTTCCTGCACTCTGCTACCCTGTGCACACACAGACTTCCTCAAATACCCTCTACACACAATATACAAGAGTAAGAGTTTATTCTGAAATATTATGCAGTCACCTCTATATACACTATGGAGATGTACATAAATCAGGACAAAATATTTTTTGAAATAAAATTAAAATATGTTATAGTAGATGTTTGATTTTTTTTTTCCAGTTCCAAGCTAGCAACCCCCCCCCCCCACCCCATGGACAGACGGACTAATATATATAATTTTTACCCATTTCTGTATTCTTCAGCAGTTAGTACATCTTGTTATTTACCAGAACCAGCTAAAAAGCTACCATAGATAACTATTCTAAACCATTTTGCTTAAAAGTTTTCCTGGAATTTTTTTATTCATTTCTGGAATGTTGTAGTTGGTATAGCAGAACAGATCTTTAAGGCTAAATACAGACAGTCAAGAAGCCTGAGGCTAAATTGATTCAAAGTTTGAAAATTAATCTAAACTGCACAGATTAAGCCTATAGGCAAGTGAACAGACATTCACTTTTGATTCTGGAAATGCAGGCACATGCTTGGAGTGGCCCAGGTCAGAACCTTGGAGGTGCCAGAGCATGCCTTCCTGCTCCACTGGAGCAGAAATCTTGGGCCAAGGCTACCCCACCCACCCTGTGGCGGGGGGAGGGTTGTGGGGGAGGTGCAAAGTATCCTGGGATGCTGGGGGACTGAGAATTAACTTGAATCTGGAGGGGGTCTGGAACAGAAGTTCAATAAATTGATTTAACTTAAAACAGTTAACCCTGATGCTACATCCATCCAGGTTTATTTTAAACTGGTTTCAACATTTTGAAAGTAGTTTAGTTTATATGCATTGAACTTCTGTTGTGTAACAGAACTGAACCAGTTTCTGATCACTTATACCAATGTATGTGTAATTTCTGTCCCTAGCCTAAATGCTGTACATAGAAAATGACCACTTGAAGCCTGTGTTTCTTGTGGCTTGCAACATTGCAAATTCAAACTTTTCTCTTTCTGAACAGAAAGGGAGCAAACAGGTATCACGATGTAACTGGAATGAGTTATGTCTTGATATGGCAGAAATGGGGAAGTTGAGCTACATGGCTCATTGAAGGGGAATACTTTATTCCACTTGTGCACAGTATATGGCAAACACTTTGAAGGATAGCATTAGAATTCAGATTGGAAAAGCATTCTGAAATCAAGAGGCTGACATTCAGTAAAGTCAAGTTGAAAGTGCTACTCTTAAGAAAGAAAAATATAATGCACAAATACATGGGGAACACTGGCTAGGTAGCAGTGATGTGAAAATGGTTCTACTGTTTATAGCAGACCATTAACTGAGTTAGCAGTGTAGTTCTGTTTCAAAAAAGGGAACTGCCTATCTGGGATATATTAAAAGGAAGATTGTATGTGAGAAACAGGAAGTATTCCCACCTACTCAGTGCTGGTGAGGCCTTGGGTGGAGTAATAGATCCAATTTCAGGTAATGTAGGAAAGATGCAGACAGCTTGGAAAGAGTTGAGAGGAGCACAATATGTTGTACTAGGAAAGGCTGGAATGATCTTGTTTAATCTAGAATTTGGGGCATGATAACGTTGTTTTATTTATTTGAAGACTCTTATAAAGAAGACTGTTATAAAGTTCAATTGTTCACTATAACCACTGAGGAAAGAAAAGAAGTAATGGGTTTATCAGTGAGGGAAATTTAAGTTTAGATATTTGGAAAAATGTTTTAACAGTAATGCTAATTAAGCTGTGAAGTCTGTGGAATCCCTGTCACTGGATGTTTTGAGAACAGGTTAGACAGTCAAGCTATGACCTGTGTATGTTGATCCAGGATAAGGTAAGTGGGATAGACAAAGTTACCTCTTGATGTCCCTTCTAACACTAAATTTCTGTGAATTTTTGCTTATTAGTAATTAAAACTTGGAAAAACCTTTATATAAAATGTAATCTGTTTTAATAAACCCTTTCTGCATTAGATACTGCCAGTGATGTGAAACATTTTCACTGTAACCCATTACATTATGAAAAAAAACTTTATCTGGAATTTGCAATTCTGTATGAAAATCCTAAATTAAATACGTTCTGGGGAACGTTAACCATTCCCAGGTTAAGCTCTTTCAGCCGTCTCCTTTGTACAGCAAGATGGATCCTTCCCAGCTAGTCCACTGTGGGGCTTAGATTCTGAGTTGGAGAAACCACAGCTAGGAATTGAAGACTTCATTTTCAGCATTTATACAGTCATTGATGCTGTCAGCCAGGTTGCTAACTAATGAAGTGGTAGCTGTGGTATGCAAAACTGAAATAAGGGCACTGAGCATCAATTGAATGGTGAAGGTGCTTGACCTGGTCTGTACTGATAACAGCCTTTTCTTAAAGATGGGAGATTCTGAGTTCCACTTACAGTCCACTTAGCTGTCATGTCTTGCGTCCATACCTCTTCCTTTCTGATGTGGTATGATGGATACCGTGCAGGTTGTAATGTGTCATAAATCCAATATCTGCGATATTTTGTATCTTGTAGATTTATGAAGTGAAGTTGGTAGGCTTGTCTGTGAAAGGTACATTTTTTAATAGACCAATTACGTAGTTGGAAATTTTTTATTGGCCAAACTGGGTTTTTTAAATTAAAATATTCAGGTATTCATCATGAGTATGACAATGGATACTTGAAAGTTTCTAGAGACAGTTCTCTAAAACTTCTGTGATATCTGCCAATTACCACTCTACAAAAAAAATTGTAAATTATAAGCTACAAGCCTTTGATGTAAAGGGACACACCTATATGTATGTATATATGTATGTGTATAAATGTGTGTGTATGTATGTATAATATATATAATGACATGGGTAATGAGAGAGTTCCTAAAAGAAGCCAGAGTCCCAAGTCAATTATGTAAGTTAGCAAGTTTCAGTATGCTAGCTTTAAACAAAGAAAATATGAAAATAACAGGAGTGTCTCTAACTTTCTATAAATTGAACACGTATAATTAAGGAACCTACAGCTAGTGTGCAGCAGAGCATAGTTTCTTGGACTAGGGACAGAAATTAAACACAAATTGGTATAAGTGATCAGAAACGGGTTCAAATGTGTAACAGAAATTCAGTGCGCACAAAACACTTTCAAAATGGCCAGAACTGATTTAAGATAAAACTGGACTGATATAGTAGCTGATTTAGGTTAAGTCGGTTTACTGAACTTCTGTCCCAGATCCCCTCCAGATTCAAGTTAACTCAAGTTAACACACAGGCTGGTTGGGTTAGCCTTGGTTCAACCTGTCTGCTCCAGCTGAGCAATGAGGGATGATTTAGTACTCCCCTCTCCTCCCTCCAGATTTCTGGCCTGGCCCACTGCAGGCATGTGGGTGTATTTCCAGAATCAAAAGTAAATGTCTGTTCATTTGCTTATTGGTTCAATGGACGCATCTTAAATTAACCAGAAAGATTGATTCAATTCAACTTTGGTCTTTTTGACTGCCTGTACTTAGCCCTGGTGTCTTGCATACAATTATTCTTTTCATTTGGGTTTTCCATGATCAAGCCTTGTGTACAAGTCTAATGCTAATATATATATAGTTGAAAAACATGGATATAAGGCAGGGGTGGGCAAAATATGTCCTGGGGGCTGGATCCAGCCCACCAGGCCATTCTATCCAGCCTGCTGGGCCCCTAAAATTTTATAAAATTTATATTTATCTGCTCCTGGCTACCTGTCAAAGATGACAGGAGGTAGGGGCAGTAGGACCCAGGGGGAGCCTGCAGGACTAAGTAACAAGGCCAGCCTGGCCCCCTCCACTCCACCCACTAACCAGAAGCCTCTGCCTGCCACAGCTTTCACTGTTTCTCTACCTGCCCACAGGGCTAGTCCACCATGCACACCCTACCATATACACGCACCCCCCCTTGCACTGCCATACACACAGGGCCCCATGCCCCACATGTACACACACCAGCAGTCCCCCATAAACCTGTATCCACCTGTCCATGGTCCCCTTCCCCCTCACAATATACAAGAGTAAGACTTCATTTTAAGCTATTGTGCAATCACCTCTGTATATTGCACAAACGCATGTAAACTAGGACAAACTATTTTTTGAAATCCAGTTAATGAATGTTGTAGAGGCTTGATTCTTAGAATAAGGTATTCTGGTTTTTGGTATTTTTCTGATTCTGAAATGGCAAAACCCCTTGCTGAAAGGAGTATTTCTGGGGGCAAGGAAGGGCCTTTTGGTGGTAAAGATCAGGAGTTGGCAGGCAGGACATCCCATTGCAAGATGGTGACCAGGGGATGGGGCACCTGTCAAGGGGTGGGACTACCCTGCAGCACCTCGGCAGTTTGCCTAAACTTGGTAAGCGGCCCTCTGCCCGAGATTATTGCCCACCCCTGATATAAAGATATTTGGACTTTTGGTTTTTAAACGAGGCTTACATTGTACAAGGGGGGAAGAAAAATGAAAGTATGATGCTATTATCCACCCAGAAGTATCAATATACTATTTTAAAAATTGCCATAAAAAACCAAGTTAATGTATGAATGTAGTGGATGTACTAGTGTTTTGCCACTACAAATCTGACATTATGCACCAAAAGAAAACAATGAAAACAAGTTCCCTTTGGAAAATAAATTAAAATTTGTGCTCACAAGCACTCTGTAGATTCCTGTGGATGGATTCCACTGTGATATAGATGGAAAGGTCAGCTGTGAATACAACAACTACAGGATTCAGCTGTTAATATGATAGCTGAAGGAATTGCTGCACAGAGTGATAGCATCTTGTCAGTATTAAGACAGATTTGTGAACTTTAAATCCTTCGTATGGGCTTCCTTCCTTCCTTGCTTCTAATCTGATAAACCACTTCCTTCTCCCCCTCCCTCTCATTTTTTGACCTGAGTGATTTTGGAAGTAGGTGACAATGTTGGATTGTTCATTAGCCTCTGTCTTCTGGAGGCTTGGGGTCAATAGTAAGCCATGGGCATACATTAATTTGTAGCACTACAAAGCTTGTGTGATTCCAGCAAGTGAGCGGGTAAGCTGTCTTTGGCTGCTGCTCTGGGTCTCTGGTCCTGAGTCTTGCCTCCTGGTTTCCCAGAGCGCAGAGTGCCCAGGTGAGTTTGACATCCCTGATTTTAAATATCTTACTTTGGCTGAAATGACATTTAGGATTCTAGTTAAAATGGTCATTATTTTTCCTATTGTGTCTTATAGTTAAAATAGCATTGGTCGTTCTAGCCTGTTGATTCCAGGAGACACTTCCTATTTGACTGTGTTTTTATATTCTGGGACTGGCAATGAGCTTAAACATTAAAATTGAAACTGAAAGCATGCAGTTCATAGCATTCAGCTTTATATGCTATATATATAATATTTTGCCATAAATACTTTTCATGAAAATTCTTCTTACACGGCATGCCATATGAGGAAAGACTTGAAGAAAAAAAGGCTCAGGGGGGACCTGGTAGCAGCTTACCCCTACATGAGGGGAGTATATCAAGGGCTTGGTGAGCAACTGTTCACCAGAGCACCTGAAGGGTCACAATCCTGGATGACCAATTTAGGCTCAACATTAGGAAAAACTTCTTTATAGTCAGGGTGTCCAGACTGTGGAATAAACTCCCTCCAGAGGCGGTGCAATTGCCTACCCTGGAAATCTTCAAGAGAAGACTAGACGGTCGCCTTCCTGGGGTCATCTGACCCCAGTTATCTTTCCTGCTTGGTGCAGGGGGTTGGATCTAATGATCTTCCAAGGTCCCTTCTGGCCTTACAATCTATGAATTTATCAACTGTCATGTCTTACAGAGCTCCAATGCTTTCCAATGCCTTGGGGGTTTTTTTTCACTTTTTCCCCTGTAAGAAGAAATTTCATGAAAAGTATTTCTGGAGGCAGAGGCAGAGACCCATGGCATTGGGAAGAATTCCCACTGATGCTTCTGTTATCTCTCTGCTTTAGCTGCTTATACAGATGCTTTTTCTTGGTACAATTACAGAGAAATGGTCATTGTCTGGATCAGGAATTTGTTTTATCACTGTTCACAGTTGTCATGTAGCATCATGCTTGTTTGTGATCTGTCTAAACATTTGCCCAAATCCATGGATTTGATTCTGCTGCACTCAGTAGAGCCTTACGAACATTTGTGTTCCTGTGTAATCTTTAATAGCCTCTTAACTAGAGTATTTATAGATTTTTGTTAAAACAGAAGATGTGAGAGTCATGCACACATTGACAGCGGTAGTTAAGTTCCAAATTTGTACCTCAACATGTTCCTTTATGCAAGTGCAAAAATAGATTAAAGAAGTAGATTTCTTGTTTTACACCAACACAACAGTCATTTACTCGCAGCCTGTGCACCACGAAAATAGCAGGTGTCATTTATTTTCTGATCTTGTTGTCTGGGGTAGTAGAAGGATATTGTGGTCAGTTGGCAGTATTGCTAGGGGATCCATCCAACTAAGCTAAATTACTTGGACCAGATTATCTACAGCAGTGGTTTTCAGCCTTTTCAGATCAAGGCACCCCTCCAAGATTTTTCAGAATTTAGTGGCACCCATTTCAAGCCTAATAGAGATACAATACGAATATTATAATATAAACATTACAATTATGTTATTAATGCGCTTAGTAATATTGAGCCCTAGAGTTATAAGGGACTGAGTCCAAGGATTCCCAACCAGAAGGGACTAGGTGCTAGGCTGCACACACAGTATTTGGGAAGCGCTGAGGGGATGGGAGGGTGGGCAAAAGGACATACAAGGCCTAGGAGGTGGGAGGGGCAGGCCACGAGGGTACTGCAGTTACTGCCAATATTTCCATGGCCAAGTGGAACTGCATTGTGCACCTCCTGCAGAGCCAGATTGGGCAGTGCCTTTGGGAGGGGTATGTGCTCTTGCTGCAGCTTGGCCAAGTCTGACCTTGCGTGGTATCCCCAGAAACAAAGGAACCTAGAATAGTAGAGTTGTCCCATGTGCCTCTGTTTTTTCGGAGGCACATCAGGGCTGAACTGTAGCTGCGGCAGAAAGGCATGGA
Source organism: Crocodylus siamensis (assembly GCF_052110815.1). NCBI lineage: Eukaryota > Metazoa > Chordata > Crocodylia > Crocodylidae > Crocodylus > Crocodylus siamensis. Next base: position 193,615,327 of record NC_143396.1, read on the forward strand.
GGCATGCTGCTTCTGTTACAACCCCTCCCAGTTTGACTTTGTGCTCCCTGCAAAGCAAAATGTTGGGGACAGTTTTATCCTGCAGCAGCAGCAGCCCAGAGATAGAGGCCACTGCCACTAGGGAGAACTGTCTTCTCTGCCTCCATTTTCAGTCAGATCATTAGTGCCAAACTGGGAAGAGTCTGTGGGGGTAAAGCTCTACCACTTAATGCTTGAATCATTCCTGTGAGCAAAGTCTATTTCCTTTGATTTCTACACTCAAGTTTGGGCCATTATTATACATGTGGTAAAAGGAGCTTATTTAATTTCTAAGGACAATTTTATTTGGAATACTTTTGTGCATGCATGTCTAGAATTTTTTTATGGATGTCTTGTACCTCTTTGAGTGGTCATTCTCTCTCATTCCTCCCTCACCCCAGTCTTTTATTTATTGCTTAACTTGTACACTGAGAGGTGTCAAGCTGATGTTTTCTTAGCTCTTGCTGCTTTCCACTTGTAAATGGAAATGTCCTGATCCTGAAGATGGAAACTTGTGTTTGCGTGACGTACTTGCAGAGAAGTAATGAGCTGCCTTAATTTATCCAGTAATGAGCTGCCTTAATTTATCCGGTCAATTTATCAGTACTCCTGCTCACTACAAATATATGTGCGTACATATAAATAAATAAAGCAAAAGTCAATTATTTTCTTCTTGTAACATTACAGATAGATATCACATTTCCATATTCTGTCCTATTCCTTTTTCTTTTGTGTCTGCACCTTACAATCAAGGGATGACTGTGGCACTTAAAATAAATGACACATTGAATTGTAGAAAATGGTGATGTTAAATACAGTCACTGATTTTCCTATTCTATTTGTGAGGAGTAAATCATCTGAGGTTGGCAATATACAGGATATTTTCTCTAAAACATGGTTAATAATTGGATCATAATGTTCAAATGGCTGAAGTGAGCAAGCAGGATTTCTGTCACCAGATCAGATAATTCTCTCCTTCAATTTTAGTTGCATGTTCTCATTCTCCCGCTCTTTAAAATATTTTTGTGAGGAATCAAACGCAAGAAATGCAAAGATTTTAAAACTTATTCTCAGTTCCCTCAAAACCTGAAAATTCTTGATACATTAAGCTGTGTAAAGCATTTCCAAAGTAGTATTTGCCTGTTGGGCCCTAAGGTTTCCAAATTTCATAATAAATGCTTACAGCTCAGCCTTTTCCAATCTGTCCTGTTCTCTTCACATTTTTTCTTGCTTCTAGTATCCCTGTCCACCAATATGAGTAATCTACACAGAGGATACTGTTGAAAAGTCATGTCTGTCAAGAGTTAGGGGTGCGTGAAATGGGCCATATTCAATTTGGATTTGGATTCAGCCTGAATTGAGGACAGCGCTTCAGTTTGTTGATTCAGATCACTGTCCGCAATTCGATTTGGCCAAATCTGAAGATTCAATGCTGATTTGGAGAATAAGTGATTCAGCCATAGACATAGGTTTAAATGTTTTTTCTACATACCTCAAGGTACCAGTGCAGCTCGTGAATGCTGAGATGCTGGGGCGGATGGAGCATCCCACAGGAGTGTGGCGGGGGGGAGGCCGCGTGGCGGGTGGCCAACCTGGAAGTGGACCAGAAGTAGATTAGAAGTACTTATGGGTCTGCTGCCGAGCATGTGGGAGCCCTTCCCTGCTTGACAATCAGCCATGGGGGTACCCCCAGACCCAGGAGGCACCAGTCACCAAGCAGTCCCTGGTGGACCCAGAAATGCTTCTGGTCCACTTCTGGGCCTGCTGCCAAGCACTGGCACCCACTTGCAGGAGCCCCTCGCACTCCTGTGGGACACTCCATCTGTCCCAGCATCTCAGCATTCATGAGCCACCTGGTACCTTGAGGTATGTAGAAAAAACATTTAAACCTGTGTCTATATCCAAATCAACGAATCTTTCTGAATCCCTCCAAATTGATTCAAAAAGTTCTGATTCAATTCAGAGAGATTAAAAGGTGTCCTGTTTCTATTCTGATTCTGAGATTTGGCCACTGAACCAGGTTGAATCTCCATCGAACTGAATCGGGGACCAAAACTTTGCACGGCCCTAGTCAAGAGCATGGAATCACAATCATTCTGGGTTTGCAAAGCTAACTTTTATACTTTAATTTGGCTTGATGAGTTTATGGCAGTTATATTGTATGGTATGGAAGTATGCAAAAGAGATTATCTGCATGCTGCATTTCCGTACTGCCCGAACAAAGGCAACTTGGCGGTTGTTTCCTTCAGTGGGCCTCCTGTAAGCAGGTTGTTTTTTCTGCCAGCTTCTGTGAGTGGGCTTTGCTCTCTGAGGAGTTCCTTGGCCAGTCTATGCAAATAAAATGGAGTTCTTAAGCAAAACGAGCAAACAAACTCCTGTGGTCCTGTCTTGGACACTGGGAGGGGGAAAGGGTTTGAATTACACTCTGACTCTTGGTGGGCAGGAGGTCTGCAGCAGTGGCAGCCAGAAGCCAGAAGGAGCCACTGGCTGAGCTGCTTAGAAAGGCATGGGGCAGGCCAGGGTCTCTCATCTCTTATGGTGGGGCTTGTAGAGGGCTCTCATCTCTTTTGGGGGGGATCAGCCCCTGCAAGCCCCACCATATTTCAAACCCTGAAGGGAACACCTGTGGCTCTGGCCCTAATACAGCAGTGCATGCAGCAAATGGTCCAGCCCATTGCTTGCCTCTGGTTTGCAACTATTGCCTCACGTGGCACTGCTATACTGCTCTTCTCTCTGTGGTTTTTAACCTACCAGTGAACCATTCCCATAGCAGGGATCCTGGTTTTCTCTGATTTAAAAAAATCCCTCATTTTCAGATTTAAAAAAGTAACCATCAATCCACGTTTTTCCATGATTAAAATGACACGTCACTAGTATATAGATATATGTATGGCAATGTTTCATTTTAATCATGAAAAAACATGGATCTGGAATTACTTTTTTTCAAATCGGAGAAAACCAGGATCCATGCATATCAGCAGTCCCCTCACAGCTGCAGCTTAAGGAGACAGGCCTGTTACAGCCTCATTCAAAGACAGCCAAACTATCATGACTCAACAAAACTACAGAAGTATAGAGCATTTCAGGAGGCGAAGCTTTCTTATGTCTCAGTTTTAGTTGGAAACCATGAAAGATGCACCAGAACACATTGTGTTCTACATCTTTAAAGTGAATTAAACTTATTACTTTCTGTGTTTACATTTGTACAGCAACAGACTACACCACAAAAAATATGTTGCTTTTTATAGGTACCATAGAAATGCAGTATTTGCCCAATTACTAATTGAAGCATCTAAGATATATTAGATGTGCAGGTTTTTACTGTTAGTGTGTTGAATGTCTAAACCAATTTACTCAGATTTGTCTAATTATATTTTATGGTTTAAATGGAGAAAATACAGCAGTAGGGTCTTGCATTTCTTATTAGGTCAGTCTGAATGATCAGTAAATGCAATGGCATTAAATCACTTAAGATTTTTATAAACAGTATAGTTACAGTTACAGGAGACCCTTGCCATTCACGGGGGATACATCCTAGAGATCCCTGCGAATGGCAAAATTTGCAAATACGTACTGCACTGCATCATGAATGGCATGTGCTTCCAGTGGCTGCGGGGGTACAGCTGTGCTGGCAGCGGCAGCACGAGCCCAGGGGTGGCAAGTGCAGAGTTCCCACAGATGCTGCTGGCGCTATAACAGTGTCGTCATGCTGCCAGTGGGGAGAGAGTGTGGGTTGGCGCAGCACTGTGAATATTCAAAACTGTGAATGCCAAATCTGTGAATAGCGAGGGTTTCCTGTACTTCAGTGTAAAAATTTAAAATTAACCCATAGGTTCATTACTGGTAATTTGCATTATGAATTGAGTGTTGTAGCAGTAACCTGATTAGTATCATCCATATTAAGGACAGAATTGCGAAGAAAAGAAATTTCAATTAACCTAGATTAAATTGAATATGAAAACCAATAACGCTACTAAAAAGTAAACCAGTTGGAGAGAGATGAGCAAGTATGTTAGCTGGAGGACAAGGCAGTGGAATTTGTGGGGGGGGCGGTAATCCAGTATTTATCATCTGTGTAGTGGTACTGTTTTTGTTCTTATGTTCCAACTGTTTTTCTTGATCCCCATTCATATATAGGTATAGAAAACCTCTTCACACTTGCCCTGCCCCACCTGACTCCATTTCCACTCACTTCCACTCCCCTGCCTCACACCAAGAGAGCTCTCTCCCCACCACTGTCCCTCTCAAGTCCACAAAGCTCTCTCCTGTAGGGGATTTGTGGCTGTTCCCAAAAGTAGATGCGTTCTTCCCCTCCCCAAAACAAACACAATCCTATATCAGAAGAATCAAAACCTGGAAATAACAGAAATACCCTCTGTTCTTGCTCCCATTCCTGTCAAAGGCCAATAAAGGGTGCCCTTGAGTTCTCTTACAGCAGCTCCTGTTCAGGGAGGTCTGCTGGCACTCTGCAAGCTGACCAAACCTTTCTACCTCACCTTGGCAGCTTGTTGGTGACAGGACTCTTAAGAAGGAATTTTAAGCCCTATCAAAATTGTAACTATAGCTCGGTCATGGGTTCCCTGTCTTTGATCAGCTCATTTAACTTACCCATACCTCATTTTCTCCATCTGTCCAATATTTTGAGTACATTTAGATGTACAGGTGCAAGGTGTAGCATATATGCAAAAGGAGTATCCTGATAAAGGACAAAACCCTAAGTAGAAGTATTGTCAATACGCAATGTATTAGCCTGCCATATGACTGGATAATTATATTGCCCATTCCCTCATTTACTTTTTCTTATTGTATTCTTGTTTCCTCTTGCTGTGTTCTCATTTTGTTTTAGGGCCTCATTCTGGAAACAGTCTTTAAAAGTAGGTCCACTACATCCAGTGACATAAGATATGTAAATGTTTCATTGGCGAGAGCTTGCCTTTCTCTAAACGATTAAAAAAACTGTAGCCGTGTGGCAGAATGTAAGTAATAGGTGTAAATGGATACAGTTCTGTTTCTTAATTCGTATGATACAGAAATGTAGTGGTAATTTTACTCTTTTTGAGTTATCCTTTAGTCCTTTTTTTACAAACCTTTTCTCCCTTAACCCCTGTAATGTCCATAACACATACTTCTCCACCACTTGCTAAAGAAAGAAAGAAGGGCAATCTCCAAGGTTTCATAGATTTCATAGACATTAGGGCTGGAAGGGACCTTGGGAGATCAAGTCCAGCCCCCTGCCCAAAGGGCAGGAAGTCAGCTAGGGTCATAGGATCCCAGCAAGATAAGCATCCAATTTACTCTTGAAGGTGTTCAATGTAGGTGCTTGAACCACCTCCGCTGGCAGACTGTTCCAGACCTTGGGGGCTCGGACAGTAAAGAAATTCTTCCTTATGTCCAGCCTGAAACGGTCTTGCAGGAGTTTGTGACCGTTCGACCTCGTCATCCCTTGGGGCGCTCTGGTGAACAGATGTTCCCCCAGATCCTGGTGGTCACCCCTGATAAACTTATAGGTGGCCATCAGATCACCCCTGAGCCTGCGCTTTTCCAGGCTAAAGAGTCCCGTGGCTCTCAGCCTGTCATCGTAAGATCTGTTTTCCTGACCTCTGATCATGCGCGTGGCTCTCCTCTGGACTCTCTCAAGCTTCTCCACATCCTTTTTGAATTGTGGAGCCCAAAACTGGACGCAGTACTCCAGCTGCGGCCTCACCAAGGGCGAGTACAAGGGGAGAATGACGTCCCGGGATTTGCTCGAGAAGCATCTATGGATGCACGCCAGCATTTTGGTCGCTTTACTAGCCGCAGCATCGCATTGCAGGCTCATGTTCATCTCGTGGTCAATGATGACCCCCAAGTCTCTTTTTTCTGTAGTGCTAACCAACGTAGCACTGCCGAGCCTATAAGGGTGCTGCAGGTTTTTCCTCCCAAGGTGGAGAACCTTGCATTTTTCAGTGTTAAACACCATGAGGTTCTCGTCTGCCCATTTGCTGAGCTTGTCATCTTAAAGGCCATCTTTAATTATTTGTTTTGATCAACTGACAGAGGATATTCAAAGAGTGTGGTCATCTTCATACTTTGAGAGATTGCGATCCTGCCTCAATAAAGTCAAGTAGGCCGTAACTGGTAGCGATCTGCCAGAGCTCCCTTGACTTTCATGATGCTAGTTACTAGAGTTTGGAGGTCAGTATTACCATACTCTTTTGTGTTGCATCAGGCACCATGAAAAATATGGTGTTATGTGACCAAAAGCAGAAATAAGTTAATTTCATTCTGAATATAGACAGTTGGAAGCCAAAAGACTAGCTTAATAGTAGATAGAATATAGACCCAAGGACTTCATCCTCCTTCCTAGAATGATTATTGTACTGTTTCTCTCTTTGCAGCTTCCTATATAAACATTGAGGTCCCCTTCCGCATCCTGCATGTTGCTACTTTCATTACTTAATAAAGGTAGAATTCTGGACATGGCAGAATTTATTTTTGCAATATATTAATGCTGTATTTTGTTCCAGCAGTTTCTGGAAGGGATGGTAAACTGCTAGGAGGAGTAAGCTTATACATTAGTGGCAAAAAAGCTTTGCCAATAAATCAAAGAATATGTAACTGAGACACAAAGATAAATATGTTTATAGTTGGTAACCATGGATGGCGGCTAAAATACAGTTATTTTTCACTGTCTCCAACAATGTTGGAAGATATTTTGTCAATGGGAGGTAGAATCCTTTTTAAAACTGTTGTGTACTGTCTGCTACAAGTACCATGAGGAACTCAATGCTTTGTGTGGGTGTTTTATTACTTGGCAAGTATCACTATGACTAAATCTCAAAAGACTGCTTTTTAAAATTGCATTTATTTATATATTATATTTCTTGTTTGCCAGGAGAATAATCAAACCATGTATGGTCTGTATTTGTAAAGTGCTTCTAAGCAGTTTGCTAAACATTACTGAAAGACTGTAGCTGTAAATACATTCACTTACTTGTCAGAACTTGGAGTTCTCATGTTAATCATGACAAGTATGTGCAGGAAGGAACTGACCCAGTCTCTGCTTATAGTCCTGCCCTTCAATCCCAATAACATCTGCACTGGATTTTCTTCCTTTTTTATGTAATAAGGTCTGTTGTTGTTTTCTTAATATTTAACATAGTGTGACAGGTTACTCTGAAAAAGTACAAGCTAAATATATTTTAAGAGTCAGCAAGCCTGGGAAATATGTAATGTAACTATTCAGTTTTTGCTAATGACACTTTATCTGGAGATTACAAACTATTCACTTAAAAATCAAGGTAAATATTAATGCAGTGAAAATCCTACTCTTTTTTGAATTTCTTAGAATGTTACATAATTTTTCATTTAAGGAAAAGAGGTAATTTAGCCATTTTATAATTAGTTTATACAAAGGCCAGTGCCAAATGAGATGTTAAAACACATGAACAGACCCAAATTAATAAATAATCTTACTTATATGAAGAAGAAATATAATTAGAACCAGACTTTTATTGTAAACTAAACATAGTTGATTGTAAGTCCTTACTTTGGAACTGTAATCACCGTCTGGCTATGTGAGAGAAAACCAAAGGATAATGTTTTGATTGTGAGATAATGGAATTGTATTTGTAGCACAGGACAACTTCTACCTCATAACCAGAACTCTCTGAATTAGGTCATGCACACTTCATCAAACAGCAGACCTAATTTTTTTTACCTAAAGTGATTTACTACTTTAAGTGATTTGTTTTATCAAGGTAAAAAGGACTGTTTCTAATCAACTTCTATAGTAATCAGGGTAGGGAATGAAAATCCAAGAGTTTCAGATGCTTACAATGAATCTACAACTTCCTGGTTCATGGAAATTTTTAGTTATCAGGCCAAAACTGAATTCCATGCTTAGTAGAGATTTGGGTTTTAGCATTTGTGAAATCTCACCTTGAGATGCCTACATATGACCTTATGAGTTTACCCTCCAGTTTTTACTGAGTATTTTGAACACTGTGTTAAAGTAGAACAAGCCAAGTCCTTAGCTACTGTGTGTCAGGGTAGATATAATGATTTGCTGGAGCTGTGCTGATTTACAGCAGCTGATGATCTAGTTTGTTACATTCAACATACTGGCCGAGCAATAGGAAAGTATAACTAATGTTTGTCATAGGATAGTCATACACTGATGCTGTAGGAGAACTGGATTACTTTAAATCTGTGGGTTTTGGTCTAATCTGAACCATGCAAAAATATTTTCATGTCCTTCCTGACAAATATGCTCCAACATCAAAGACTTGTCATTACCAAATTCTGCTGCTTAGCTTTAGTATTGCCTGTTGCAAATACATTTCATATTTATTTCAAATTTAAATCAAACATGTTAAAAGCATCATGTATGGTATTTTAATCAGTTTTTCTCTGATGGGCACTTTTATGTACAAGACAAGCACATTTGTCCAGTTTTCTACCTATCAAGTGATTTTTTTTTTTTTTTTTTTTTACAGTTTTACCAAGGAAAATTCAGTAAATGACTGTGGTTTGTCAGAAAATTCGCTTGAACTTTTCTGGGATTATTTGATCAGCTGTAGTTTTGCACACTGCCTTCAGCTGACAGTTAATGTTTATTTTACATGGATTTCTTGCATGCCCATGAGTCCTACTTGCATGCCCAAACTTAACGTTTAAAATCCTTCTTCTCCCTCAGTGCTTGATTATTGGAGGTGGCCCATGTGGTTTGAGGACTGCCATAGAACTTGCCTTCCTGGGAGCCAAAGTTGTAGTTGTGGAGAAGCGGGACACTTTTTCAAGAAACAATGTTCTGCATCTGTGGCCTTACACAATCCATGACCTGCGGGGTCTAGGAGCAAAAAAATTTTATGGAAAATTTTGTGCAGGCTCTATTGATCATATCAGTAAGTATGAATAATTACATAAAATACACTGTTCTATTAAACACTTTCTGTTAAGAAGGCATGCTTTGGGAAGATTATCAGATTTCCTAGATTCAGGGGCTGAAAATACACCTGTCCTGAATGTACATAAAACAAAAATAAAACACATTCAAGCACTTCTGGTTTGGCAAAATGCTAATATCTGTCTTGAATATTAAGGAAAACTTTGAGTTGACTTTTCATTACTGTTCAAGATCAATGTAGGAGGATCTTATTGCCTTTCTGAGTGTCTTCTAAAAATCATAGAAATTTATACAGTTGTGTGATTGCTTTTGTTGCTTAGTCTACCAAGTTCAGTGCATGCAGGTATCTTACGTGACAGGAAAAGGTTATGGGTCATATCCTATTCCACCTGTTAAGCACCTAAATGTGATCCTATTCTGCTCTGCTCAAGTCTCTGAAAAACAATTAACACTCTTACTTTTGTCATAGGCCATTATCTTAGTTTTAAGACTAACTCACAAAAAGCGGCAAATGGGAGAAGGACCCCATCACTTTTTCCCCCAAAGACTCGAGCAAGGTGAAATAGGATCACACTTCAGATGACTAAGTCCACTTAGGTGCCTAATAGGTGGAATGGGATCTGGCCCATGCATACAAAAAAGACAAGCAAACAAGGAAGGATCAAGGAGACAAAGCATAGTAAATCAAAAATATTATGGAAACTCAATATACTTCCAAACTCTTTTATTATAGTAGGGTTGTAAGTACCACCAGTAGCTACAGAGGCTCAAATTACACTCGGTTTCAAGCAGAGAGGAGTAGGAAGCTGCTTGAATCAAGTGCAGAAAGGGACTGATCCAGACATGAAAGGGCAGTGAGCTTATGGGAGGGACTGGGCAAAGAGAATGGAACTAGGTTGAGAAAACTGAGTAATAAATAGAATGCTGGGACTAGCTAGGTAAGAAGAGTGGGACGGGGAGGTGGGAGAAACAAGAATGGGAGAAGATGAAAGATGGAATGGGGCCAAAAGGGGTCAGGTTTTGAGAGACTAGGTAGGAGAGTCCATGCCCTCTAGCTCACACTTTCTCCTTGGGGTTTGGGGTTGAACCAAACCATCGTATGTGTCTCTTCCCCTGCTGTCAGCCAATACCAGTGACATGCAATTGCAATATGTCTCATCCTTATCTAGTCCCTTATCTAGTAAGAATTATAAACTATTAGTGTTATAATTTGCTCTGTCTGTGGCAGAGGCATATTTAGAAGATCTGAAGATTTCAATCTGGCTGATATGTGCACATCCATGTGATGCCAAATGATGGAACTTCTGCTTTTTCAGTTACCATATTTACTTGTATACCACATGCATCTCCCTCTCCCACTCCAAATTAGCTATCCAATATTGGGGTGCATATTTTAAGGTAGAAAAATGATTTTCATGCTTGAATGGAGACCTAGAGATGCTGGAATGGCTTCTGGGCCCCTCTTCCCAGTTGCATGCAGGCATCCTTCTCAGTGTCACTTCCCCTGTCCTTCCTAACAGTGTAACTGTCAGAGTCCTGCAAGTGGCCAATCTTCAGCCATGGTGAGACCCTACTGTGACAGGCAAGATACTGGAAAAATCTTGTTCTCTTTATTATGCCTTCCCAAAAGAATTCGTCTTCTTTGAGGGCAAGTAGTACACAAGAAAATGTCAGTTTTCTGCACATCATTTTTTAAATTTTTTTTAAAAAAGCTATTTTAAAAGAACATTATTACACTTAGGAAGTCAAGCAAACAAGAATGAGGAAATCCCAGGAATAATTTCAACTCTGTTCAAGTCCTTCTGTATATGTATTATATCATCTTTTATATGATCACATACTACATTTTCCACTACACCTCTGATCTGCTACTCAGTATTTTGTGCAATGCACAACAGGCTATCTGATTTACTGCACGCTATTCAAACCTTATTGTGAGAACAGAACTGTTAATTGCTTCATGTACCTCTGGTATGAATGGATTATATTTATTTATTTTCACAATGCTCACTTAAGATGCACAGATACTATTTCCATTGAGAGGAGGGGAACTGAATACAGAGAGCAAGACCAGAAATATGTGTTAATTATATGTGCCCAGTTTGGGTTGCCTAGGACCTTTTTATATGTTAAACCATGGATCTCAGAGTTGTCAGTTGCAATAAGATTGATCAGCAGATTGTATCCCAGGGTCTCCCTTCAGGTATGAAAAAAACCCTAGAAAAACATTATTAATCACTTATGAAAATTGTGGCTTGTTGTACATTTAACAACTGTACAGAGGAGGACATACCTATTTTCCCAGGAAATGCCCCAACCTGGAGGCCATCTATTTTCTTTCATTCACTACACACCTTTCAACAAATAAGCAGAGAATAGATAACAGCTGACTTACTATGTAAGCCTAATTAATCTCCAGAATGGGTATGACTTGTGTCTGAATAAGTCATGGTGCTCTCTGGAAAAGGTCCGATAAAATGTGAAAGTATAATGCATATGCGCAAAGAAACTGATTTAAGAGTGTGCAAGCAACCTTTTGTTTTGGCATATTCTTTTTCGAGTGGTGGGGTTTTCAAACTGAAAGTCTGTTAATGTAGATTTTGAGTATAATATATTGAGGTAGGAACTCCTTACTTTGTTCCAGTCACTGAAACTGAAGAAGGTTAACCTAATCTTCCAGACACCAAAAAAACTCTGAAAACATGTTGCATTATGGTTTGGTTCATGGCACAACATGTATTTCTGATCTGTAATGGAGGCCTGCAAGGGCTACTTAAGTTCAGTTTAATAATAATGAAAAAAATGCTGTTGTATCTTCCAGAGCGATGTCTGTCTATTATTATTTGCAGGTATTCGGCAGCTTCAGCTTATCCTGTTCAAAGTAGCGCTTATGCTGGGGGTTGAAATCCATGTAAATTTAGAGTTTGTGAAAGTTCTGGAACCTCCTGAAGATCAAGAAAACCAAAGTATGACAGTCTTTTTATAATTTGAAATAAGTTATTTTAGAAGCAAATACATTTATCTCACTGAAGAACTTGTATGAAATAACTGTGTTATCAGGGACATTGTGTGAAATAATTTCTTAGGCTATCCAAGGGATGTTTTTTTGTCCTGCATATGAAAGCCAGATACAGTATAAGAGAATAGTAAGCGTGATAAAAGTCACTATGTCAATACACTGGTATTTAAAAAAAAAAAATACATTCTGGCCAGAAAAGTAATATTTCCTCCTGTGCCTGCTGGCCTATGTTCTGAGGTTTTGTAGAGAGTCAAAGATATTTATTTTATAAAAACAAATATTATATTCTTTGTATTA